>NC_064752.1:48954362-49260821 GCF_011397635.1 Epinephelus fuscoguttatus
CACACAGCACAAATGAAACATTTTGAGGTTTGCCTAAAAAAAAAAAGCATTTTTAGGATGAGTATCCCTTTGGAATGATGCAGCTGCAGCTCTAAACCTCTATCAAATCATAGTACAATATGTGAACATTAACTCTGCAAAGATTGATTCTGATACAGTGAATATTAAAGAGGTTTTAGTACAGAAAATTCAGGCAAGCTCTCCAAAATTGCACCATGTTTGCATATGATTTTTGTCATGTACAATCCTATATCTTTCATTTTTTGTTTCTGTAAATCCCTAATGAAGTTTAGGTTATACACATACAACTATGCAACTGTATATTGATTGAACTGTCCGTTTAGTTTTTTTCCTCTATTTCCCACTCCAAACTGACCAGTACACACCTACTACATTTGAAACTGATTTTCTATTCTGAGCTTTGAAGGCCCATATCTCCGTGACGGCTTGGTCAATTTGAGTGATTGATATCTCGTTTGATTCGTTAGAGCCAATAGAATGACGCTATACCCACCAAAACAAGACTAACAGCACTGTAAGCCAATCAGAGTCAGCAGAACACATTGTGGGGAGATGTCAGCAGCTTTGAGTGGTCATTGTTATGCTTACCCCTGGAACCTCCGGCCGTCAAGTTTTCCTCCCGGATTCATTTGAATGATGGACAACATCCGGTAAACGGGAATGAAGCTAATTAAATGGCAGAATGTGCTTTTCACGGCAAAAAACAACAAAGTAAGAGAGATATTACAAATATATTTTGGCAAAAAGATTTCTGTTGTTGTTGTTCTTTGGCCTTTAGCTCTCTGATGCTTTGGGGTAGAGTGCTTTGCGCATATGTGTGGAAACAGCTTTAATTTGAGATGAACGGCGTGTGTTTTGCATAATGTATGGTCGAGTTAGAGCCCGAAATATAGCGAATGGGTCGGGATATTCATGCTGTACGGAGTTGGATTTGTTGTTGTTTATTTAGTTGTTGTTTGAGCTGTGTTTGGGGCATGTAAAAAGGCTTTTTACAGCCTTGTAGCCCAGGTTCTGCTGTTTAATTTGATGTGCAACATCACTTTATTCTTTGTGATCAGTGTATTGTTTCACACTGTGCTTGCAAAGTCACTCTCAAAGTCCCCCCATTGGGGGACTTTCAGGCTTAACAGGTTTAAGCAGTAGCTGGGAGCTAAGCCCTGCTCACATAGAGCAGGCATGAAAATCGCTCACCTTTCGGCGAAATTCGCTGTTTTGAATACAAAATAGGTGACCTACATGAATCGTGTAGATCTGATGAGAAAATATTTTTTGGGGGGGTCTGTGGAGCGAAGCCACAAAAAAAAGACAGGAACGTAGGTGTCAATCTTGTGTTTTGATGCTTGAAGGAGGAGATGAGAGTGGCCTCCTCCAATACGAAAGAGGCTCTCGTTTTTCTTGAAATCTCATTGGCTCAGCTGCAGTCATCAGTCATTACTCGTGGCAGACCAGGCTAGTTTGACCGCTAGACAGAAAACATGGATAAAAATGGTAAAAAAAGAGAAAGGGTGGCGCGGAAAAAGAAAGAAAGAAGAGAAAAAGAAAAAAGAACTTAAATCTTTACAAGAAGAGGCAGCAAAATGCTCCAAAATAACCAACCTGTTTAGACGGAGATGGAGCCGACAGTGCCATTATAGCAGGTGTATTAACGTTAGCTAACGTTCGTGAGTGTGTAATGTGCAAGTTTGGCTTTGGCAA
This sequence comes from Epinephelus fuscoguttatus, assembly GCF_011397635.1. NCBI lineage: Eukaryota > Metazoa > Chordata > Actinopteri > Perciformes > Serranidae > Epinephelus > Epinephelus fuscoguttatus. Next base: position 48,956,079 of record NC_064752.1, read on the forward strand.
ATTGCGTATTTCTTCTAGGTGTCCGGTTCAAGAAGCCAACTATCCTACTCGGTAATGTATTAAGTCATTATAATTTAAACTGTACGAAAAGAAAATGTGTGCTTGCTTTTTTCCTGTGGATGCATGCAATTAATATTAGGTGGTGCTCCCAGTCCCAAGGACAATGAAGCTGAGGGACAGACCCCAGTCGTGATGAGGAGGATGAGACCAGAAATATGACAGGTGCAATGTGAAGACATAGCCTACTATGCATTACATTTTAGCCAGAGGAAAACCTTTTTAGTAGTACTAAGTGGGATTTTTTTTTGTTGTAGTAATAAGTTGACTAAAAGTTGATATATAGATCCTATTGCCCATTTTATATCTCCTTAGCTCATGGCTGTGAGCCATTAAGATATAAATTGGGCTTAAATACAAGAGCAGGGCTGGGCAGGACAGGGCAGACAATTATATTGTGCATAAAATTAGATGCATTAGGATAGAGTCATAAGCTCTTATTTTAAGTTAAATAATAAGCACACAGCCATTTGTGGCCAATTTATTACTGCATTTATTTTATAGTCTGGAATTAAACTGCTAATTTTCTTATGCAGTTGATTCTGAAGACAGTGTTTGTGTAGTGTGTACAAGCATATAGAGGATTATAGGTAGAAACATATGGGCCGGTGCACCTGAATGTCCCAGGCTGAATTTGTGTCCCAGTCCTGGTCTCGTCTTTTATACAACATGTAAAGATACTGTAAGAAATCAGATATGAGCATTTGGAAGCTCATTTTTCCTCCAAAAAAAAAAAAAATCAAGGAGCATAATCCGGGGACCCCCTAGCAGGTGCTGGGTCTCATATGCTTCTCACCTTTTCACCCCTGACCCATTTTCATGCCTGATAGAGTCTGGAGAGGGAAACAGTTTGCCTAGTAGGGGTGCAAATCACTAGTTTCATCATGATATGATATATCAATTCTCAGGACAATAATATGGTATTTGCTAATATCACAAAATCTGCTACAATACAATTTCAATTAGGTTCAATTCAGGCCGCACTCAATTTAAGATGACATCATATGTCTTTTTAACACAAGCCGTTACATTCATATATATATATATATATATATATATATGTGTGTATATATGTACACACACACATTTTTTTTAAACTTTATATACTTTATTATTTTAAAGATTATTTTTTGGGGCTTTTTGCCTTTAATGGATAGGACAGATTGAAATGGGGTGAGAGAGTGGGGGTTGGCATGCAGCAAAGGGTTGCAAGTCAGAGCTGAACCTGCGACTGCTGCAGTGAGGCATCACCTCTGTACATGGGGCGCTGGCACTACCCACTACGCTTCCGACGCCCCAAGCAGTTACATTTATATCAACACACAAAACACAACTAAAGTATGAGTTGGCACTTTTATTATTTAGCTCTTCCGGACATAAAAATAAAAAAGTCCACTACTTTTAATAAAAATTGTGATTTGTTACAGTCACTCCAGTGTAAAGCATAGAGAATTATAAGTAAGAATAAGAGTAAGAAATAGAAGTATCTAAATATAAAGTAATGAAATACAATGACGTAAAAATGTGCATCATGCTACTATGTACGATGCACCAGTACTTAAGATATTAAGAATAGAAATATGTTCACTGTGCTGAGTCTGTACATGTGTTAATATGTGCATTGTGCTACATTACACTGTATAAACTGGTATGTTACATCTAGAAATATAAAATATGTGTTATGCTATAATAATATAATATGGTATAATAAGTCAATTCGGTGCTTTGACTAACTCCACTGTTGGCTTAAAGGCGAGCCAACTCCCTCCCATCATTTTGCAATCCAGCCTTTTATAAAGTGAAAGTGAGCAGGCACACTTGAACTGCAGAAGAGCAACTGAGGGATGGGGCTAATTTGCAAAGTCATAGCTCCATGAATACTAAATAAAGCTAATAAGTGGCGTTATTTCTAAGCCATTTAAACATTTAAATATGTAATTTTGATCAACAGAGATGAGTTATTCAGGGTTTAATCAATGCGAAGTATGAGGAATGAGGAAGTATGAGGTCATGATACAAAAGGGCTTTATTGTCTAAATTTACAATATAAATTCTGATTCTCATGAGAGAGACAACTTTCTGGCATAATACCTTGTCTTAATAATTCTGACTCCAGCCTTTTACCAAGACACATTTCAACATTTCTTCTTTGGCCTAATAGTCTTCAGTCTTTTTCCTGTTTCCATCACATTTCTTTTTCCTGATTTAAGATACAACAAGCCATGTGTCACACAGGCACTCCCTGACCCTCACTAGCACACATAGGAGGACGGAAAGACGCACAGCGTCTGACAGGGTCTCAGTGGAGCAATCCCTGTCAGTCTGTCAACTCTCGGGGTTTCCAAACAAGTCAAGACAAGCTTTCCTTGAGACAAGATACAAGACAACTCATCACTTTTGGCTATTCGTCTTTTGGGATGTTAGTCTTGTGCAGAAATGTCATGTTCATGAACAGGAAAACAGGAAAAAAAATGAGCACAACAACAGAGGCTTTGGGTCCTCATGCTGTAGTTTCAGGGCTCATTCTTGTTTTCCTGGAAATTGATTGTTAGAAAATGGTGTGTATTGTGAGAGCACACTTGAGGCTTAGAGGCAGCCTGCTAATTAAAGCTAAATTGTATTAGCACAACAACAACAGTGACCCCTCAAAGCCCTCTTTTTCTCACTCACACACTTTGTTTTCCTCAGACACACACATAGACATACACAAACATATAGTTTCTCATACAAACTTGTAAAAACGCATACACAAAAGTGTGACCTCATTATTGATGTTGGTCTTGGTTAAGACCCTCTCACGGTTCCTGCTGCTCTTGGCTTGTCTGAAAAACAAAACAAAAACACAGATGTACTATCAGCTACACACACCATTTTTAAAATTTACTGATTTATTCATTTATTCAGGGAACTAAAGCCCGGTTTCCACCAAGCTAATGAGTAGTTACTGAGGAACTAAGCTACACAAAATTAGAGTAGTTACTGATGAACTAATGAGGAACTAATGAGTAGTTACTGAGGAACTAATGAGGAACTAACTATTAGTTAATGGTCAGTTCTTCAGTAACCCCTGATCAAATTTCACAGGAGCAGTTACTGAGGAGCTAATGAGGAACTAACAATTAGTTAAAGCTATAGTTGGTAATGTTGGAGAGCTAGCAAGATTTGAAAGCGGCACCTCCTCTAAGCTCCACCCCCTCCTCCCCCTCTTCGATCTACAAGCTTGAACGCGCATCCTGCAGTAGGAGTCAGCAGGGCAGAGGAGAGCCAAGTAAAATAACAAATCCCCCCGAAGCAAACAAATAATTACCTGTCCAACAGAAAGACAGCAACCTCTGCATCACTTTTCAGGCCCTTCAGCTCCCTCAGTTGTCTCCACCATTCAAAAGCTGCACCGATGTTGACGTCTGGTTTGTCCTCGCGCTTTCTCCAAAGCCTTTTTCGTCGCAGCCTTTTCTGCCCCGACTTTCTTTTCTCAGCCTGTTTAGCGGGGCGAGCCATTACAAGTAACACTGAAAGTGGTACTTTTGGCTGCATTTTCTCTGCCATTGTTCAGCAAACTCCTGCTAACTCGATATTTCTACTGAGGAGTGTGCTGAATATTTCCGGCAACGGTGACACATGATGAGTGCACGCAGGGAGGAGGGAGGGAGGCACAGCGAGGGGCTTGGGCAGGACGAGACATGAAGGCATCTGATTGGTTCTTTCCATTCGCACCGAATGGCAGGGATTGGTCAGAGTTTTTACAGGCCTGCAGCTGCCACAGAGGTCGGATTCCTTTTTCTGAACACATTATGTATTGACTACTCTCAGGATGGAAGGACCATTTCACCCAATATAACAAGAAGTGTTTCTGAACAGGATTACCAACTATAACTTCAATGATCAGTTCTTCATTAACTCATGATCAAAGAGGAGTTAATCACGACTTAATGATTAGTAAACTAGTTACTTCATCAGTACAGAATCATTACTCAATAACCCGTCCATTAGTTAACCTTTTTATGTCCTAAAGTAAAGTGACACATAATAAGTAGTCTTTCATTACTTCATCATCATCTTTACAATTAGTTCCTTAACAAAAATAAAAATCACAGACAGCAGGATTCTTGAGAAGAGTTTTATTCATTATTTTCAGACCATATACACATTAATATGACCATCCCTGTTATTCTGTACAAGGTGCTGACACACCAAACCGACATCAAAGAACTAGTGGCAACGAAAACCAACTGTTGCGTCGTCTATGTCACCTCACGACGCCCTGTGTCAGTTGCATTTGAACACACTACAAAGACTACATCTGACGCTTGAAACTGTTACTCATTTATTTTGGCACTGCCCCATTGTCAAAAGACTCTGGAGTGATATTTGTAATTTTATTGCGAACAATATTGAAAAAGAATTTAAGCTGTTTTGGAGGGATGTGCTGTTTGGACTTTCTGACTTTAACAGCAATACGGCTAAACCCAATGAAAGATTTATTATTAATCTCATCTTACTTTTGGCAAGATTTCACATTCACAAATGTAAGTTTACACATAGAAAACCTTCTTTTGTTGCTTTCGTTACATTGATTTCATTAAATTTTCCCTTAATCAAAAGGCAATCAAAACCATTAATATTTGTGATCATTTTAATATTTTCTTATAAACTCTTATCCCCCCTGGCATATGTGATATATGACATATACAGTATGTGTAATGTTGAAGATCTGCACTCTGTAAGCTTCCTGTCTTAAATAAAGTTGTGAAAAAAAAGACTACATCCGACGGCCAAGTAGCATGTATGTTCTGTGCCTGCGTGAAAGGAAATAACGCAAAAAGGGAAACCGGAAGTCCGTTGAATGCATGAGATCAACAAAGTAGCGCGGAGTGACAGAGTGATACATCCTGTCAGCTGAGGGGTTTCCTATCTGTGCAGCCGAGTGCCGCAGCACCTCCACGGACTATTACATCCAGATGGTCCAGGTGTTTCCTCTGCAGGCTCCACTTCACTCAGCTTCACGACAAACGCTGCGTCTTCCCACTTTAACCTGAATAACAAACCAGGGCTCGGTGCTCCAGTTGGATCTAAACGGAGAGCCGGGGCTAGCTGGTAAGCTAGCAGAGGCTAACTGGCTGCTTCCCTCCGGTCATGCTGTGGCTAACGCTCCGCTAGCCGCTCCCAGCTAGCTCCGGTTTGTTATTCAGGTTAAAGAGGGAAGAGGCAGTGAATCTGTCGGGCAGCTGAGTGAAGTGGAGCCTGAGGAGGAAGCACCGGTTAGCCCCGGTTTCACTACAGGTGGATTCACTCGCTACAGGGGCGAGGATATAAAACCTGAACAGTGATCTCTCTCACCGAAAAGCTCCGCCGCCGATTCAACATGTTCAGTCGGCCGAAAATTTGGAATGAATGATGAACTAACTTTTAGGTAATGGTCAGTTCTTCAGTAACTCCTACGAATGAGGAACTATTTATTAGTTAAGAGTCAGTTCTTCAGTAACTCATGATCAAATTTCAGAGGAGTAGTTACTGAGGAACTAACTATTACTTAGTCATTACTTACCCTTTTTGTGTACACAAAAAGAGTAACTAATGAGTTGGTAATGATTAAGTAATCATAACCTACTCATTTTGATGTCTTACTTTACTTTAGGGTACACAAAAAGGGTAGGTAATGATTAAGTAATAGTTAGTTCCTCATTAGTTCCTCAGTAATTACTCCTCTGAAATTTGATCATGAGTTACTGAAGAACTGGCCATTAACTAATAGTTAGTTCCTCATTAGTTCCTCTATAACTACTCCTCTGAAATTTGATCATGAGTTACTGAAGAACTGACCATTAACTAATGAATAGTTCCTCATTCGTTCCTCAATTGTTCCTCATTAGTTCATCATTAGTTCCTCAGTAACTACTCTAATTTTGTGTAGCTTAGTTCCTCAGTAACTACTCATTTGTTCCTCATTAGTTCCTCATTAGTTCCTCAGTAACTACTCAGTACAGTTTGGTTCGGTACGCATTTTTTCCGTTTCCACTGTGGAAAGTTGTCAATGGTACCAATGGAACCGTTCTTTACTCTCCATTTTTTTGGTCACCTCTCTGTTGGGGTACCTAGCACACAGATCTGGTATTACAGCTGGAGTTAGAAACGCTGTAGTTCATTGATTGGTCAACAGAGGACGGTCACTCAGGGATGGGTTGTGGCTGGTTTTGAAGCTCATGTTACCACTGTTCATACTATGGCAACTCTTACATATATTCGTAAACTATAACTATAAAATGAAAGGATGTTTTGCTGCCTCTAGCAGCAGCTGTAGACTTAGAAAAAGAAATAATTTAATTCACTGGACTGACCGCCGGCAACTTTAAAGGTGGAACCTTACCTGTAGGAATGTAGCGGTAATGTATATCACAGTGCCAGTGCTTCTAAGTCTATGTCTGCACGCCCAATGAAAACAAAATGGGTACCCACCATAAACTGTATTCAAAGATAAACAATGCGTTCCCACTTCCTCCGACTGCACAAAAATGAAGCCAAAATATATTATTGTATATTGCCGCTGCCGTGTTGCACTGGTAACGCCATTTGGAACCAGAGTCTGCGCAGTAGCCATCACCGCAGTAGACCTATTGAGTTCCCACCAATACACCTGTCTGACCAATCGTGAGCAGTGCTGTTGATCGCAAACACTGTGATTGACACACACAGCTGTCAATCATAATGTCAAACCCCCTTTTTATATCATCAAATAACTCATTAAAACCAAACTTATCAGACAAAGGAACACTTGAACATACAGCAGCATGATAAAACTATCTAAAATGACAGAAACTATCTTTGGGAAAAAATTGTTTTACATGTACTACAAGTTTTTAGTTGGCCCATGTCCCATCGACTTACATGGAGGGGGTGGGGTTTATGACCTGTACTACAAGCTTGCCCCCAGGGGGCAATTAAAATGTTTTGGTTTCACTTTTCGGGGGTGTCTGTTGTCCATCTTAATTATACAGTGTATGGTACACACTCATAAAAAACAAAACAAAAAAAGAAACAAACCTCGAGCATTTGGATAGAGCAGCACTTTGGTAAGCATCCATGACTGTCTCCTACAGATGGGGCAGTGTCAAACATTATGACTGTACCGCTCTGCTCTGCTCTTATTTTGTCTTTACAAACACTCTGCAGCAGCAGAGACTCAAACTAATGGACTTGTGTGTAGATATAAACAAGAGAGCACTGAAGAAACAACATCAGTGAGGCAGCAATCAGTAACATATGCAGGTAAATTAGACTGAATAATCAACACTCATTACCCAAAGCACAACATACTAATAAGGCTGTGAGACGTCTGTCGTGTTGTCTGAGAGAACAGATTTCACCGCAGATTACATCATTTGAGTAAGTTCTTTTTAGCTGTACGTCAGGCAGTTCTGACAGCTTTCAGTTCTGTTTGGTCCTGGCTGCTCAGTCAGGGGCAGAGTTCACTGGAAGCATTACAGATTAGCAGCAGAAGACTGCAAAAGTTTTAACTGAAATGAGGACTCATTATAGCCACCAGACCTGAATGGTCTTAGAGATGTTGCAGGGTTACATAGTCAGGTTGAAGTTGTTGCCCATAAAAAGAGTTGCTTGAAGGAAGTAACTTTGAAGAAATGATTTAACTCCTGCAGTGAATATCATTATTAGCATTAACATTCCTGAAAGCTGGTGAAAGGCCCTCTGAACAGACATAAAAAAGGCACTTTGACGGCTCAGTGCCTCCATATGGTCTTTACTAATGTCTGTTGGGAGTGCAAGATGGGTTACTTATAGAGTTGTGCGCCCTGGACACTCAATCATACTGCAGAGATTTGATTTTCTCTGAGATCACTTTCAGTACACGTGCATACACCATCACAATACATTATGGCAATGATGTGTTACAAGACAAACCACTGAGAGCAGTAATTTAAGAGAACTTCTTGTTTTTCATATCTGTCTTTATATTAGTGTCTTAAAAGATATAGTTGGTAACTTTTATAACAGTAACTTTTTGTCTGAGACTGAGACCATCACTGTATTCACACAGCAGTACATGAGACCGATGATCTGTGAAAAAAATCATGGTCCTCTGCCTCTTTGTAGTGCTTCTATTGCATGGATGTCTAATGATACCTATATACCAGATGCCAAGATGGCACCTATTCAATCCAATAGAGTTTCTTGCCTGATGCATACGGCAAAAAGTTTCTAGCTTCCAGGGTTATTTCCGTCATATATGACCCACTTCTACTGGCCTGCAGGTTCCCGCTCAGCACATAGACTTTACGTAGTGATGACATCACAGATTTTTATATCATTATTCTTGGCTCAAGGAAAGTCTGAAACTAAAAAACCTCCATGGATAAAAAAAATCATAATAACAGGAACCATAATTGGCCTTGTTTGCAGTCCAAGGTCTGTCAACAGTTGTACATCTGTGTTACAAATGTGATCTGTGGAGAAAATGCTTTTTGGGCTGCAGGGGATTTTTTTAGCTGCTATACTGCAAGTGTCCACTGGAGGAAAAATTTGAAGCAAGGCTGAGTGGTCCTGGGGGCCTGTTTTACTGGCATTTGCAAGAATCCACATGAGCCAAAACAACCAATCAAAGCCAAGGAGTCCTCCAAGCAAGGACGTAGCCATCATTTCAGAAGGGGGACAAATTGTTCCGATGTCTATTGAGTGATTTATCATCCTCTGGCATTCAATTGCACCTCTCCTTAGCGGCTAAAGAACCACATAACCACAAACAGCCACAGTACAGCACCAGGGGACTGACTTTAGTTTTTTAAAATTATATACTATCAAAATCTAAAGTTTTAGCTGCCAAACTCTTGTTGAGTTGACACAGAATGACCCTCGAGCATCTACAGGGTAAGTAGCCAGATAATTAAGTGCCAAATACCTGCCTGGTTTCTCCCTGTCCCTCTTCTATCTATTGCAATAATATAGATAATAACTGTGCAAAGCAAAATTTATAAATAGAATTAAGAATAGTGGGCGGCATGGTGGAGTGGTGGTTAGCACTCTCGCCTCACAGCAAGAGGGTTTCTGGTTCGATCCCAGGTGTGGGAGCCCTTCTGTGCGGAGCTTGCATGTTCTCCCTGTGTCAGCGTGGGTTTTCTCCGGGTACTCCAGCTTCCTCCCACAGTCCAAAAACATGCAGATTGGGGATAGGCTAATTGGTCACTCTAAATTGACCGTAGGTGTGAATGTGAGTGTGAATGGTTGTCCGTCAGCCCTGCAATAGTCTGGCAACCTGTCCAGGGTGTACCCTGCCTCTCGCCCAATGTCAGCTGGGATAGTAAGCGATTTAACGTAGGTAACAATGACATTAGTGTTCTTGTTAACTAGCTTAACTTGATATATTGGCATCTATTAATTAGTCATCATTTAGCTAACATTATCTACATCAACAACATTGCTCGACTTAGAAGCAACTTGGAAGAAACTGTGCAAGGTTTTTTGCTTCTTGCTGGCTGGTTTGCTGAACATAGTTAAAGGGGTAATAAGCGAAATTCATCATTTCTAGATTGAAGGAATTAAAAAATTGCTATGTGAAGAACTAGAGGTGTAATTTCATCTGGAGTATAGCATGACCTCACACACCCTCTCTGTGTTGATCTCCAGCCCATTGTTTACAAGCCGGTCCGGCTGCACGTTCATGTACGTTCATGTGAATTCGGATTAACATTGACCTTGCATTTCCAAGGTGGAGAGCATTGCAAGAGCTAAAGGGGCTACAATCTGACTCGGAGCTAGCTCTTCTTCTCCTGGACAGGTACAACATAAAGTCAAATGTCTGTTTGAATTAGTGTTACAGTAACCTTAGGCACATGTCGCTATGTCGATTCAATTAAATTTAATGTTACAGTCATAGCATGGGTTAATGTCCGGAGCTTTGGTCCCAGCAATGGGTCAGGCGTTTTGGTTGTGTTAGGTAGCCTGGCAGCCCAGCTAATTTGCAATTAGCATTGTAAAATGTAGCCCAGCAGGCAGTCTGGCGGCTGTGTTTAGTTATTCCCCTGCCTACTTCAATGATGATGGTACCTGTAATAAATGTAATATATTTGCTGAAATGGAGGTGAGGCTCAGTGACTAGAAGAGCTGGTAAAAGCGTCCCATAGCTGCAAGCTATTCCAGTAGCCGTAGTAGCTCTAGTGCTAACTGTGGGAGCTAAAACTAACATTCCTCTCTTCTCTGGGAGCCGGGAGCTGGAACGTTGGAACGTTAGCATAGCAGCCGACTAGTGCTAAGGCTAACGTCCCCACGCCAGAGCTCGCTGGAACCGAGAAGCAGGCTCCCAGAACGTTAGCATAGCAGCCGACTAGTGCAGGCTAATGTCCCCACGCCAGAGCTCGCCGGAGCTGAGAAGCAGGCTCCCGGAACGTTAGCATAGCAGCCAGCTAACGCTAACGTCCCCACGCTTCTCGGCCCCGACTCACTGAGCCTGGCGGAGAAGCATGAGCCCGGCTCCCGGCTCAGTTGGAGAGTTAGCGTGGCAGTCGAGTAAGTGCTAATGCTAACAGGAAAGCAGGTAAATAGCTAAACACAGCAGAGAGTGAAAGACATTGCTAACTGCTAAACTAAGTTGGCTGTTTAGGTTTTATGTCCTCACCCCTGTGGTGAGTGAATCTGCCTACAGTGAAAGCAGGGGCTAACTGGTGCTTCCTCCTTAGGCTCCACTTCACTCAGCTACTAACACACCCAGTTAGCCGTATGGATCCAACCGGAGCACCAAGCCCTGGTTTGTTATTCACGTTAATGTGGGAAGAAGCAGCGGGTATATCGGGCAGCTGAGTGAAGCGGAGCCTGCAGAAGAAACACCAGGACCGTCTGGACGTGGTAGTCCGTGGAGGTGCTGCGGTACTCGCCGACACAGACGAGGCGAGTGTGTGTGTGTGTGTGTGTGTGTGTGTTGATAAGTTGATAAGTTTTGTGTGAGCATGCCATTGGTGTGCTGACAGCAGGAATGTTCACCAGAGCTGTGGCCTAATATATATTTGGATTGCTTCTCCCCAATTTTTCCTCAACAATTGAAAGCATTGAGTTCTTCATCCAAATCATCAACGTGTTCCCATCCAAACTAGGCTACTTAAGGAAGTCTTACCTTTAGTTAACACTCACTTATTAGACATGATCAATATATCTTTATTAACAGGCTATGTACCACAGTCTTTTAAGGTAGCTGTAATTAAACCTCTCCTAAAAAAGCCCACTTTGGATCCAGAGGTGTTAGCCAACTATAGACTAATATCTAATCTTCCCTTTCTTTTAAAGATCCTTGAGAAAGTAGTCGCAGACCAGCTGTGTGATTTTCTCCATGATAATAATTTATTTGAGGAATTTCAGTCAAGATTTAGAGTGCATCATAGCACTGAGACAGCACTAGTGAAATTACAAATGATCTTCTGATTGCTTCAGACAAAAGACTCATCTCTGTACTTGTTTTATTAGATCTTAGTGCGGCGTTTGACACTATTGACCATCAAATTCTACTGCAGAGACTGGAACATTTAATTGGCCTAAAAGGTTCTGCACTAAGCTGGTTTAAATCTTATTTATCTGATCGTTTTCAGTTTGTTCAATTTCATGATGAATCATCCTTACGTACTAAAGTTTTTAGTTGGAGTTCCACAAGGTTCTGTGCTCGGACCAATCCTATTTACTCTATATATGCTTCCTTCAGGTAACATCATTAGAAATCACTCTGTAAATTTCCATTGTTATGTGGATGATACACAGTTGTATTTATTGATAAAGCCAGAAGAAAGTAATCAATTAACTAAACTTCATAATTGCCTTAAAGACATAAAAACCTGGATGAGCACCAATTTCCTGATGTTAAATTCAGACAAAACTGAGGTTATTGTTCAAGGCCCCAAACAACTCTTTATCTGATGACATAGTTTCTCTAGATGGCATTGCTCTGGCCTCTAGCACTACCGTAAAAAACCTCGGAGTAATATTTGATCAAGATTTGTCTTTTAATTCTCATTTAAAACAAACCTCACGGACTGCATTTTTTCATCTGCATAATATTGCGAAAATTAGGCCTATCTTGACTCAAAAAGATGCAGAAAAATTGGTCCATGCTTTTGTTACCTCTATTATCAGGTAGCTCTAGTAAGTCTTTAAAAACTCTCCAGCTAATTCAGAATGCAGCAGCACGAGTACTAACAGGAACAAAGAAACAAGATCATATTTCTCCTGTTTTAGCTTCTCTGCATTGTCTCCCTGTAAAATCCAGAATTGAATTTAAAATCCTACTGTTAACTTATAAAGCTCTAAATGGTCAGGCTTTGTCATATCTTAGAGAGCTCATAGTGCCTTATTATCCCACCAGAACACTCTGCTTTGAGAATGCAGGGTTACTCATGGTCCCTAAAGTCTCCAAAAGTATATCAGGAGCCAGAGCCTTCAGCTATCAGGCTCCTCTCCTGTGGAATCAACTTCCTGTTGCGGTCCAGGAGGCAGACACCATCTCCACATTTAAGACTCGACTTAAGACTTTCCTCTTTGATAAAGCTTATAGATAGGGCCGGCTCAGGCTTGCCTTGTACCAGCTCCTAGTTAGGCTGACTTAGGCCTAGTCTGCCTCCTATAATACACCAGGCACCTTTTCTCCTTCTCTCTCTCTCTCTCTCTCTCTCTCATGTCCTGTTACTGCATCTTGTGCTACTGCCGTGGTCCTGCCAGATGCCTCCTGCTGCTGCTGTTATCATTAGTCATACTTCTACTGTCATTATACACATATGATTATTGTCACATATGTATACTATACTTTCAACATATTGTACCATAATAGCCAGAATTATAACTATAATATTATTACTTTCATTACTGTTGTAAGCTACTGTCATTACCGTCTGTCCTGCATCTCTCTCTGTCTCTGTCTCTCTCTCTCTGTCTCATTGTGTCATATGGATTACTGTTAATTTATTGTGTTGATCTGTTCTATACGACATCTATTGCATGTCTGTCCATCCTGGAAGAGGGATCCCTCCTCAGTTGCTCTTCCTGAGTTTTCTACCATTTTTTTTTCCCTGTTAAAGGGTTTTTTTGGGGAGTTTTTCCTTATTCGCTGCGAGGGTCCTAAGGACAGAGGGATGTCGTATGCTGTAAAGCCCTGTGAGGCAAATTGTGATTTGTGATATTGGGCTTTATAAATAAAATTGAATTGAACATTAAATTGAATTGGCCTGTGAACTGACTGTTCATTTCACGACTATAAACTGTCTCTGATGTTGTTTCCCTGAATTTGGAAGTACATCCAATCGGCCTAACAACTGCACAAGTTATCTGTGATGATGAACTGCTGCCAGGTCAAGAGGATGATGAGCATGCAGATGAGCTTCCTTAAAATGGTTTCTGAAAGTTAGTGCAGAAATTCTTTGATTGTGCAAACCAGTTACTGCATCAGCTGTTCCGGTGGCTGGTCTCAGATGATCATGCAGGTAAAGATGCTGAATGTGGAGATCCTGAGCTGATCACAGGTCTTCTCAGATCTACATGTATTACACACAATCATAAACAGCCCCAGGAGCCATGTTATTACAGTGGAACCCACTCCGGACCCGCCTGACCATAATGAAATATGGACCTGAACCTGTATGGGTCTCTGGTTGTGTCTCAAGTCGGGTAGAACTGTGAAGACAACTCGTTTAAACTTTAGGGAAAAATGTGATTATCTCAAGCTGTATATCTCATAAAGAGCAAACATAAGGGAAATTACAGAAACCATTGGAATTCCTGGTAAATTTGGAAGTAAGTCTGGTACACACTCCAATACAGTTTACAGACACATAGAGAGTTCACAGAATCAGTGTGTGTTGCTACAGCACTATACCATTAGTTGTGGAACAGTATGTAGTGTTTGTGATCATATTGATTATTAAATTTGAAAATAAATTTTGTGCTGAATCTAAAGTCAGGCTGGTGGCATGAAGCACTGCCTTGGAGCAAGACCACAGAAACTAAATGTAAATGCTGACAGTGCCTGTGGTCTTGTTATTGGTGACTGTATACATGGATGTGTTAACATGTAGTTAGTTTCACTACATTGAAGCTATCCCCGGAGAAATGTAGCAAGCTGTGCTACGAGAAAATGACAAAAGTAGCTTGCTATTTGCAAAGCTACTTGTATTTTTTTACTTTCTGTCGAATCAGCGTTTTCTCAGTGATAAGAAAAACTGTCAGCCAAACAAATAAACAGGCTAAAAATGTTCAGTTGAACTGTTTATTATAAAATAACAGACATTTCCGACATGTCCGCCAATAACATGACATAATCAGTCAGCCTATTGCTCTCTCTGTCTTAGCCACTTTCAGTGGGTTATCTGGCTATGTCAGTAATTCAAAAACTGAATTCCAAAATATACTTTTCAGTCCATAAAACCACAATAAATAAAAGACAATAATATAAACAATAAAAATAACCTACTTAAATGTAAACTGTTCTTTATGGAGGACATTAGAACATGAACTGCAAATAATACGTGACATCAGTATGTCACTCTTACTCTCCTCTCTTCCTTCTTAATACTGTTCTCTGTCTCTTTTCTTGGCTCTTGTCATGTCTTTTCCCCTAGTTTTCACTGCGAATCCACTAAATATATACGGTCTATGGGCAAGACACATGAGAGACGCATCAAGAAGTGCAATGTAGCCAATCAGAGGCAGAGTAAAGTGGGTCTTGCCAAGAAAAGCCAAAAGCGAAGCAGCAAGCAGAATAAACTGAAGGATTAGTATGTGATGTTATGTGGAAATGCTTCCGTTGCCTACATCCCTCGGTGTGGTGCTGGCGTCAGTGACATTACTTATCCTCAGTTTTATTATCCTTATTTTTATCCAGACCTCCGCAGAAAAAAGTCTGTTGCATTTCAGAGTTTATCCTGGGAAAAAGAGGTTGTGACTTTTGTAACACACTACTTGGTCAATTACTTAACTTCCCCAGTAAAAAGCTATTTGACTCAGAAAGTAGTGACGTTACCACCACACTACTGAGAAATGTAGTTAAGTTTGTAAGATTGATACTTGTAGTGACGCTACTGCCCAGCACTGCAAAAATTTGTAGTTGAAGAAGTGTTCTGATACAGAAAAGTGTCTGAAAATTGATCATGTGTGTGCAAACGTTGTGTAGGAGACAGCATTACTTATGTGTATTTGCATCTGTGTGTACACGGGCAAGTGGGGCGATTCTAGGATCAGAGGTTTAGGGGTGCTGAGCACCCAGAGAGCTGCCTGGTCAGGCAAGATAAATTTTACTGTTTTGTACATTTTAATGCAATTTCAATCAATCAATCAATCAATCAATCAACTTTATTTATAAAGCCCAATATCACAAATCACAATTTGCCTCACAGGGCTTTACAGCATACAACATCCCTCTGTCCTTTGGACCCTCACAGCAGATAAGGAAAAACTCTCCAAAAAAACCCTTTAACTAACAGGGGAAAAAAAACGGTAGAAACCTCAGGAAGAGCAACTGAGGAGGGATCCCTCTTCCAGGACGGACAGACGTGCAATAGATGTCGTACAGAACAGATCAACATAATAAATTAACAGTAATCTGTATGACACAATTAACAAAGAAGTAATAAGTGCAGACCAACATGTCTACCTATGTGCTATTTACATACCCCCCTCAGATTCCCCCTACTACAATGAAGATGTTTTTTTTCCACTCTAGAGGGGGAAATAAACCAATTTAAAACTTTAGGAAACGTGCTTGTCTGCGGAGACCTGAACGCTAGAACTGGAGAGAAAGCTGACACTGTAAACATCCAGGGAGATCAGCACTTAGGCCTACCTGGAGAAACCTGCTTTCCTCTCCCCGAACTCCCCCCAAGACACAATTTTGATAAAATTACAAACACAAATGGTACCCAGCTTTTACAGCTCTGCCGCACGCTGGGTGTGTATATAGTCAATGGTAGGTTACGAGGAGATTCTCTGGGCCGTTACACATTTAGTTCAGCTCTTGGCAGTAGTACGGTAGACTATGCCATAACAGATCTGGACCCAATGTCTCTCAGAGCTTTCACAGTCAACCCACTCACACCCCTCTCGGACCACAGCAAGATCACGGTCTATCTGAAGAGGGCACACAGTAACTATGAGGCCTCTAAACCCAGTGAACTGTACAACACCACACATTCATACAGATGGAAATCAGACAGCATGGAGAGCTACCAAAAGGCATTTGAAAATGCCAAAATCCAATATTCAATCGATTTATTTCTTTCTGAAATATTCCCCCACAATGATGATGGTGTAAACACTGCTGTGGGCAAAATTAACGCAATTTTTGATAAATTGGCAAAGTTGTCAAACTTGAAAACCTCTGATCAAAAACCAAAACAAATACACAATAACAAATGGTTTGACAATGATTGCAAAAATATAAGGAAAACTTTAAGAAAGTTATCAAACGAAAAACATAGAGACCCAAACAACCAAAATATACGCCTTCATTACTACGACACCTTGAAACAATACAAACGCACACTGAGAGCAAAGAAAGACCAACACACCAGAACCCAGCTCTCTGAAATAGAAGAATCTTTAGAGTCAAACCAGTTCTGGCAGAAGTGGAACACTCTCAACAAAACACAACAAGATCAATTGGCAATACAAAATGGCAGCATTTGGATGAATTATTTTACTGAATTATACAGCAATATTACAAAGAACAGTGACCAAAACAAAACACACGCCAAGTGGAAAACTTTAGAATTAGTAATCAAAGACAACCAAAACCCTCTAGATGCTTCAATAACAAAGCAGGAACTGACAGAAAACATCCAATCCCTGAAAGCTAAAAAGGCCTGTGGAGTCGACAACATCTTAAATGAAATGATCAAATATTCTGACCATAAATTAAAATTGGTTATACTCAAACTTTTTAATATAATTCTAGCAGTTGACACTTTTCCTGACATATGGAATAAAGATTTAATAACACCCCTTTATAAAAATGGAGATAAATATGACCCTAATAATTACCGTGGCATCTGTGTAAATAGTAACCTGGGAAAAACCTTTTGCAACATTATGAATAAAAGACTCATCAGTTTTATCAATGACCAAAATGTTTTGAATAAATGCCAAATTGGATTCTTACCAAATTTTCGCACAACAGACCACATCTATACCCTCCACACCCTGATTGAGCAAGAATTAGACAAGAAGAAAGGAAAGGCCTACGCATGTTTTGTTGATTTCACAAAGGCCTTTGTTTCCATCTGGCATGAGGGCCTTTTCTACAGACTACTCAACAGTGGCATTGGAGGAAAAACATATGATGTAATTAAATCTATGTACACAAACAGTAAATGTGCAGTTAAAATAGGAGACAAACAAACAGTCTTCTTTTCCCAAAGTCGTGGGGTGAGGCAGGGATGCAATCTTAGTCCAATACTCTTCAATTTATACATTAATGAATTTGCATGTCAATTAGATCAATCCACGGCACCTGGCCTCAACCTGAATGGCACAGAAATTAAGGGTCTCCTGTACGCAGATGACTTGGTGTTGCTGTCACCAACAAAAGAAGGTCTACAGCAGCACCTCAACCTCCTGCATACATGGCCCTGACAGTTAACCCAAAGAAAACCAAAATTATGATCTTCCAGAAGCAGTCCAGAAGTCAGGTAAACACACACAATTTCTATTTGGACACCACTAAATTACTACATACAAAAAACTACACATACCTTGGCCTCAACATAAGCGCCACAGGAAGCTTCAACTTGGCTGTGAAAGATCTGAGAGACAAAGCAAGGAGAGCTTTCTATGCAATTAGAAGAAATATTAAGCTGGACATTCCAATTCAAATCTGGCTAAAAATTTTCCAAAATGTATTAGAACCAATAATTCTCTATGGCAGTGAAATTTGGGGACCAAAATTAAATCATGAATTTGAAAAATGGGACAAAACAATAATAGAATCTTTCCACACAGAGTTCTTTAAGAACATCATGCACGTCCAGAGAAAGACACCAAACAACGCATGTAGAGCACAACTCGGCCAATTCCCCCTCATGCTGAAAATACAAAAAAGAGCAATTAAATTTTACAATCACCTAAAAACTAGTGACCCCCAGACATACCATCACAAAGCCCTAACCTGCCAAGAGCTGAAGCCAGAGAAGAGCCCCCTCAGCCAGCTGGTCCTGAGGCTCTGTCCAGACAACCTAACATGCCCCGGACAGCCTCAGGACCACAACACCAAGCCAATCAGACCAAACCAAATTATCAACCAACAAAAAGAAATCTATATCACATACTGGAAGGAAACAACTAAAACACAGAGTAAATTAAAATGTTATCTGACCCTAAAAAGAAACTTCACATTAGCAAATTATCTGAGCACAGTAAAAGATCCTAAATTAAGAAAAGCCTTGACTATGTACAGACTCAGTGAACACAGCCTAGCTATAGACAGAGCTGGCTGCCAGAGGAGAAGAGACTCTGCTCCCCCTGTGACAGACAGGAGGTCGAGTCAGAACTACACTTCCTCACCTCATGCCCCAAATACCAGGCTCTGAGAAATGAACACTTTCCCAAAATAATACAAATACACCCTGAAAACATGACAGACATGGAGAAACTCCCATATTTACTTGGGGAAATAACCAAATGTGAGAACATTGCAGCTAAATTCATCATCTCATGTCACGACCTGAGGACAGCCAGTGGAACCTGAGAAACACAACTCACTATTTACTTCTTCTTTTTAATTGTTTTTAATTGTTTAATTCTTAATTATTTATTTATTCATTTATTTCTCATATCAACATCAACACACACACACACACACACACACACACACACACACACACACACACACACACACAAACAAACAGTAAACAGTAAACACTACCACCAACATCAACACACACACACACACAACTTCAACACAAACTTCCACAATCTTTGTGCCTGCCAGAGACAGGAAGTGACACACATATTTGTTGTTTGTTGTTTTCTTCTTTTTTTGCTATTGCTGTTATTATTATTATTGTTATTACTGAGATTGACTGAATGTGACTATGACTGTGATGGAGTCAATCATAGTTATACATATTATACATATAGTATAGATTATAACTACTTTATTGTAAATATTGTTATTATTATTTTGAATTCCAAACGTTTGCTTTGACAATATGTACAGTGTTACCTCATGCCAATAAAGCCATTTGAATTGAATTGAATTGAATTGAGAGAGGGAGAGAGAGAGAGAGAGAGAGAGAGAGAGAGAGAGAGAGACAGACAGAGACAGAGAGATGCAGGACAGTCGGTAGTGACAGTAGCTTACAACAACATTAATGAAAGTAATAATATTATAATTAATAATAATAATAATAATATATTAATATCTGATAGTATACATGTGTGACAATAATCATATGTGTATAATAACAGTAGAAGTATGACTAATGATGACAGCAGCAGCGGGAGGCATCTGGCAGGACCACGGCAGCAGCACAACCACACACATCACACTATCCAGGCACCGCTGCGGTATGAGTTAATCTGAGAGACAGTGGAGCACAAAGACTCCGGAGAAGAAGCAGAGTTAGTGACATCCAGAATGGCCAAGTTAGCAAGATGCAGTGAGAGAGAGAGAGAGAGAGAGAGAGAGAGAGAGAGAGAGAAGCTTGACCATTTAGAGCTTTATAAGTTAACAGTAGGATTTTAAATTCAATTCTGGATTTTACAGGGAGCCAGTGCAGAGAAGCTAAAACAGGAGTAATATGATCACGTTTCTTAGTTCCTGTTAGCAACGTGCTGCTGCATTCTGAATTAGCTGGAGAGTTTTTAAGGACTTACTAGAGCTACCTGATAATAGAGAGTTACAGTAATCCAGCCTTGAGGTAACAAAAGCGTGGACCAATTTTTCTGCATCTTTTTGGGTCAGGATAGGCCTAATTTTCGCAATATTACGCAGATTAAAAAATGCAGTCCGTGAGGTTTGTTTTAAATGAGAATTAAAAGACAAATCTTGATCAAATGTTACTCCGAGGTTTCTTACGGTAGTGCTAGAGGCCAGAGCAATGCCATCTAGAGAAACTATGTCATCAGATAAAGAGTCTCTGAGTTGTTTCGGGCCAAGAACAGTAACTACAGTTTTGTCTGAATTTAACATCAGGAAATCGGGGCTCATCCAGGTTTTTATGTCTTTAAGGCAATTATGAAGTTTAGTTAATTGATTACTTTCTTCTGGCTTCATAGATAAATGGGTCAAAGATGTGGCATGTCAATTCTGGTGTCCAAAGCATATTTATAATGTTAAAAATATATAAATATTTCAAAACACTACATTATGTTACTCAACTCTCCCCTCTTTACTTACTCATATGAGTATTCACTATAAGAAATGAAAATTTAAGGAGCTATTAAGCTCAAAATTACCAAATTATCCTTTCTGGGTAACGTCTTCGCTTAAATCTAAGTACAAAAAAATGCAAAAAATGTCAGAAATCTTAATAAAAGGATTAATTATCTACTGGGGAATAATTGTGTTAATGTTTGCAATGACATATGCAAATATAGTAACAATGCTAAGCTTATTTACTTTTTAACGCAAGAAATACTTTTGTCTCCATATTTGTATTTCCATAATGTCCTTCCTTGGTAACAGACTATAGTGGCTATATATTACCATATTTGGATTTGGATAGTCATGTGACAGACTGTTGTATCAGCCAGAAGATTCTGAAGGACCCCCAAAACACATTACAAGGTCAAAAAGTCTCTCTTAAAATGTTGATATTTTGACCTTTTCGGTCACTGGTGCGTTATGTCCTCAAATCGTGTTTTTCTGGATAACGCTAATAAAACATTTATGATGTTTATATATTTAAAAACTACCTATTTCATGTGAAATATTACACTGATGCGTTGAAGTATAAGTTATAGTTTTCCACAGTAGGCCTAATTAAAGCCTGATTATAAAGGGAAAATTGTTTTTTTGTCCTTCCTGGATAACGATATGTCCTCCCTGGATAACAAAGATTTTCTGTTACCCAGGACATGTCCTCTATTATCCAGAGTGGACATGTTTATCAATGCAGATTTGTATTGGTATCTGTAGCTTTTTAGGCATTGAATTAATATTGTTATATTATATTAATAACAATATTATGTTTTTTTTTTTTTTAACTTTTATGGCATTTTCTGTTATTTATCTTGAATT
This sequence comes from Epinephelus fuscoguttatus, assembly GCF_011397635.1. Taxonomy (NCBI): domain Eukaryota; kingdom Metazoa; phylum Chordata; class Actinopteri; order Perciformes; family Serranidae; genus Epinephelus; species Epinephelus fuscoguttatus. Next base: position 48,977,344 of record NC_064752.1, read on the forward strand.
TATCGGATTCAATGAACACAGGCGATTATCATAGATTTTTGTGAAGTTATAGTCCAAAAATGAACCAATAACAATGCTATAAAACAATATCAAAATAGGTTTACACACATTGCAAAAGGCTTAGATGTTTTAGTTAACCCTCCTGTTATGTTGTGGGTCAAACTGACCCATTTCATTGTTTAAGAACACAGAAAACATGTTTTTATTAAGTTTTGGAGCATGAAACTGTTTCTGCTGGACTTGATTAGTGTAATGAACATGTAAATGAAAATGACTACTGACAGGACAGTGATAATGGAGGAAGGGTAAAAATATCACATTTCTTGCAAATCGAGACACAAGAGAAGAGAATGACAGCCCAGGAGGCTCTGGAACATCCTTGATCAGGATAGTGAAGTTGAGGAGGAATTGTCTGAAAATGAAGATGATCTTGAGATCAACTCTGATCATGATGATGAATTTTCAGACCGTCAAGTTCAAGAGAAACATTCATATCAAAAAATGGCCAAATAGAATATTGAATGCCTCATTTTTGCCAGTGTACTAAAAGAAATCAGTTTGAAAGTTATTTTTTAAGGAAAAACGAGTGAATTCTCATGAGTAAACCATGATCTGTAAGGGGTGAAACACTTGATTACATTAAATAATGATTACATTAATGTCAATTGAGCTAACAATAATGTTTATAGAGAAAAATATATTTACCTCCGCCAAGGAGGTTATGTTTCCGCCGGCGTTGTTCTGTTTGTCTGTTTGTTTGTTTGTTTGTTTGTTTGTCTGCAAAATAACTCAAAAAAGTTAAAAATGGATTTTGACGAAATTTCTAGGAAAGGTGGATAATGAGACAAGGAACAGATGATAAAATTTTGGTGGTGATCAGTTGAAGCAAAGTGGATAAAATAATAAATAAAGTCTATGGTCTGACAGCCTCAGCAGCAATTAAGACAGTGAAAATAGCGCCATCTGGTGGCCGGAAAGCACGTCTCGTTCTACTGACTGAATATTGTTAAATTCTAAAGTTGCAATTATTGTTCTGTGTTGGAAAAAAGACTGTGAAAAATACAAAAAAGATAATATTCTGTGTTGGTACAAAATAAAAACAAAGTAAATATACCACAGTGTCTCCATGGTGAAGGCATATATAACCTAATAATGATAGTGATGCAGGCTGCAAAATCTGATGCAGAGGGGGAGGGAATATCACCTACTTGGCGGAGGTCTGCACTCTCTGAGTGCTCTTCTAGTTTTAAACTACTTTCAGATGGTTAAATATCCACCGGGTCAATTTGACCCGGGAACATCATTGTATTACTTGATAAATGAGTTACATTGTTGCATGAAATGAAAGATTAAAAAACATCTTTTCAGATCTTTAACAGCTGTCAGTCTCTTTGTATTATGTATGTTTGTTGAAAAAATGATGTTCCTGAGACAGTCTTTAATGATAATTACTTTGGAATCTTGCAGTATGTCATTCCGGGTAACAGCATGTCATTCCGGGTAACAATGACACAGTCAAGTAATTTAACCCAGATTTTCATGTTATATTACCCAATCATGTTTCTTGAGTTGAGGATACAATAACAACCCTGTTACCTTTACTATAAAACATTTTAAGACATTTAAGACATAAGACATTTTCCATCTTTTTTTCTCTTTTTGGCATGGAATGTTGTGTGATCAACAGCAACTAATGAACCCATTTCAGTATAAATATCCAAATATGTTACATTAATTGTGATGAAAATGTTGTTTTCTGAGCAGTAATTGTTTGCTGAGCTCTAACTATATCTATAAACTTTTATATGCCAACAATGGTAGACATTTTAATTAATTTTCAATTCCATTCCCGTTACCCAGGAAGGACATTTTTTTGACTGAAAAATGTTAATTGCATTTTTAAAATGAATTATTTTTGTTGAGTTATATACAGAACACTCTAATAAAGATAGAAAGTGCCTAAATTGGCATTTTTAGCCAATTTGATTTATTTTCAATTTTCAAATCCTTATTTGTCTTTTACCCAAATACAACTGTGTATCATCTGCATAACAATGGAAATTTACAGAGTGATTTCTAATGATGTTACCTAAAGGAGGCATATATAAAGTAAACAGGATTGGTCTGAGCACAGAACCTTGCGGAACTCCAAAACAAACTTCAGTACATAAGGATGACTCATTATGAACGTGAACAAACTGAAAACGATCGGATAAATAAAACTTAAACCAGCTTAGTGCAGAACCTTTTAGGCCAATTAAGTGTTCCAGTCTCTGTAGCAGAATTTGATGGTCAATTGTGTCAAACGCCGCACTAAGATCTAATAAAACAAGTACAGAGATGAATCCTTTGTCTGAAGCAATCAGATCATTTGTAATTTCACTAGTGCTGTCTCAGTGCTATGATGCACTCTAAATCCTGACTGAAATTCCTCAAATAAATTATTATCATGGAGAAAATCACACAGCTGGTCTGCGACTACTTTCTCAAGGATCTTTGAAAGAAAGGGAAGATTAGATATTGGTCTATAGTTGGCTAACACCTCTGGATCCAAAGTGGGCTTTTTTAGGAGAGGTTTAATTACAGCTACCTTAAAAGACTGTGGTACATAGCCTGTTAATAAGGATATATTGATCATATCTAATATATGAGTATTAACTAAAGGTAAGACCTCCTTAAGTAGCCTAGTTTGGATGGGGTCTAAGAGACACGTTGATAATTTAGATGAAGAAATCACTGCAGCCAATTCTTGAAGAGAAATCGGGGAGAAGCAATCTAAATATATATTAGGTCTTACAGCTGTGTTTGAGGTTAGATAGGTACTATCTGAGGACAGGAGGTCATGAATTTTGCCTCTAATAGTTAGAATTTTGTCATTAAAAAAGCTCATAAAATCATTACTGCTAAGGGCTAAAGGAATACAAGGTTCAATAGAGCATTGACTCTCAGTCAGCCTGACTACAGTGCTGAAAAGAAACCTGGGGTTATTCTTGTTTTCTTCTATTAATGCTGAGTAATAGTTTGCTCTGGCATTGCGGAGGCCCCTCTTATACGTTTTGAGACTGTCTGCCCAGATTAAACGAGATTCTTCCAGTTTGGTTAATCACCAATTCCTTTCAAATTTTCGTAATATTTGTTTTAACTTACAGGTTTGAGAGTTGTTTTTTTTTTTTTTTTATTCTTATTCTTTATTTCATTCATTTATAAAATAAAACAAAACAATTTAATATAAATACAAACATTCTCTGATCTAGAATGAAAGGGAGCAGAAAGAAGACTAATCTTATTTTGTCTGCCCCTTTATCCCCAGAAATCAATTTACAAAGAACGTAATTTAAAAAACAACAACAACAACATAAACAAAAAATATAATAAATTAAAATAAAATAAAATAGAATAGCTGCCGGCCACCACAGACAGTCACACCTTTTTAGTTCCCAAGTAACAATTCGGTTAATGCCATTCCAACAACAAAATTACAATGGCATGACAATCAAATATAGCTAACATATTCCATTATATTTCCTTAACATGCTGGCTTTAATTATTCTTTTAAATGTAATGTTTGACTTAGATTCTTTAGTTTCTTTGTTCAGATTGTTCCATAGATTGATTCCTTTTACAGAAACAACGTTCCATCAAGTCCATTAGTCCTGAATCTTGGTTTTTTAAAGATCTCCGTTCCTTTTAAGTTATACTTACTTTCTCTTTTTTCAAATCTTTTCTGAATATTAATTGGCAAAGTTTTTTATGAGCTTTCAGCATAATTTGCAGAATACTATAATCTACTAATTCATTAAATTTCAACAATTTTAACTGAAGGAATAATGGATTTGTTGGATCTCTATATTGTTTTCCAGTGATTATTCTTATGGCTCTTTTTTGCAAAATGAAAATTGACTGAGTATATGTTTTACAGGCATTTCCCCATACTTCAATGCAGTAGGTCAGATATGGAACAATCATGGTGTTATATAAAATGTACAATGCCCTGTTATCCAATGAATCCTTTACTTTGTGTAACAGAGCTATTGTTTTCGATATTCTTGCCTTTGTATAATGTATATGTGATTTCCAACACAAATTCTCATCCAGAATGACACCCAAGAACTTGGTTTCCCTTACTCTATTAATTTCAATACCATCTATATTAATTGAGGCACCAGTGTCTCTCCCTCTGTTACTGAATATCATGAAGTTTGTTTTTTCAAGATTCAATGATAATTTATTTACATCAAACCAAGTTTTTACTCTTTTAAATTCTTGTTTAACCACATTTAACACCTGTGTTTTATCTTCCCCACAATAAAATAATGTAGTATCATCCGCGAACAGAATACATTTGAGCAGTTTGGATACATGAACAAAATCATTAATATACAAAATAAACAGTTTTGGCCCGAGGACCGACCCTTGAGGTACTCCACACTGAATATAATGCGATTCAGATTTTACATTATTTATCTGCACATATTGCTTTCTATTTTTTAAATAGCTTGAAACCCATTTATGTGCCACCCCTCTGATACCGTATTTGCTCAGTTTTTTAAGAAGTATGGTATGATCAATGGTATCAAAAGCCTTTTTGAGGTCAACAAAAATACTTACAAAATATTGTCTCTTATCTATTGTGGTGGATATTTCTTCAGTTAATTCCATAAGTGCCATTGATGTGGAGTGATTGGTTCTAAATCCATACTGACTATTACTTAAAACATTGTGTCTGTCTAAGAATTTGTCTAACCTGATTACAAACAATTTCTCTAATATTTTTGAAAATTGTGGAAGCAAGGATACTGGTCTGTAGTTGGAGAAAACATGTTTATCTCCATTTTTATAAAGTGGAATTACTTTGGCTGTTTTCATATTCTCAGGAAATACCCCTGATGAAAATGATAGATTGCAAATGTATGTAAATGGTTCAATAACCAATTCAATTATATTCTGTACTAATGTCATGTCCATATCTACACAATCAGTGGATCCTTTACTTGCACAACTTTTTACAATATTCAGTATTTCTTCTTTTTCTACCTTACCAAGAAAAATACTATCCACATTATCCATTATTCTGTTTTCATCTGCATTGTCTTTTACTGTTGGTATGTTTGCTGCAAGACTAGGGCCTACATTTACAAAAAAATCATTAAACTCATTTGCTATTTCAGTTTTGTCATCAATGTCATAATTATTTTTCACAAAATAATTTGGAAGAGCTGATTTTATTTTATCATTTTTTATTACATTATTTATTATTCCCCAAGTAGCCTTCATATTGTTTCTATTTTTATTTACTAAATCACCATAGTATTCCTTTTTGTGTCTTCTTATTATCCATACTAATTTATTTTTATATTTCTTATACCTGTCTTCTGCTTCTTTTGATCTTAATTTTAAAAAACATCTATATAAATAATTTTTCTTCTTGCAGGCATTTCGTAGTCCTTTAGTCATCCAAGGTTTGTCAGTAGCATTCTTCTTGGTAATACTCCTGAGTCCACAGTGTTTTCCATACCAATCTATCAGTAATTTCATGAATGAATCATAAGCTATATTTACATCATGTACATACACTCCATCCCAATTCTGTTTTTTTAGGTCTTCTTTCAGTGCCTCCAAGGCTTCTTTAGATCTATTTCTTATTAATTTTTCTGAGGTGATTTCCTTTGTATTGCATTGATAATTTTTATAAACTGTAAAAACAGGTAAATGATCACTTATATCAGTTGTCAAGATCCCACTCACTATTTTTCCATCCGCTACGTTTGTGAAAATATTATCAATAACAGTTGCACTTTTTGATGTTATTCTTGTTGGTTTCCATATCATAGGAAACAGATTCAAGCTATACATTGAATTTATGAAATCACTCGTTGTGTTCAGTGAACTTGAATTTTCAAGATCAATATTAACATCTCCACATAAAAACAGAATCTTGTTACGGCTCCTGTCAAACAGTTCCATTATTATATCTGTGAAAGTCTCTACACAGGAACCTGGTGATCTATAGACACAACTGATTATAACATTTTTAGCTTTTTCATTAATAATTTCCACTGTGATCATTTCCATAATACCATCAACAACAGTTGTCATATTACCCACAGCATTACATTTCAGACCAGAGTTGATATACAAAGCTACGCCTCCACCTTTTTTTATCCGTCTATTTACATAATACAACTCATAGCCATCTATCTGAAATTCATCCATTTCCCCATCCTTCAACCATGTTTCTGACACTGCAATTATACTAAAACTCTTTCTGAATTGCTTCAAGTAATCTTTTATTTTTGGTAAGTTACATTTTATACTTCTACTGTTGAAATGGATGATAGACAGTGTACCATTCATCATTACTTTATCATTAAATTGCTCCTCAGTGTAATACTCACATTTGTTGTTAACAGGAATTAATCCAATTTTGTTTGTACCATCGTCTACATCATATATTTTACTCTCTAAATCTGCATCTAAGTTTGTGTATGCATCCATGTTACTGTATATGCATATTTTCTATATCCACTCTTCAATCCATTACCTTAAGCCTATATGAAATACTTTTTAAATCAGTTACATCAGCAATGCTTCATTTTCCTCTTCTAAATTTTTCTAGCTCTTTGAGGTCTTTTATCATCATAGCCTGTGACTCTTCTTGTTCTCTAATCCATACATTGCCATTACGGGCCCATGTTGCTGTGATTTTTTTCTGTTTTCTTAGCATCCTTGCCTCTCGTGCAATGTCCCCATTTTTCTTTGTCAAGTGTTCATTTAAGTATACATTGGTACCTTTCAGTTTCTTTGCTTGCATTAACAAGTCATTCCTCTGCTTTCTACTGTTGAATCTTATGATGATAGCTGGTTTTGCTTTCTCTGTCTTTCTTGGTAATGTGTGACAAACAGAAATAGTATCACTTTGGATGTTTATGTTCTTACTGTGCAGAAAGCCCACCACTTGTTGCTCCAGTGTCAGCAGTTCTTCCTGTGGTGCATCTTCTGTTGTCTCCAAGTTTGCAGTAGCTCGAGCATAGGTGCGGTGTCGAGTTTCCAGACCTGTTAATACCAAATTGTCTCTCTTTGTGTATTGTTACAGTTCGTCCACCCTCTGCTCCAGCACAATTATCTTTCTGTCTTTCTCTATTAGCATGGCTTTCAGTGTTTTTACTTCCTCCACTAGTCCAATTAGTCGTTCCTGCTGCGATGTTAGTTTTGTCAGCTCACCTGACATAGAGTTTAGAGATCTTTTAATCTCTTCCAGGTCGTCTGCAGTTGCCATGTCTTTGTCCCGCGTACTGTTTCTTCCACTCGGCATTCTCCCTCCACCAGTCACTGGCAGATAGATGTGAAGATTACAGTATGAAGATTACAGCGTGTTAAGGGCCTGGTCGCCCTCAAACAGCAGTGAGACTCAGGCTTTAGGCAGAACACAGTCCAGCAGGCTTGGGCAGCAGACAGAGGCCTGATGGTGGTTTGCAGCTGTACGGGCCTAACTAGGTTTGTTAGCTGTGCTGCTACAGATGCCTGCTGGTCTCGATGGTACCTGGTCTGACTTCCTGGATGGCTTGGCTGCTCCAGAGACTTGGGCCTGGCTTGGATAGCAGCTAGCCAGGCTGGAGTGGAAATGGCTGGCCTGAATGGCTGGGCAGCTCCAGCAAGAACCAGGGCCTGGCTTGGAGGCCTAGTGGTAGTTTGTGTACTTCACTTTACAATTCCAATCCCAAGTTTCACTTTTTAATAACAATCTTGAGTAAAGTAATGGACAAATGTATCAAAAAAACGGTGGTAACCTTTCAGTTGAGGAAATACCAAGGATTCTTTAGATTTTAGATGGATGGATCCACAGATTTCAGCAGAACAAAGCAGCAGCAGCCCTGCCTCTGACCTATCTAGAAAGGACCATGTAGAGAGTTATACCAAAGAGCGAACTTTCTTGGCTTTGTTAACTTCTTTTTAAGAGGAGCTACAGAGTCGAATGTTGTTCGCAGCGAGCCTACTGCGCTATCAACAAGTTTATCAATCCGGGAGAGGTTAAAGTCGGCACGGGAAACCTCTGTTACTGAAGGACTTGGTATTGAATTTAATGACGGAGTAATCATTTACTTAAATTTTGTAACAGCACTATCCGATAAACATCTAGTATAGTAACTGTTGCTGAGTGGCGTGTAATCGAGTAAAAAGAAATCAAAAGTAATCAAATAATGATCCGAAAGCGAGGGATTCTGTGGAAAGACATTTATCAAAAGACGGTTATCAATTTCAGTTCCATACATCAGAACTAGATCGAGGGTATGGTTAAAACAATGAATGGATTCATGTACACCCTGACTAAAGCCAATGGAGTCTAATAATGAGATAAACGCGGTAGCCAGGGAGTCATTATCAACGTCGACATGAATGTTAAAATCGCCTACAATAATAACTTTATCTGATTTAAGAACTAAACTGGATAAAAACTCTGAGAATTCAGAAACAAATTCAGAATACGGGCCAGGAGCACGGTACACTATAACAAATAAAAGTGGCTGCGAGGTTTTCCAGGTCGGATGTAAAAGACTAAGAACGCAGCTTTCAAATGAATTATAATCTAGTTTAGGTTTAGGGTTGATTAATAGACTAGAGTTAAAAATGGCTGCAACCCCCCCCTCCTCGGCCACTGCCTTGAGGAATATGGGTATTATTATGACTGGGAGGAGTGGACTCATTTAGACTAACATATTCATCTGGACACAGCCAGGTTTCGGTGAGACAGCCAGGTTTCGGTGTTTCATTCCCACATTTGTGAAAGAAAAGCACAACACTTTTTGGGAAAGTCTGTGACTAAACCATCAAATCTGATAAAGATTATTTAAATGCTGAGCCACAGCAAAAGACAAATGGATTGGAATCATAAAAGAAACATATCGTAACCCTAATTTCTGGGGGAATTTTGATACAGCAGCTCCTCAACATACACATAAACAGTATGTATGTTTCTGGAGTAAACCAGCCCCCTATAGTGAGTACCAAAAATACCAAAAATGGACCTTGGGCTTATTTTTTGGACTTTTATTTGAAATGCAATGCACAACATGTAACATTAACACATTAACAGTAATTGACTTTTTCAATGTTTGTCTCTTCCTTTTTCCTTCTCGTCTGTATTATATAATACAAATACATAAATAAAAATACACTTCAAAAAAGAAAAGTGCTTGAAATCTACAAAATAATCATAATAAATACACACAACAAGAGTTATAATGTTAATGGGCATCCAGTCAGTTAGCTAGTCAGTAGCACCTTGGCTTTAATATTAGTGCACATGACACAACAGCTAGTTTCTCTCATTCCAATTCAAACAGAGGACAGTGGTACTGACCACCTGTAACGTTTCGTAGCTAGAAAAAACGTCCTAACTCCTACCTGACAACATAAACAGTGACCTACTATTAAATGCAGCAAAAATGAGGACTGGTAATGATAATAATGTGTTGGGATTGAGTGGTAGAAGTTAAGAAATGTGCCACATATCCTGGTTTAAGCCAGGTACTTACACCACTACTGCATATCACCCACTCTGGAAGGCAGTGCATTGCTCTGTGCAGATAGAGCGCTCAGAGCCCGAGTTGGGGAAAGGTGGGAGGGATGGGGTGGATCAAACCATTTTTGAGGAAAGGGGGGGTGGGGTGCTGCTGTATTTTTGTTGTTAAAATATTACGTTGCAACCAAGTACTGTATGGTTTTGACACTTTTCTAGCTTGTTAAAAAGTAATTAAATTAATAACTCAATTGCATTTTTATTCATATTGTGCTGTTAGTCTTATGGGTGTATATAGGCTATGTGCGATTGATCTGTAGCATACAAGTGTATGCTGTTACTGTTTGAGATACTTTTATCCCAATAAATAAAATAAATACAATATATAGGCTAGGCCTACACGTTATTCACAAATTAAAATACATTCTATATAAAACTACGGCATGCTGTTAATGTTTAATGCATTTGTTTTTGAAACAATGCCTACTGTCTCATGCAATAATGTTTTTTTGCACTCTTGTTATGTGTCATTACAGGCAGTCAAAATAAGGTTTGCACGTGTCTTTGGAAATGAAGATGCTGTCCTGGCTGCTGTGACACTACCAAAATTCAAGCTTCGTTGGTTGCATGACCAGGAGCGGAAGGACCTGGCAAAGGCAAGTCTGCTGGCAGAGTGCCGAAAACTTGAACTAGAACCCGGGCGCTGTGTTGTGTCGGTGGCGCTGGTACCTGGCATCTGTGCCACTGCTGAAGCTGAAGTAGCCGAGTACCTCAAATCAGGAGCGACAGGGATAGACACTCTGAATCAATTTCCAATGATAAAGAAACTCTCTCTTAAACTTAATGCAGCCACTCCCTCCAGTGTCCCAGTAGAAAGCCTGGGAAACCTGATTCTCTCTCCAAAGAGGAACAGGCTGTCAGATCACAAGTTTGAGAAGCTTCTCCTCTTGAGGTACAATCATTGGTTTGAGGGCTAGCAATGTTGATGAGCGCTGATATGATGATGGCATGTGTTTCTCCCAAGGGTGCTCCACAAGGTCAAGCAGGTTAATATTTCCAAGTGAAATTTGCAAGTGTGTAACTTAGACTACTAAAGCACTTTATCCACCATTATTGATTTCATGAGTTGTTTTATTTATCTAAACGGCCAGACTGGAGGAAATATTATTTTTGTTAAACATTAACTATGTTTGTGAGGCTGAAAATACTTTTTTTTATTATTTATTTAGTTTCTCTTTGTGAGGCTGAAAATACTTTCAAGTTTGCCCACCATTACTGAAGATGAGGTCTCCAGTTGGTGGAGTTTAGCTGTTTTGAGTTAAGGTTACAAAGAATGGATAAACCTCACTGTGTTTATGTTGAAAAAATCTATTGAATCAGTTTTGCACTATTATTGATTCCTACAGCTGCTAAATGGTCTGAGGCACAGTTTAATTTTTGCACTGCCAAAAGTATACTTTCTACCTGTTTCAATGGCTACAATAAATATGCCGATAAAAAGTTTCAACATACTGTATGTTGTGTTTTGTTGATCCACTCCTTCATCGTAGTGATACTGGGTACAATGATCAAATTTTACAGTTGTCTTATCGAGCACTATGCCACATCAACCCCAAAATAATGTGTGTGCATTTGTAGGGGGTTGGAAACAATAGAAATAAATTAAAACAGTAGGAAAAAAAAAGAGAGGAAAACAGACATTATAATTTTTAATTTATTTTCATTTATTTCATCATTCACTTGCACTCACACTACTACACTGCCATTGAACGTTCAGGTCGCTAGGTGGCGCATTGCGCTTGTGGTAGGATCGGACTTACATGTAAGCAAGCCAGAGGACTGGCAGCCTCCCTGGTTATCCAGTTAGGGAGGCAACACATTAATAAGAGAATTTAGAGTAAAAAAAATAATAAAGTTACTTTCCCTAGTAACTAGTTACCTTGAAAGTAACAAGTAACTTAAAGTAACTGAGTTACTTTTGAAAGAAGTAACTAGTAACTGTAACTAAGTTATTAATTTAAAGTAACTTGCCCAACACTGCTCATTTATCATCCACAAAATTAGGCTGCTCGATGACATTTGAAAAAAAAAAAAAACAGGCTGCAGTGAGAGTCTCTCCCCATGGGATATTGAAAAATAGCGGGTTTGTGCATTTGGTCCTTCTCAGGCAAGCTCGGGGATTTAGTGTTGCCATAGCCCACAGGAATGATGCTCAATATCCCTTTTTTTCTCTCAGTGAGGATTAGAATATATCTTGTCACAACCCAGCTGCAATTAATATAGATATATATAAATCCACTCATTACTGAAACTGTATGTCATATATAAAAACTAAAGCTATGGTCAGAGTTGTCATATGGAATCTTTAAGGTGTGTTGATTAATTTAGATCTTCATCTCATGCATTGAGTAAAGTTACAAGTTAATGTTCCACCTTAAAAGTTGCTAGCAGTCGGCCCACTGAATTCAGTTATTTTCTTCTCCGACTACAGCTGCTTTGAGAGGCAGCAAAATTTCATAGTTACAGTTTACTAATAAAACTCTCCACTGTATGAACAGTGGTCACATAAACCTCAAAACCAACCAAAACCAGCCACAACTCAGCACTGAGCAGAATGACCATCCGCTACTGAACAATCAACGGACTGTGGTGTTCACAGCTCCACCTTTTAGTACAAGATCTGTGTGCGAGGTACCCCAACATAAGGTGTACCAAAAATGGGAATGGTATGGAATGGTTCCATTGGTGTCTTCCACGACTTTGTAGTGTTTGAACTGTACTGTACTGTACCACTCAGTGGAAACAGGGCTGTAGACTGTTGACTTTTTTAACAATATCAAATACTGGATCTGTATAAATGCTGTATTTCTTATCATCCACCATCTGCTACCTGATAGAGCTCTTTTTGTCCTATCAGTTGCTATGTTTTTTCCCTCTTTTTTGCAGCCTGTTATGACTCAACCACAGTCACAAAGCTCATCTCTGTCAGGCTACCTGGTAAGTGCAGCACTTCTGACCCTGAGCTGTGTAAGCTGCAGCACCCTGATTAGAGTTCCCTGACCTCCACATTGGAGGGGGGAAGCAGAGAAATGAGCGATGGCACGCAAAACAGTTGAGGAGATGTAAAAAGGTCTTTGCGGGAGATTTAGTTTCAGATTCTCAGTTATTCTCTGTTGCTGTAGCCAGAGAGAGGAGAGTAGCAGGATTAAAAATTATTATCTTTAAGAAGCCGAATATGTCAGGACTTTGGAGTGGACGGTGGGGTGGAGTCTCACTGGTTTGATCAAACAAGCAATCCAGATGAGGGAAAGATTAGATGAGATGAGAGTCTTTGCTGATGCGGCTGGCTGACCTTGTGATTGCAAACACCGAGTAGTTACCTTCATGTGGGTATGTAGTAGCGAGAAAATCCATCTCAACTTGGCTTACCCACTCTATTGGAGAAATAAGGTATGCCTCCTTTAGCTCTGTATAACACAATATTGTAAATTCTTAAATTAAAGCTGGTATTCACCCAGGGCAGTGGTAGGCAGCATGCAGCTCTTTAGCCTTTCTCCAGTGGCTCCCTGTGGCTTTGACATAAAATTATATGGAAATAAATAACGTTATTTTTAAGGGGTTAGAACCTGTCAGTTGGCTAGGGCCCTGGGGCCTTTTGAATGTTCTCCTTATGTCAGCGTGGGTTTTCTGCTGTTGCTCTGGCTTCCTTCCACAGTCCAAAGACATGCAGGTTGGATTAACTGGTGACTCTAAATTGCCCATAGGCGTGTATGTGTGTTTCAATGTTTGTCTGTCTCTATGTGTCAGCCCTGTGACAGTCTGGCAACCTGTCCAGAGTGTACCCCACCTCTCACCCAATGCCTTGTGGTTACAGATAATCAATGAATCAACTGTATTATTGTAGTTGGCCTAGAGTGATTCTTACATTCTCCAGTTGTAAAAATGTGCACCCTTTACATGGACTAGTTTTAATATTTACTTACCTAAAATGTGCGTCATGCATCCAGAGCCTGGCACATTTTCCTCTACATTTTGCAGAACCTTGATCATGTTGGCTAGTCCTGCGTCTCCCTAGGCAGGCTAGCTATGGATTCCAAATCCAAAAACAGACAAGTCTTAGAGCAAAATATAGAATTTATTAGTGCATGGACAGATTTGTTTGCTTTCACCGCCAACACTGCAAACTTAAAGTACTAAGTAATCATGAGTAGCCCAATGCAGAGTAGTCACCTTGTGCTAAAACACAGATCTATGCTCTTAGATCTGTGTATAATGTTACTCCACTAATTTAGACTGAACATGTTGTGTTATCTTCATTAAAAGGCTCAGATATGTTTTGCAATCCAGAGAAATTTCTTTTTCTTGTTTTTGGTCAAACATGGCTCCTTTGGTAGTAAAGGTAAAGGTAAAATAAACATGAAAATTTGAAAGGAATTGGTGATTAACCAAGCTGGAGGAATCTCGTTTAGGAGGGCCCTCTGGAATGCCAGAGCAAACTATTACTCATCATTAATAGAAGAAAATAAGAACAACCCCCAGCGTCTTTTCAGCACTGTAGCCAGACTGACAGAGTCACAGCTCTGTTGAGCCTTGTATTCCTTTAGCCCTAAGCAGTAATGAGCTTTTTTAATGACAAAACAGCCATAAGACCTGATATATATTTAGATTGTTTCTCCCCGATTACTCTCTAACAACTGACCTTTATGATTTTTTCATCCAAATCATCAACGTGTCTCTTAGACCCCATCCCAACTAGGCTACTTAAGGAAGTTTTACCTTTAGTTAACACTCACTTATTAGACATGATCAGTATATCTTTATTAACAGGCTATGTACCACAGTCTTTTAAGATAGCTGTAATTAAACCTCTTCTAAAAAAGCCCACCCTTGATCCAGAGGTACCACTTATAGACCCATATCTAATCTTCCCTTTTTTTCAAAGATCCTTGAGAAAGTAGTCGCAGACCAGCTGTGTGATTTTCTCCATGATAATAATTTATTTGAAGAATTTCAGTCAGGATTTAGAGTGCATCATAGCACTGAGACAGCACTAGTAAAAATTACAAATGATCTTCTGATTGCTTCAAACAAAGGACTTGTCTCTGAACTTGTTTTATTAGATCTTAGTGTCGCATTGACACAAGGGACCATCAATTTCTGCCACAGAGACTGGAACATTTAATTGGCCTAAAAAGTTCTGCACTAAGCTGGTTTAAATCTTATTTATCTGATCATTTTCAGTTTGTTCATGTTAATGATGAATCATCTCTACGTACTAAAGTTTGTTTTGGAGTTCTACAAGGTTCTGTGCTCTGACCAATCCTATTCACTTTATATGCTTCCCTTAGGTAACATCATTAGAAATCAGTCTGTAAATTTCCATTGTTATGCAGATGATACACAACTACATCTATCGATAAAGCCAGAAGAAACGGATCAATTAACTAAACTTCAAAAATTAAAGTCTTAAAGACATAAAAACCTGGATGAGCTCCAATTTCCTGATGTTAAATTCAGACAAAACTGAAGTTACTGTTCTTGGCCCCAAACACCTCGGAAACTCTTTATCTGATGACATAGTTTCTCTGGATGGCATTGCTCTGGCCTCTAGCACTACTGTAAGAAAACTCTGAGTAATATTTGATCAAGATTTGTCTCTTAACTCCCATATAAAACAAACTTCACGGACTGCGTTCTATCATCTGGTCCACGCTTTTGTTACCTCTAGGCTGGATTACTGTAATTCCCTATTATCAGGTAGTGCTACTAAGTCTTTAAAAACTCTCCAGCTGATCCAGAATGCAGTGGTACATGTACTAACAGGACCTAAGAACAAGATCACATTTCTCCTGTTTTAGCTTCTCTGCACTGGCTCCCTGTAAAATCCAGAATTGAATTTAAAATCCTACTGTTAACTTATAAAGCTCTAAATGGTCAGGCTAAGTCACATCTTTGAGAGCTCATAGTGCCATATTATCCCACCAGAACACTGTGCTCTGAGAATGCAGGGTTACTCGTGGTTCCTAAAGCCTCCAAAAGTAGATCAGGAGCCAGAGCCTTCAGGCTCCTCTTCTGTGGAATTATCTTCCTGTTGTGGTGCGGGAGGCAGACACAATCTCCACATTTAAGACTAGTTTGAAGACTTTCCTTTTTGATAAAGCTTATAAGCAGGATGCCTGACACAATGAGTGAACGCTGGCACGTGTACCTGCCACTGCTCTCCAGCTTTTTATGTGTTTTTAAACTGACGTCTGGACTTTGAAATAGACCCTATTCTCAAGATTAGCATGGGAAAGTTGTTATTGTGACCTCGTCATACTATCAAAACGATCAGACATTTCAGTAGTGAGTGCTTTAACTGTTTACCTGTGGAGTGTCAGTGGGCTTCCACTCCTGACCTGGCTGCTGCTACCTGCTGGTACTACATTAATCCGTTCATCATGTGGATTAACCGACTGTGAGTTTCATGCTCGTCTGGACTGTCCTGTCCATTATATCAAATACACGGCTGCTGAGCGCCTCCTGCTACGGGCCCACCTGCCTGACCCACCACTGATACTGCACCTCTTCCAGCACATCATTCCCCATCGGTAATACATCCACTGCGGATCCCGTCAGAGCTCCACATCAATGACTCCACTGCCATAAATTCCATCTGGTCCACGACCCATCGTCCGCCGAGGAACTCCGGTCGGACCGTGGACTGCAGTGTATTAGCCAACTTGGCCAGGTCGGCTAATGTCAGCACCGCCACCGACCGCAGCGATGTCAGCTTTGGACTATTCAACATCCGTTCTCTCATGGGCAAAGAGCAACTCCTTCAGGACCTCCTCTTTGACCGTAAGTTTGACTTTCTCTGTCTTACAGAGGCATTGCAACAACCCAATGACTTTTCCCAACTGAACGAGTCCACTACACATGGGTTTGTTTACACTTGTTAACCACGTCACACCGGCAAAGGAGCAGGTCTCGCGATAATCTACAGTGAGATGTGGAAAGTCTTGCCTTTCTCCATCCCAGTGTATGCATCTTTTGAAACAGTGGTCTTACACATAAATCGTCTAACACCAACTACAGTGGCCACTGTTTACTGCCCACGTAAACCCAAGGAATTAATTTATGAATTTTCTACCTTCCTCACTCACATCTCTTCCCTTTCCCCCAATATAATTCTGCTTGGAGATATTAATATACAGTACATAGAATAGAATAGCCTTTACTGTCATTATGCATTCTGTACAACGAGATAGGAGAGCTACTCCTTTAAAGTGCCAACATGTACAAACAATACACACATGTCATATGGACAACATCAACCACCCTATTACTAAGGATTTCACTTGGACTTGGTTTGCTGCTCCAGTGTCACTCCTTTTAACTGCTCTGCAAATTATCTTCCCATTTCTGACCATATGTTAATTTCATTCACCACAATCCTAACACTGTCCAAAACTAAACCACTACGGGTCATCTCATATCGCAATATCAAAAACATTAATCTAACAGCCCTCACATCAGGTTTGGAAACTCTACCCAACATCAACTTCTCTGCCTCTACTGATGAACTGGTCTCTCATTATAATAATGTTCTTCACACTCTGCTGGACCCACTTGCTCCATTAAAAACCCGGACTATATCCTTCACCCACTCTGCCCCCTGGTTTTCACCCCATCTATGCCAACTCTCTCTCTACGTCTCACTGGGCTTACTCCAGTATTTCGAGCCACGCCCTCTTTCAAGATGGCAGTATGTCTATTGTCTCTGTTAGGTGTCTGTCTGTTTTAGTGTTTTAGTGTTTTAGTGTGGATTTTAGTATTTTTCAACCCTTTTACATAAGGCTTTGTGCTGATGAATGGCCAACTCTTGAAGGTCTGTGGATTGTTCATGTTTTTGTCTGCTTTGGAAGGCTGCTCTGCCTTGTATACTCTGGCCTGCTCCTTCTGCTTGTGGACTGGTTTGCTGGCTGTGGCCTGTTTATAGCTTCTTGGAACTGTGCGGTGTAGCTGGCTTTCTGGCCCACAGCTGCAGCATTATTGCAGCAAGGAGCATCTGCAGCAGTGAGGCTTGACATTGATCTTGAACTACAGCAGCATACAGCAGTTTCTCATTCACTGCTCTAGGGCCTGGGGCCCACTTCATCCATCCTGCACTGCTCCCAGAGGCCTTCTCCATCCACCCTGCTTTGCAGCCTGGGGCCTGCTTCATCCACCTTGCTCTGCGGCCTGGGTCCTGCTCCTTCCACCCTGGACTGCAGCCTGAAGCCTGCTTCATCCATCTTGTTCTGCGGTCTGGGCCCCGCTCCTTCCACCCTGCACTGCAGCCTGTGGCCTGCCCCATCCACCCTGCTCTGCAGCCCGAGGCCTGCTTCATCCACCCTGCTCTGCAGCCCAAGGCCTGCTTCATCCACCCTGCACTGCATCCTGAGGCCTGCCCCATCCACCCTGCACTGCATCCTGAGGCCTGCTCCATCCACCTTGCACTGCATCCTGAGGCCTGCCCCATCCACCCTGCACTGCATCCTGAGGCCTTCTCCATCCACCCTGCGGCCTGCTTCATCCACCTTGCCCTGTGGCCTGGGTCCTGCTTCTTCCACCCTGCTCTGCAGCCTAAGGCCTGTGAGGTAACATCAACCCAACCCAAGCCTCCAGCGAAGCCTACAGTTTTTCTGTTTTTCTTCTACAATGTCGCTAATCATTGTATTGTGCTTTATTTCTTTGTGTGGGCCAGCTGGGTGGTGGCCCCACATGTGTGGCATTCCTCCTCCTCCTCCTACAACATCGTCTCAGGAGGATATATTATCTGGGGTAGGCCACAAATCTAACTGTGAAAATGTGACTTTCCCCCACAATGACTGTTGCCGAGCTACTCTTATAACTTCACTTGAGCAAAGGGTAGTGGTGTCTTTGAACATATCCAAGTGGTTGCTTAAATTTGACATGTCTCTTCAGTTTTTCTGTCTCCTTGTTTTGAATGAGCAATTTTGTAGTTCTACAACCTCCTCTACTGCTAACACTTACTCCTCCAGCCTAGTGCCTGATGTAAAAGGTTGTAGCACCAGGCTTAAACGTTTAGTTATACTATTGCTATTGCTTTCAGGGAATGTTGAGACTAATCCAGGCCCTGATACACTGGCACACTGTTACACTTCTGCAGATTTTAAATCTAGAACTGGTCTTGGGATAATTCATATAAATGTAAGGAGTCTACTAAACAAGATGGACTTGATAAAGGTCTGGATAAACTCAACAAATGCTGATGTTATTGTTTTATCTGAAACCTGGCTCACAAAATCTGTGCTTGATAAGGATATTTGTATTAATGGTTACAATGTTTATCGTGCTGATCGTCTAAGAAAAGGGGACAGAGTTGCGATTTATATCAAGAGCAATTTTGATGTTAATTTAGTGCTTACAGAGTCAGTATCTAAAGAGCTTGAGTTGCTTGCCCTTGAAATAGAATTATCACAGAATCACCATATTATGTTGCTAGGGTGTTATAGACCACCATCTGCTCCTAAAAATGCATTGTCCTCCCTTGTGAAGTTTTTATCACAGCTGAAATATAATGAATTACTTCTGGTGGGAGATTTAAACTGGGACTGGCTTATGCCTGTGTCCGACGATCTGAAAGCACAATGTGTTTCTCTTAATCTCACACAATTAATTAATCACCTACTAGACCCAATCCCAAATGTTTTCAAAAAGTGACACTCATTGACTTAGTTTTAACCAATATGCCTTCTAAATATGTGGCATCAGGTGTCTTTCCAAATGATGTGAGTGATCACTGTGTGATAGTGGTCGTGAGAGACACAAGGTTCCCGAAAAGTAAGCCATGTTTTGTAGAGAAGCACAATATGAAAATGTTTGTTGAACAAGCTTTCTTGCATGATCTTTATCATTTTGACTGGGATAGGATTGCCCTTTTTGATGATGTTGAACTGGCTTGAAGTTACTTTCATGAAAGTTTCAGTCACATTGTTAATAAACATGCCCCCCTGCGAAAATTCAGAATTAAAGGCCGTGACAACCTATGGTTTACAACCGAACTAGCAGAAGTTCTGCATGAGCGAAATTCTGCTTGGGCCAGGGCACATAAATCAGGTTTAGAGTCTGACTGGCTTTACTTTAGACAATTAAGAAATAAATTTACCTCTCTCCTTCGGAATACGAAGGCTGAGTTTTACTTGTCCATGACTACTGAAATCCCAAGAAATTTTGGAAAGCAATCAAATCTTTGTCTTCCACCTCTAACTCAGTTAATCTCCCTCTCAGTATGCTGATTGATGGTAGCAGGGTAACTGACAAAACAGACAAATTGTTTTAACAAACATTTTATTTAAAATTAACTGGGCTAAATCTTCACTGACGCCCCTTAACTCATCTCTCGATGCTTCCACATTGCCAACGCACATACAAGTGGTTGGGAGCTTCAAATACTTGGGCATGGATATCTTCCCCTCCTTGTTCTCCATCTCGTCTCCCAAATTCCCTACAAACACGTGTGTCAGTAATCAAAATGGACGTCCTTCCTCGAGTGAACTTTTACTCTGATACCCCTTTCCCCGCCTAAAGGCTATTGGGACAAGATGCATAGTTTAATATCAAAGTTTATCTGGGGTGGGGGACGTCCATGCGTCAAGCTACTCTTCAGTGCCATAAACGGAGGTCTAGCTGTCCCTAACTTTAAATTCTATTTTTGGTCTTATGTGCTGCGTCCACTATCCAATTGGCTTGACCCCCAGGTACAAATATCATGGAGACCTATAGAAGAACATTTGGCCTCCCCTCACTGGCTTCAAGGTTTAATACACTCAGGTCTTTCCATTAAACGCTCCAAACTTAAGCTGGGCCCCATTATGTCTTTCCTTTTGACTGTATGGCACTCAGTGGGGAGGGCGACTGGATCTATGTTAAAGTGGCACACACAAAGTCCTATTTTTCATAACTATTCTCTACTCACTGGTGGGATGCCTTTTTCTTTTAGGGAGAGGAGTGATAGAGGGGTTAATGTCATGTCTGATATCTGTGATGATAAAGGTCTTAGGACGTTTCATGATTTACGAGCTACTTATGATCTGCCAGGTACATCTTTTTTCCTCTATCTGCGCCTTAGATCTGCGATGTGAGCGTACGGTGTGCCCTGGGGTACTCCCCTTGCCACTCACAAGTTACACACATTATTAGATGTAGGAGTAAGGTCGAGAGGCCTAGTTTCTGCTCTTTACTCTTTTTTTACTGGAACCCTCTAGTGGGCCTCTGGCTGTTCATCAAGTGTGGGCTACAGACCTTGGTCTATCCAATGACGAAATATGTTGGTTGACTGTCTGGGACAATTTAGACAAAACATCAAAAAACCTTAATCATAAACTTATACACTTCAAACTCATACATAGAATGTATCTTACGCCAAGAAAACGATTCCTCGTGAAGCTCATACATTCTCCTGTTTGTGATCTATGCTCTCTGGGCCATGTGGTATCTTTCTTACATATGTACTGGCAATGTCCTGATGTGGCGTCCTTTTGGAAATTAATATCTTAATTTCCAAAAGTAGTAGCCTGTCCACTACTCGAACTCACACTCTATTAGTGGGGTTGACTGCAGCTAAAAGAATGATAGCCTTGCACTGGAAGCTCCCCCCCCACACTCACAATACACTCACACTATATATATTGTATGTAATAATGAAGAAGATCGGGTTGGAATAATGAGGGAGGGGGGTTGTCGCCATTTTGGGGGTATGCTGGAGGGGTGGGTTAAAGGGAAGTGTATACTATTTGTTGTATTACTGTCACTGAATTATGTTTTATTTTTATGTATTATGTCATGCCCTTCTCTTTTGAAAATAAAAAATAATTGGTCACAAAAACACACAAAAAAAACCATTTTATTTCTTCTGGGTTCTTGTTTAACTCTAAAAACCCCTCTAAACAACCCTCACCTAGTGAAAAGTCCTCTAATGTCCCTTCAGGGCCAGGGCCCCTGGCAATGTTCCGGCTTTTAATTTCACCCATTTTTCCACAATAGTGGTCGCTAAAGCTCTAAAAGACCTTGATCCTACCAGTATCA
Source organism: Epinephelus fuscoguttatus (assembly GCF_011397635.1). Taxonomy (NCBI): domain Eukaryota; kingdom Metazoa; phylum Chordata; class Actinopteri; order Perciformes; family Serranidae; genus Epinephelus; species Epinephelus fuscoguttatus. The sequence goes on from NC_064752.1 coordinate 48,998,933, forward strand.
GTCTGGAGTACGTGTAAAATGTTTTGAGGGACATGGTTGCTCTGAAGATGGCTCGACCACTATCCGTGTCCCACAGGCTGGCAGCGGCCTCACCTCTGGACCTGTACACACCCACCAGAATCAGTAGACCCATGTATGCGCGCAGGTCCACCGAGTCCATCTCCCACCACTCGTCTCCACGGCCGTGGACACCCTCCCGATTGGTCTGATCCAGAATTAGCGCCTCTAGCTCTGCCGTGACAAACAGTTCAAATGTAGACGCCACGTCTCGAGCCCCACACCTGGCCCAGTCCGTGGGCCCTGGGTCACCTGACGCTGAGCGGTCCCAGCTCCGAGATGTTTGCGTCCTGCATTGTGGAGCCGGAGACCATGATATAGTCCCATTTTTTGAAAGAAACGAGTGTGTTTCGTCCTCTTCTCGTCCTCGTCCTTGTCCTTGTCTTCATCCTCGTCCTCGTCCTATTCCTCCTCCTCTCATTCGTACACCTCGGCCTTCTCTCACTCTTCTTACTCCTTGTCCACATCCACTGCCTCCTCTCACTCCTCTTACACCTTGTCCACATCCACGGCCTCCTCGCACTCTTACTCCTTGTCCACGTACTCCCCCGCCACCCCATTCTTCTTCTTCCTCTTCTTCTCCTCCTTCTTCTTCTTCTTCTTCTTCTTCCTCTTCTTCCCCTTCTTCCTCTCCTTCTTCTTCTCCCTCTTCGTATTCGTATTCATTGATGTCTACACCTTCTGCTGCTTCGGAACACGAGGCATCGCGGGTCGGGGTGCATTGCTCATCCTCGTCACCCTCGTCCTCCTCTGACACCTTCAGCTTCAGAGGGAGGGTCCGAGTCTTCATGGTGCGGATCATCAGCAAGCTGCTCCAGAACCTCTTGGACTGTGAAACGGGTGGTCGTCCTTGCTGCCATCCTTGCCGCCATCCTTGTGCCATCACACAACTACACACAGATACGCAACACACACACACGCGCGCGCAGTTGGATGCCGTTAGTAAGAGACACATGCAGTGTTTAGTAAGGGGGGGGGGGGGGGGTAACTACCCGGGTATAGTGGGGGGTGAAGGGGGACTACTACTACTACTACTACTACTACCATTTGAGCTCGGGTCACTTTGACCCCTTAGGACGGCGGGCGCCGGGGCCCTAAGGGGGACTACCACTCGAGAGCCCGGGTCGCTTTGACCCCTTAGGGCAGTGGGTTGGACATACAAAGGAAGACTACTACTCGAGAACTCAGGTCGCTTTGACCCCTTAGGACAGCGGGCGCTAGGGCACTAAGGGGGGACTACTACTACTACTACTACTACTACCACTCGAGAGCCCGTGTCGCTTTGACCTCTTAGGGCAGTGGGTTGGACATACAAAGGAAGACTACTACTCGAGAACTCAGGTCGCTTTGACCCCTTAGGACAGCGGGCGCTAGGGCACTAAGGGGGGACTACTACTACTACTACTACTACTACTACTACTACTACCACTCGAGAGCCCGTGTCGCTTTGACCCCTTAGGGCAGTGGGTTGGACGTACAAAGGAAGACTACCACTCGAGAGCCCGGGTTGCTTTGACCCCTTAGGGCAGCGGGCTGGACATACAAAGGAAGACTAGAACTCGACCTCGGGTCGTTCTGACCCCTTAGGACAGTGGGCGCTGGGGCACTAAGGGGGACTGCTGCTACTACTACTACTACTACTACTACCACTTGAGAGCCCGGGTCGTCCTGACCCCTTAGGGCAGCGGGAGAGCTAAATAATATTGGGGTGAATATTCCAAATGCAGCCTTTCATTTTTATGTTGATAACTCAGTCATATATTGCTTTGCACCCACGCCTATAGAAGTGTTTGCATATCTGCAGAATGCGTTTAATAGAGTGCAAGAACAGCTCTGCCAGCTGCAACTTGTTCTAAATGCTGATAAAACAAAACTTATGTTTTTCACTAACTCAAAATTAGCACGGTCAAATCGGTCTGTCATTGTCACCAGTAATGGTCAACAAATTGAACTTGGATTCAACTTAAATAAGTCTTACTTTTCTTTTGGGGTGAAACTGAAACTGGTGGAGTCGACCTTTCTTCCGATTATTGATTATGGTGATGTGTTATATATAAATGGCTCCGCTCACTGCCTCCATGTGCTGGATAGTGTGTATCATGGCGCTCTGAGGTTTATCACAAACTGTGGTGCTCTAACTCATCATTGTGTCTTATGCACTAAAGAAAATTGGCCATCTTTATATAAGCGCCAGCTCGGCCACTGGTATGTCTTGATTTACAAGGCTATTCCATCTTATTTATCATCTCTTTTAATCCTGAATAATAGAGTCCAAATGTTTTATTTGATCTCGACCTGATTGTGTAAATTCAATTGTTTGTTATTTGTATCTTTTATGTCTATGTTTAATGTGACAATGTGTTGAAACTACATATGTGCTGCCATTCTTGGCCAGGTCTCTCTTGTAAAAGAGATCTTTGATCTCAATGGGACAAACCTGGTTAAATAAAGGTTAAATAAAATAAATAAATATTCACAAGCAAATGTACCACAGCCATATTCTGTTTTACAAGGACTCTCTCTCCACAACAAAATCACAATACTATGCTGAATTAATCAGTGCTGGCGATGGGAACAATCAGGCACTGTTCTCACTGGTCACCAACACCCTCCGACCACCCGACTCTCTTCCTTCACATTTTTACTCAACTGATTACTGTAACTCACTGATGGCATTTTTCAATACAAAAATAGACCGGATCCACCAGCAACTGACCACTGACACCTCCTGCAGTTCATCTCCTGTTCTCCTGCCCCCCCCCCTCACCCAGCCATTTACAAGTTTCCACCTTCCTTCTGATGCTGACATATCAGAACTCATCCGGAAAACCAAATCATCCACTTACCAGCTTGACCCCCTGCCAACCACTTTAGTCACAGCATGCCTCTTGTCCCTTTCATCTATGATAACTGCAATCATCCATTCCTCCCTCACCTCTGGTTGTGTTCTAGCCTCCCTCAAATCTGCTGCTGTAATTCCAATTCTCAAGAAACCCGGTTCATATCCTAACAACTTCAGTAATCTCCGCCCTATTTCCAATCTCCCTTTTCTCGCAAAAATCCTGGAAAAAAACGCTGCATCTCAAGTTCACTCTCACTTCTCCAGCAATAACCTCTACGAACAGTTCCAGTCTGGCTTCCATCCTCACCACAGCACAGAAACAGCCCTTATCAAAATCACCAATGACCTCCTGATTGCACCTGACTCCGGACTTTTATCCATCCTCATCCTCCTCGACTTGAGTGCAGCCTTCGACACCATCTCCCACTCCATCCTCCTCGACAGACTGGCATCCATTGGAATATCCAACACACCCCTCTACTGGTTTAAATCATATCTCACTGGCCGCACTCAGTTCATTCAGTTAAAATCCTTCACGCCCCAGCCATCTCCCCTCTCCTCCAGTGTTCCCCAGGGCTCTGTCTTCAGTCCCCTCCTCTTCATTATCTATCTCCTCCCCCTTGGCCATATGTTTCGAAAACACAACATACAGTTTCATTGCTATGCGGATGACACCCACCGCTATCTCTATCTCTCCACCCTTCTCACTGGTCTCCCCCTCAAATCCATCCATAAACTTCAACTGGTCCAAAATGCTGCCGCCCGGATCATCACTAGAACACCATCTATCCAGCACATCACTCCTGTCCTCCATCAACTCCACTGGCTTCCCATACAATACCGCATCCAATTCAAAACCCTACTGGTCACATTCAAGGCCATCCATAACCTCGCTCGTCCATACCTCACTGACCTCCTCCACATCCTCACACTCAGCCGGACTCTCAGATCCTCCTCCACAATCAGCCTCACTGTCCCTCCAGCCCGCCTGACCACCATGGGGTCCAGAGCTTTCAGCTGCTCGGCCCCCCCGTCTCTGGATCTCCCTCCCACCTGATATCCGAAATATTCAATCCCTGGACACTTTCCAATCCAACCTCAAAACATATCTGTTTAAACAAGCCTATCACTGCTAAATGTCATTGTCTGCTGCAAACTATTAATTATTAATTAATAGAGTGTGCCAGTAAACCCAGAACTCCGTTAGCGCTTTTAGCACTTCCGGTTCTCTCGTCTAAAAGTCAATACGTTTTTTTGAATGGGATTTTGGTAAAATGCCTCAAATAAGGTCTGTGGTTAACAAAAGCTTAAGCGAGTTTCAGATTTTGTTCTACGACATAAAACACGTCAGTAAATACCCTACTTGTGAATTTTGAAGCTTTTACGTGTCGTAAAAAAGGCGGTTGCTAACAAGTTGCTTAATACGACTACAAACCCTGTCGGGGACATTAAACGTCATCACCCCCGAACAGGCAAGAGTGCTGGCAGTCCACCATTACAGCTTCTTATTCAGCTTAAACAGTCTGATTTCCCCATTATACAATGTTTTTAAAATAAAGCGGCCGAAATCAGTTGAAAGCTTAGTGGCGGTGAGTCATGCGACCGTGGAGTAGTCATGTAGTCCGTTAAAGCCTAACGTTAGCTTTTTACTTCTGGCGATGCATTTAAGCTTCAAATGCGGTATCAAAGTTGTTCATATGTGAAGATTATCTCGCTGAACAAAACCTGTAAGTATCATAAACTTGTGTTAGCCACAGAGCTTATTTTCTGACATAATCCAAAACGCAATGCAAAAATCACATTCACTTTCTCTTCCGGGAACCAGCGCAATGCTAAACTTCCGGGTTTTGACGTCAGCCCTGACACACTCTCTTAAGTTTTACATTAATGTGTTTTTCCACAGCACTAATAATTTCTTGCATTGTTTTTCTTTTAAATCACAATATTGTGTTAACTCACTTATTAATTGAAATTGCTTCTACATTGCCATTTTTGATGGCTTTTATAGTACAACAATCATATTCAACCCTTTCTGCAGATGTTCAAAATTAAAAGCTTACCAGAAAAGAGAGGTATTGTGGCTGTTAAGTTCTCAATGTGATATATCTGTGCAAGACATATAGAGTTTCAGTGATGAAAGTTTCATTAAATGCCCAAACGTTAGGAGAAATATGGTATACCTCCTTCAGTCCTATACAAAACTTTATGCTGCAAATTTTCAAATTAAAGTTGTTATCCAGATAGCTCAGTCTCAAACAGTAGCCCATTCAGAACCATCAATGAAACAAAATGCTAACTTAAAATTTTCTCTATGTTAACCTGTTGTCTTGATAAATTTAGTGTAATGTACATTCTGACAGCCTTTGTATAAAACCCTCATCTATCACATCACACAGATCACTCTGCTTCTATTACTTTGTTTTTAACATAAGTGTTTTTTATTCACTTATTCCAATCACTTTTACTTTGCTGTTCTTCCAAACATTGTCAGAGTAGAATAGAATAGAATAGAATCTATCCTTATTGTAAAACCCTAGTCCTAATTAAACGCCCAGTCCCTTTTACTAGCTTAGTGTGGCTACACATTTTGACAAAAAAAGATGCCAATTAGATGCCTAGTCTGGTTGCAAAGCAGTTCATTTTTATAGAAGTCCTTTGAAAGTTTCAGTATGTTGGCCATTGAGTAAAACTGGCTCTGTCGATCTTGTTTTGTGCAAATAATCACTTCTTTAGTCTTGGCAACATTCATTTCTAACTTCCTGATGCAACACCATGTTTGAAGGGCCTTAGTGTCGGCCAGGTTGACAGCTTCACCTGATGGGTCTGTTTTCTGTAAAAGATCAACTAAGGCCATGTCATCAGCATGTTAAACCAGGGTCCATGACACTTCTACAGACATTTTTAATTAAAAGTCTATCAGGATATGGAGGGTTTATAACCCCAGATGAAATCAACAGGACAAGGTAATTTGTTTGTGCTTTCCAAAACCTTAACCAAAACCTTTTCCAAAACCAAATCTGCTGAAAAAATGGTCTACATTATGTGACAAAGGTATTATGATTTGGTTAGGTAAAGTCAGAAAAATGACTTGGTAAGTTTAAGGAAACATCATGGTAAATAAATAAAAACATAGCTTTGTTGTCATGGTTACAATAATGACCACATGATTAAGACCAGGGAATGATCATGGTCATGACTAAAAAGAAACACTGACTGTTGTTCTGGGGTGTTGAAATGACTGATGGTAACATCAAGCTCTAGTTGTTATTTTTCATTAACTATGTTTTTGTCATATTTGCTGAAACTTTCACTGTATCAACAAAGCTGTACATGAGACAGATGAAAAAAAAATCATACTCCTCATCTACCTTTAAACGCTTCTAGTGGCATTATCACATGCGAACAAACATCAATCAGAGCTAAGGATTCTCTAACACAGCTATCAATCACCACGTGTAAACTGTGGTCAGACAAGATTCTTTTACATTACTTATTTCTTGCCTCAACTGTTTTTAGAAACTTAGTGTAGTGTACTGTTTAGCTGTAAAACAAAAACGTCGGTCTAGCCAGTGGGCAGTACTTTGGTCGACTGTATCCAACATAGCAACCGGGTCACAAATGTTCTCGATTTACAGCTAAAGGATATGCTAAGATATGTTTCTGAAAAGCAACTATTTTTGACATATCACTATATTGTTGAAATCCATCCAAACAGAATCTTAATTCATATTTGATCAATACTGCCTAGTTTGACAGTTTGACCACAGCTCACGAGCCATGATTAACATGACTGACAGCTGCATTAAGGACTACTCAGCTCTGATTGGTTTTATTTAGTGAGCAGTGGTAGATTCTAGCAAATGCCATCAAAAGAAGTAGGAAGAGAAGGAGGGACAGGTTTTTCTTTCACAGATTATCTCTCATTTAATACTGTGTGGATGTAGTTTAAGCAAATATGACTATTATTATTATTACTGTTATTTTCATAAACATTACCAACTGTAGCATATAAAACAAATAAAAAACACTTAAGTGCAACACACACCGCCGCCGTACGCCGCGCGTCAAAACACCCGCCTCCATTATATTCTATGAACCAACCCACACTGGCGCCGGCCGACGTGCCGCGCCGCTCTGCTTCAGCCCACTGCTCCATTTCCAGAGTGGCCAGCGCTCAAGGCGGCTCTGCGACATAAAATGCTGTAGAAATAGTCGTGTAGGAATGAGACCTAAAGTAAGAAAGTAAATTTTATTTATATACCACTTCTCATAAAGAGGACTGACAAAGTGTTTCACATGGTTAAGATACAAAAAAAACCCCAATCAAATATCAGCATATAGTATAATCAAAAAAACAACAGAATCATAGCAAATCAATCATAGCATAAAATAAATTACAAAAAAAATAAAATGCAGTGAAATACAGAGACAATACAACAGAATATTACTGGAACGCATGCCTAAACAGATGTTTTTTAACTGCCTTTTAAAAACGTCCACAGAAGAGGTGGCTCTAAACTCATATGGAGATGCATTCCACCATTTAGGATCAATGGACTCAAAGGCTCTATCACCTTTAGTTTTTAATTTTGTACAAGGAACAGCAAGTAGAGGGCAGTCAGCAGACCGCAGTGACCTAACAGGACAGTGAAAAGACACAAGATCTACCAAGTATGCAGGTGCATTATCATGGAGGGCCCTGTAAGTGATTTTGTATTGAATTCTGAAATTAACAGGGAGACAGTGCAAAGATGCCAAAACAGGAGTGATAGCAGCAGCATTCTGGACTAATTGGAGGCAGTCTAATAAAGTTTTGTTGAGACAGGTAAAGAGAGAATTGCAGTAGTCAAGACATGAGGAAACAAAAGCATGGATGATCATTTCTAGCTCGGAATGAGATACTATGGATCTGAGTTTGGAAATGTTTTTGAGGTGGAAAAAGCAGGAGCGAGTTATAGTTTTGATGTGCTCATCAAGAAGTATGGCCTGATCAAATACGACCCCAAGGTTTCTCAAACTGGGGCGCACATTTATAGTTAGGGACCCTAAGCAGCTGGCTACTTTAGAGGCTGAGATGTCAGAGGCAACAATTAATACTTCAGTTTTGGCTGCATTCAACTGAATAAAGTTACTAGCCATCCAGTCCATAATTGCAGTCAAACAATCCTGCAGTGCATCTATTCCGTCTGTCCTATCAGAGTTAAAAGAAAAATATAACTGAAGGTCATCTGCATACATGAGATACCTTCAGAATTGCTGATGACATCTCTGAGAGGAAGCATGAATAGCACGAAAAGGATAGGCCCTGAAACTGAACCTTGGGGCACCCCGCACCAGAGGGGGACAGACTCTGAATTGTAAGGGCCAACAACCACAGAGAAAGATCTATCAAACAGATAGGATTTAAACCAGTGAAGGGCAGTTCCTGAGATGCCTACCCAGTCCCTCAGCCTGTCTACAAGGATGTGGTGATCAACAGTGTCAAAGTTCAAATAAACACAAGAAATCTGGGTAACGCTTTAGATTACAGCCCGCAATTTACACCGTAAATATCGGGTAGTTACGGTGTTATCTGTTGTACTAACGGTGTACCAGTGTAGTACGTACAGATGTTAAGTTATGGAATAAGGGGCTAACAATTCGTGAATTTAGAGAGAATTTATATTATAGGTTTTTTTAACTACTGGGTACCTATTCTATTATAACAGGGTATGTGTGACCTACTGATCAATAATATGGAAGTTTGGGGGGAATTTACAGAGAACTTATACAATAGGTATTTTTAACTACTGGGTACCTATTCTATTATAACAGGGTATGTGCGACCTGCTGATCAATAATATGGACGTTTGGGGGGAATTTAGAGAGAACTTATACTTTAAATACTGGGTACCTATTCTATTATAACAGGGTATATGTGACCTACTGATCAATAATATGGAAGTTTGGGGGAAATTTACAGAGAACTTATACAAAAGGTATTTTTAATTACAGGGTACTTATTCTATTATTACAGGGTACAGTATGACAATAAAACTGAAAAATCCGAGGGAAGATGGAGGGAAGACTTCTGCAGCAAGTAATAAATCAGATGTGATTTTATTTCAAAATGACCTAATTACAAAGGAACAGTCAATCTACATTGTTTCTTTATATTTTCAGTGGGTAGCCTATACAACAACAGGGTACATCTGTGCGTTTACTTCTGAACAAAGGTCCAGGTGACAGTATGTTGTCATGGATACTGTTGGCGTCTGAAGACCGTCTCAGCTATCGTTCACCTCACCAGCTATACATTACTGGATGCTCGTTTATGACTTCATGACTCTGCTTGCCATCGGCAGACAATTCACCACAAAAATACTGGTCAGTTGGACCAGTATTTTTGTTGTTTTTGCAGATTTATTATGCTACACAAAACTTAAACTAAGGAGGCATTGCAAAACTCTGTAAAAGTACACCAAAGTATACATTTTTGTTTCCAAATATTTATTTGAAAACAAAAACATTCATACGGTCAATAAAAAAACATTTTGTTAATATTAAAAATTGAACGTAGTCTAATCTCAACAGTGACCACACCAGCCGGCAGGACTGCGGCTGAACCGCTTCCAATGTTCATTAATTCATGAGTTCAATATGTGTGTGTGTGTGTGTGTGTGTGTGTGTTTAGCAAAGCCACTTATAACTGGCGACATGGTGCAGCGGCAGCGCAGCAGCAAAAATAAAAAATAAAAAATATATATATACAAAGCCAACAGTGTTTTTTTTTTATTTTATCATAACTTCTTGGAAATTACTAAGCATAAACAATGAAGTTACATATGATGGTCTGGCCATTGCGGCGCTTGGAGGGGCGCTGTAATCCTGGCGGTCCTAGTGATATAGCGTTCCTTTGTGAGACAGTCAGGTTTCTTTCCTGTAGCTCATTTAAAGGGCCACTGTGTAATATTTGCCATGGTTTATTGTCAAATATGAATCTGAATATTCTACCCATTAATATGTTTATACAAGTGTATAATCGCTATAAAATAAAATTCGTTTGGTTTTCGTAACCTTATAATTATGCTTTTATATATATAGCGAGGGCCTTGCTTTAGAGAGGCCGCCATCTTGCGCCGCCATGTATGTACGGCAGCCCGAGTGGACAATCCAGCCAGCCAGAGAACGCGTTTCGTGTGTATAAATAAACCAACGAAGACAGCGGAAGGAAGGAAGAAGGAGGAGGAAACAGCAGAGAGTGTTAGTAGCTCGTCGATAGAGAGTAGTGAAAAGTTTTTTTAGTTATAAAGTTTGCAAATGGACCACACTTACCACGCAACAGGAGAGAATGAACCCGAACCGTCATCTGCGAGGAAAAGAAGACGCAACTTCACTCCTTGTGATGCACTCTCTGCGGTGCTTTTCCTCCTGATGATATATCTCCCCAACGATGGTAGCACCGAATCCCATTCTGTGCAGCAAAATGGGAGCAAAGGATTCAGCCTCTCTTCTAGGGATGTCACGATTATAGATTTTCTTGGTACGATTATTGTCAGAGAAATAATCACGGTTTTACGATTATCACGATTATTATGCATTAATTAATTTCACACTATAAATGTGTAAAATCACATGAACACTCCTTATAGATCTTTAAGTTTTATTTATTTCCATGCCAAGATAACAAAAATAATATAGCAACAAAGAAAAGTAACCAAAAAGTAGTGTGCAGACTCTACTTTTACTACATGCCTCTTTGTGGTCCAGCAGTCTAAGTTTTTCCTTTTTGTTCTCTTTAAATTACAATTACACAAATAAATTGAGAGCGTATCTCGTGCAGTGTTAATAATAAATGAAACAGACATCGTGCTGGAAGGACAAGTCCAACATTTACTCAACACAGATGGGAGGAAGCAAAAGGAGGTAATACTAATGCTAAATGTTCACTGACTGAGGACCTTGAGAAGACATTACGTATATCTTCCACACTGCACACTGACACTGAAACAGTCTGATGACTAAAAAAAGGATTTGAACTTATAACAATCGAATATATGAAATGTGCCTTTAACATAGTGTATACTGTGTCCCCTAGCAGCAACGTCATCAAGCAGCGCCTGTTATGATTTGAGTCTGTTGAGCGCACCCAACGCTGGTCGGACATATACTCATGTGCTCCTGCTTTTTCTTTTATCTCTCAACACAACAGTGATGGTTTTAAGTACGTGTGGCAACTATTTTGTTCATGTATGAAAATGTAGTAGCCGTACAACCGGGCTTGGTAAGCTTGGAGTGTTTTTAAGTTGATGTAAAAATAAACGACAAGCATTTGTGAAATCCCGCACTGGCGTAGACGTGAGTTTCTGCCTGTCGTCTCACTCCAAAGACTGCTGTGTGCACACAAACTGCAAAACTATCAACCTAATCTCACAGAAATATGTGAAATGACCACGACCTCTTAACACCGAATTCTGTGGTGGCAGCACGTAATGGGTTGAAATTACGTGCTGCCACCACGAAAACAATGCCAATGTAAATTCAATTAGGGTCCTCTCCCATGGTGGACACACGGATTCCCTGATTCAATTACGTCATGTCAATCTCGTTTTCCTCAGTGATATCTTTAACATTCCTGTATACACACATGACAGACTTGATATTAAAATGGCAAATATATTCCTCTGTTATAATTTCCCACCAATAATAATAATAATGATAAAAATGTGTTAGTTCGGCTGTACTAGATATTTGTTTTAGCCTATTCAAATATTCAGTCCCAAAAACACCGTTTCTGGAGAACTTGCTAAAATATCTGAAATTAACCATCATGCCTACTTTTTCTTAACATATTTCATCTAGGTGCAGTGTCATTACTAGTTCAGCTTTACTAGGCATTTGATATATTCAGTAGATGTATCTTTTTACGACCCTGTTTTACAACAAGCTGCAAAAAACCTACCGTCCCCAAAACACTGTTTTTAGAGTACTATCTAAAATAACTACGATTAGCCAACATCCTTGCTTTTTTTCTTAACATAGTTCATCTAGGTGCAGTGTAATAACTGGATCGGCTTTACTAGATATTAGATATATTCAGTAGATCTATCTTTTTACGACCCTATTTTACAGCAAGCCGCAAACAAACCTACTGTCCCAAAAACGCCGTTTGAAAAAAACATGTTATTAGTCATAAAAACAAATGTAATCTCAATGTGACCGCGCCAACCGGGGGGACTGTGGCTAGACCACTTCCAATGTTCATCCATTCATTCATTCATTCATTCATTCATTCATTCAATCACATGTTCAATGTGTGTGTGTGTGTGTGTCAGAGAGGAGTATCAATAAAAAAAAAATTCTAGTAATTATTTCGGTGTTTATTTCTTTTATTCTTCAATTTTGTTTTGTTAATTAAAAAAATTAAAAAAAAAAAAAAAGGCATTTTAAAAAGCCGACAAATAGTGTTAATTGACATGAGACATTGGAGAGGTCTGCTATTCTATAGTCTGTAATATTTTTTTTAATTTTATCATAACTTCTCGGAAATTACTCAAAAGTAGAACATGCTAAAAGTAAATACAATAATAGGCTAAATAGTATCTAAGCAATAATAAAGTGTCTAAACAATAATAAATATTATCTCAGTCATCTATTAGGTTGCCATTCCACTCTGTAAATAGATTTTAAAATTTCAATATGATTTTAATATTATTTTTGCTTATTTCATTATTGTTATTATTGGTTTACTTTTTAGTTGTATTGCATTGTCTGAGGATGACTCATTTTAGTAACTATCTACAGTAAAAAAGAAAAAACAAGCAAAGAAACAAACAAAAATCAATTTATACACTGGGCCTTCAAAGTGCTCTCTGAAACTACATCTGGCATGGCTTGTGTGTGTGTCCAAAAAATGAAAAAATCAAAACTTTGTCGTAGAGCTAAACCAAATACATCATTGGAAAGGTCTCAACCTGGAGAGTAACATACGTATGTCAGTATAAAGATTCTACATGGCTCCTGCTTTCAGGCATTGACCTTTGAACCTTGACCTCAGTGCATGTTTGAGGGCTTATAACTCAGCAACAAAAGGGGGTACAGACATGGGACCAACTATTATAGAGAGCTCTTGACCTCAACTATCATGTGAGTGGAGTCAACAACTGGGGGTGCTGTCAGATATGGGTAAAATATGGATGAAATTAATTTCCACCCATTTAGAAATTAGATATTTAAAATTTGATTACGCAAGTGTGTTTACCATCCCCTTAAAGTCCACAGTGTACTCTCAATTCAGTGTTTACAACTTACAAATCTAGGAGAAACACTTAGATTTTTAAAAAACTACATTTCCCTGGGACCGTGCCATGCAGCTTGATACATATCAGCAACATAGTTTTAGTTCTTCTGATTTGCAAAGTAGGGCTCTAAATAGGGTTGTAAAAAGATATATCTACTGAATATATCTAATATCTAGTAAAGCCGAACTAGTTTTTACACTGCACCTAGATGAACTATGTTAAGAAAAAAAAGCAAGGATGTTGGCTAATCGTAGTTATTTTAGATAGTACTCTAAAAACGGCGTTTTTGGGACAGTAGGTTTTTTGCGGCTTGTTGTAAAATAGTTGTAAAAAGATACATCTACTGAATATATCAAATGTCTAGTAAAGCTGAACTAGTAATGACACTGCACCTAGATGAAATATGTTAAGAAAAAGTAGGCATGATGGTTAATTTCAGATATTTTAGTAAGTTCTCTAGAAACGATATCTCCGGACTATAGTAGCTGCAATGGACGACTTTGAACGCGATTTTGAAGAGTTTCTTGTAGCGGACACAGACCCAGAGCCATACCTGTTTGAGCCGGAGCATACAGATGAGGAACTCCATGTGTTTGATGCTGAGCGGGTGAGAAGAGAGGCTGAATGCACAGAATGGGATTCGGTTGCTACTGCTACCATCGTTGGGGAGATATATCATCAGGAGGAAAAGCGCCGCAGAGAGTGCATCACAAGGAGTAAAGTTGCATCTTCTTTTCCTCGCAGATGACGGTTTGCGTTCATTCTCTCCTGTTGCGTGGTAAGTGTGGTCCATTCGCAAACTTTATAACTAAAAAAACTTTTCACTACTCTCTACTGACAAACTACTAACACTCTTTGCTGTTTCCTCCTCCTTCTTCCTGCCTTCCGCTGTCTTCGTTGGTTTCATTTATACACGCGAAATGTGTTCTCTGGCTGGCTGGATTGTCCGCTCAGTCTGCCGTACATACATGACGGCGCAAGATGGCGACCTCTCTAAAGCAAGGCCCTTGCTATATATATATGTATGTATATATATATATATATATATACATACATATATATATATATAAAAGCATAACTACAAGGCTACGAAAACCAAACAAATTTTATTTTATTGCGATTATACACTTGTATAAGCATATTAATAGGTAGAAGATTCAGATTCAGATTCAGATTGACAATAAACCATGCCAAATATTACACACTGGCCCTTTAATAGTTAAATCAAGTAATCGTGACATCCCTACTCTCTTCTCGCCCGCTCAGCATCCAACACATGGAGTTCCTCATCTGTATGCTCTGGCTTAAACAGGTATGGCTCTAGATCTGTGTCCGCTACAAGAAACTCTTAAAAGTCGCGTTCAACGTCGTCCATTGCAGCTACTATAGTCCGGAGATATTGCTAGGCTAAATAAACAGCTGAGTTTTGTTTACAGCCCACGTCTGTGCCTGCTCACCAGTGTATCCTTCCGCAAATCACAGTGCAGGACATACTGAAAATTTTAGTCTTATGTCAATAACAGACAATAGGATAGCAGTAACGTTACTCCTATGTACCCTGCTGATTGGATTCAGTACAGCTAAAACCATCGCTTATTACTGAACAGTACAGGTTACTGTTGGCCATAACCACGCCAAAACAACCAACAAACAACAACTTAGCTGTAACTCCAACTGTGCACTGCTGCTCTCTCCTCCAGCTCGCTCATACACACACCAGCACGCGCACTCACACGGCTCTCGTCCCTGTCACACTCGCACCCCGCCCCTACCTATACACATTCAATCCCAAACATGCCATTAACTCACAGAACATTGACATTATAACATAACATTTACTGCAGGGTGCCCAGTGGTGAGTGTGGTAAGCTGCTCGTGAGTGATTCATTACAATATCGTAACATTGCTTAGATTTCTAAATAAACATTCACCTCGTCGCTAGATAGACCTACTCCTGAAAAACTTGTGTCTGCGCAAGGCCTTTGGTCCTACGAGGCCAACATCATTTACCCGACGGGAGGGGTGAGCGAGTGAGCCCAGCAATCTAGAATTTGACCACTGATGTCACTGTTTTCGACCCATTTTACACACTGGCCCTTTAAGTGTTTATTGGCCTCATCTGCAAACACCTCTAATTCCATCGGGTCGAATTTCACTTTGCGCTCTCTCTCCAAACTCGCCATGCTGCAAACCATAAAAGATGCAAAACCCTCATTTAAATAGGGTGTCTCCAACACGTTTGCACCTGTTGTCATTTGCGCAAGCACTCTTAGTAAATCACCCGCAAACCGCGGTTCAGCCCCACACGCAAAATTTTAGATTGCGCAGGCAAATTAGTACACGCAAATTGGGATCTTAGTAGATCCGGCCCAAAGTGTTTTGTTTTGGGATTTTTTCACCCCCTTCTTCCTCTTCTAAGGT
This sequence comes from Epinephelus fuscoguttatus, assembly GCF_011397635.1. Classification (NCBI taxonomy): domain Eukaryota; kingdom Metazoa; phylum Chordata; class Actinopteri; order Perciformes; family Serranidae; genus Epinephelus; species Epinephelus fuscoguttatus. Next base: position 49,014,533 of record NC_064752.1, read on the forward strand.
GGAAGAAGGACATTTTTCTATTAATTCAGAATTATTACAACATTGTATAATTTAAATATGTACTGCAAATATTGTCATTAGTTATTTATTTATTTATTTTAATTTATTGTATAATTTATTGTACGATGTATCACTGGGTGATACACCTACACACGTTATTTATGTATGTCAAAAATGTTCTGTCATCGTTACTTAATAAATAAAGTATTAAAAAAATAAGTGACACAGATTTGGTTAGGAAAAATGATAGAAAGCAATGCCAATAAGGCATAATATATAATAATAAGGCAAGAGTACTCATGGATGTAGTACTATGTTGTTGTTTTTTAATTAAACTTGTGACATATAACCTTTCACATCAGTGCAATTTGAATGGGTACGCTTCATTAATATCAAATGACAGCAGGGGGCAACAGTGTTGTCCGTCCGTCCATCCATCCATCCATCCATCTTCATTCGCTTATCCGAGGCCGGGTCATGGGGGCAGCAGGCCAAGCAAAGCACCCCAGACATCCCTCTGCCCAGCAACACATTCCAGCTCCTCCTGGGGGACCCCAAGGCGTTCCCAGGCCAGACGAAGACGAGATGTTGTGTATAAGGAAATAGAAGAATCTCTCCGCTCGCCCACACTTTGGCGTACGCTGGTGAGATGAGGCAACTTACCTAACCTGTTTCCTGCTAACCACAGAGATGTAGATGGCACTACTGTTAACCTACTTTACAGCAAACATACGATGGGTAATAACTTGAATATATTTACTGCACAAAACAGTCTGGTTTGTGGCTCATGACAACTTTAGCGTTAACTGAACAAATGAAAGGTGTTGTTGGAGTGTTAGCTCACTAATCATTTGTTAGCCACTGGGCGTTCACATCCAAGCTAACGCTGTGTGTCCAGCTAAAAGAGCAAAGCGTTAACGTTACCCTGCAGCTTTTACAACCTGACACTTATGATTGCTCTCCAAGAATTTAAAGTGTCATTACATTCAATGCAATAGAATATAATGCATGTAGGTTTGTGTCTTACAGACACAGAAACATGTTCAGGTGATTTTATTCACACAGGAACTTTCAGTAAGCTAATCTGCTAACGTTACTGTCCTGTCGTGCACTACAGCGCTAAAGTTAGCTTGCGACTCGTTGCATCTGATTCAGGATGAAAGGAAAAGTTAAGGGGAATATAAATAATGATATTTACTGGCGGATTCTCCATTTTTGCACCACTTATACTTATTAAAGTGTTAGTGTTAGACATCGTAGCAAAGGTCTTAACACTGTTAAACACAGTTTAAGAATTTTGAAACTTTTATTTCGCTTATTAAAAAAGGGTGATTTCACTGTTATTTATGAATCAAAAACCACTAACGTTAGACTTGTCAAATCTAGACTAAATTACTAAGGACACTTACTAAGACTCACTAAAACACAGTTTAAAATTTGTGAAACCTTTATTCTTTTGGGGAAAACTGAAAAAAGGCGATTTCACTGCTTTTTTCCCACCCAGAACACATTAAACAGATTTGACAATGTATTCTTAAGAGATATTGTGTGATTGTATTTCAAAAGGTAAAAATATGTCTAAGTATAATAAGTATAGTGTTATTTGATCTGGATCTGGTCTAATGTGGTTGATGGAGAAATATTAGAGGAAATCGCCCTTTTTCTGTTTTCATAAGCAAAATAAAGGTTTCACGATACCGAAACTGTGTTTTAAGGCTTTTCCTATGATGTGTAACACTCTTTAATAAGTGTAAGTGGTGCAAAACAGGAGAATGAACCATAAATAATGTTTCCCAGAACTTTCACTTAACTGGGAATCAGAAGCTACAAATTAGAAGCTAACTTTAGTGTTGTTACTGCGCTGGCTAAACTTTCCTCCTTTGAACTTATATGCACTTATTATTGCTTTGCTGCCGATTAGCAACATATCAAACATGTCCTATGCTGCATTTAGGTTTTGTCAGTAAAATAAAATAAAAGGGAAAGTCACTCATGCTTCTAGTTTCATGGCTTATTGCTAGATGACTACTGTTGTTGCAAGCTTGTTCCACATGGTAATTGGAAATTAACTGCAACTTTTCCATTATTAATGTGCTACATATTTGTAATGGTCTGTTGACAACTTAGAAATTAGGCACTGCTTTTATTTAGCTAGTATTTAGCTAGTATTTCTTGTATAGCCTTACGTAGACCATTAATATTGTATTTATTCACATCTAGAGTGCCAGCGATGATGGCTTTGCAGCTGTGTGGAACAACAGTTTGATGGCTTCTCATCAACTGGGAGACATCATGGCTGTCAGAAATCCAGTTATCTCAGACTATATATTATGGTTAAGAGACTGAAACTAACATTTTTTCTCTATAGGTTCAACATATGGCCAAGGTGCACCAGCTTCCTTCCCCTCATCTCAACCTCAACCCTGTCATCTTCATCAGGAGTGGAAAGGAAGATGAAGAAGAAGGACAAAATGAAGCAATGCAAGGAAAACTAAGAAATAAAGAATTAAATGCTATCAGTTTACTTATTTTGAAATAAGAAGTATGTTAAGTAAAGGCTCTAAGTTATGGATGTAATATTTTGTTTTTAATATGATATACAATGTACAGTTTACATTTAGTATTATAGCCCATATACCCTGTACTTACCCTGTAACTAAATGTTACTATGGGGAACTATTTTAGTGCTTTAGAATACAGCCCGCATACCCTGTACTTGCCCTGTAACTAAATGTTACTACGGGGAACTATTGTTGCTTTAGAATACAGCCCGCATATCCTGTACTTACCCTGTAACTACATGTAACTATGGGAACGATTAGCACTTTAGAATACAGCCCACATACCCTGTACTTACCCTGTAACTAAATGTTACTATGGGGGAACTATTGGAGCTTTAGAATACAGCCCGCATATCCTGTACTTACCCTGTAACTAAATGTAACTATGGGGAATTATTAGCACTTTAGAATACAGCCCGCATACCCTGTACTTACCCTGTAACTAAATGTTACTACGGGGGAATGAGTAGGACTTTAGAATACAGCCCGCATATCCTGTACTTACCCTGTAACTAAATGTAACTACGGGGGAACAATTAGCGCTTTTATAGCTGTATTTACGCTGTAACAAAATGTAACAAGAGGAAAACTACCACTGCATATATCACTTGTTCTGTAAATACAGAGAACAATGTGAGATGTTTGTTGTGATTTTACTTGCCTCAAAACATGGAAGAACAAACCAAATTAACTGCACAGTAAGCTGTCAGTAAAGCATATCAAGCATATGTGTTGTGTTTTATCTTGCTATATTTGCATTTATTTCCTGTGATGAAAGGAGAGCAAGCACAGAGCTGGAAAAAGGTGAGCTTGCATGCTGAGGAGCCGTAATGCCGGACGAACACAATTGCCAGGGAGAAGACCTTCAACATTTTAATGACTTCAGAATTGTCAGCGTGTTTACACCAAAACACAAGTATGTCACATCTAGGGTGGGTGAATTCTGTCTGTCAATGGCAAGGCAGTCATGAAGTCAAGTAATGTAATGCTGGTGAGGTGAGCGACAGCTGAGATGGTCTTCAGACGCCAACAGTATCCATGACAACATACTGTCACCTGGACCTTTGTTCGGAAGTAAACGCACAGATGTACCCTGTAGTTGTATAGGCTGCCCACTGAAAATATAAAGGAACAATGTAGATTGGCTGTTTGTTTGTAATTAGGTCATTTTGAAATAAAATCACATCTGATTTATTACTTGCTGCAGAAGTCTTCCCTCCATCTTCCCTCTGATTTTTCAGTTTTACTGTCATACTGTACCCTGTAATAATATAATAAATAGCCTACCTAGTAGTTAAAAATACCTACTGTATAAGTTCTCTGTAAATTCCCGCCAAACGTCCATATTATTGATCAGTAGGTCACACATACCCTGTTATAATAGAATAGGTACCCAGTAGTTAAAAATACGTATTGTATAAGTTCTCTGTAAATTTCCCCCAAACCTACTACAAATTGCAGGCTGTAATCTAAAGCGTTACCGAAATTTGTGCTCTAGAGAAAGGATCAGCACTCAGTGAATAACCTCCTAAGCCCTATGATAAGTTATTATGGCAAGGCTTAACTATACAGATCAATGAGCAGTGATAACACGTCTTTGGGGTCATCAGGTGGGACCCTCCTTTCACCAGTGTTTCATCTAGTTGGTCCCATAACACCTCCAGGAGGCTAGACAGTGATCTCTGGCGTTCCAGAGACACTCCCCTAATGCCAGGTCTCACTGCTCCCCGCACCAACCGAACAACCTCCTTTACCTTACTTATACATGGCTTTCTCAGACCAAACAGCACTGCCACCTTCAACAAACCCAGGCTCTGTTTATGCGAGCTCCAGGTAGTAACCATGCCGATGCTACCTTTACTAGCACATTCACCATACCCTATTTCACACGCTACATAGCATAACTCTAATATAAGATAAAGTTAAAGGAGACAGAGAAGATAAACTCACAGGATCAGCATCAGCAAACACACTCACCTTGCAGCATGGTCTCATACAAAAGGGATTCAAATAGGCCACTCCCACACTTAAATAACCTTCCTCTTCCTAGATTTTCTCCTGAGAGGACTGATTGGTGGATCTCTCCACCTGCTCTCAAGGAGTTATGTACCCCTACTGCATCATGTACCCCTAGTTCCCCCTACTGGCCCTCAACTGAAATTATTCCTTTTCATCCAAATCCACTGACTAGATCTAGCTGCTTCATCCGACATTTCCTTCACTGTCTTCCTCAAACTCTATCCCCACACTCTGAGTTCCCCCAGGGGCGAGACAGCTAATCTTGCTATGAATCCCCTACACCCCATTTCCACTGGACAAATCCTTGTTTTCCACCCTTGCTGCTCAGCTTCTGCTCCTAAGTCTGCATATCTAAGCTTTTTTTTTTCTTTTATAGGCTTCTTCCATTGAGTCTTCCCAAGAAACTGTCAGCTCATTGAAATAAACCATCTGTTGAATCACTGACCACAACACTATGTCAGGCCTCTGATTGGTACAAACTATTTCCTGGGGAATAACAAACTTTCCCCCTAAATCTACTTACATTTCCCAATCACAAGCACCTTCTAGATGGCCATACCCTTGCCTCCTTACTAACTTATCACTTCTGTATTTCTCTGCCTCACAGACAAACTGAAATGCTAAACTCCTATTCTTAAAACCTTCTGAATTTACCTGTCTTCGTTTGCCTTTGATGCCTGCAGCTAAACTTTTCAACACCTGGTTATGTCGCCATGTATACTGGCATTGTGACAAGCTAACTTTACAGCCTGACAAAATATGCTTTAAGATCGCAGTACCTGAACACAATGGGCATGATGGGTCCCCATTTACCCACAGTTTTAGGTTCTGGGGGGTTGGTAACACATCGTATGTAGCCCCTACCAGGACTCTAATACAATTCTCCTCCATACTCCAAAGGTCCATCCAACTAAGGTTCCTCTTCTCTGCACTTTACCACTTCAACCACTGTCCCTGCTTAGCCTGGGCCACTACCTTTGCACACCTTAATATCTCCTTCTGTCTACGTATCTGTTCCACACCCAGCTTTCTTTTATCTTTGGGACCTGTTTTATTCCATACCGGTTTGCAGGAGGCCTGGGGCTTGGCCTCCTGCACTGAGATCAAGCAGAACAAGGATTGTGCATTTACCAGCATCAGAAGCCATCATAATGTCATTGGAGACCCTGAGAAGAGCGGTTTCTGTGGAATGACGGGTGCCCGTTTACCCACAGTTTTAGGTTCTGGGGGGTTGGTAACACATCTGACTGACGATAACCGGACTGAAATTTGTCAAAAATATTGTATCTGCCCAAAGCAGTGACTAACTGGCTCGCCAAAACTTTTTCTAAAGTTTTAGACACAAACTTGCTTGCTTGAAATGGGACAGGACACAACCAGAAACCAGTGATCAATTGATTATGGAGAGCAGAGATGGACCAATAGTGCTGAAAACATTTTTCAACAAAGTTGTAGGCAGGATATCTAATGGACTGGAAGAGATCTTCATAGTACGCACAAGATCTGCTAAGTCTTGTAAGGAGACAGGTGAGAAATTATCAATAATTGGCTGTTGTTTGGGAGGATCAGGAAGGGAGGAGGTGGAGGAGGGTGCTATACTGGCCTTGACACTAGCAACCTTGTTCACAAAAAACATTAAAAAATTACTACAGTCCTTATCAGAGGACACAGGTAGAGCAGGTGGTTGCGCTCCAGTAATGTTATTTATGGTGTCCAAAAAGACCCTTGGATTTCTCTTATGGAGGAGATAAGATTTGCAAAATAAGAGGCTCTGGCCACCTTAACCATAGAACTGAATTCAACTAACAGTTCTTTAAAGTGAAGACGATGTACAATAAGCTTGGTTGATTTCCACAAGTGCTCAGCTCTCCGACATTTGCGACAAAGGCAACGGATGTCATCATTAAACCGGGGAGTGGGATTAGCAGCAGGAATAGTACGAGGCTTTAAAGGAGCAATCTCATCAAGAATGGCAGAGCAGTGTGAGTTAAAATTTAAAACTTGAGTATCAATGTCAACATCAATACTGAAAGGCTGCACCACACTGTCAAAAGCAGTGGAAAATTTCTCAGCAAAGAGGTTGTTTAACATACAGGAGAGTTTCACACGCTTACTGGTTGAACAATCAGAGATAGCAGACAAGTTTAAATGCAGGTATGATCAGTGACAAGCAGCTCCTCAGAGACGATACAATCAATGTCCAAACCAAGTGTTAAAAAAAGGTCCAGCGTGTTTCCCTTAACGTGTGCTGGGCCATTGACATGTTGAGCAAAATTGAAAGATTTGGTGAGATTTATAAAGTTGTTAATTTAAAAGCACATTAAAATCACCAAGCATTAAAATTCTCTCAAATTTAGTGATGGAAGTTAACAGGTCACTGAATTCAGCCAGAAAACGGCCATTAATTCCAGGAGGGCGATAAATTTAAATTCAATAAAACGGGTTAGAGTGGCAAACTTTGGAAAGTAACAGTTCAAATGAGGTGAAAGTTCCGCAGTTCACTCTCTGCGACGAGAAACTGTCTTTGTACAACAAAGCAAGGCCACCACCACGGCCAGTGGTCCTTGGAGCACATATGAATGAGCAATCAGGTGGGCATAGCTCCTTCATGGATGCATATTCCTTATCCCTTTGCCAGGTATCTGTGAAAAAAATGTATTATAAATCCTTAGTGATGAAAAAATCGTTCAGAATGAATGATTTGTTGGAGATCGAGCGAGCATTCAACAATGCCAGCTTGAGGGACATTGCAGACAGTGGATGTTTTTGACAGTGGCTGCAGGTACTGGAAATTGTGGATTGTGTGGTTTTGACGTCTGTAGTGTCTGTTTTTCATTACTACAGGTATGATAGTGGGCTCTGAGATGCATTTGATATTGACAAGATTTTTGAGTTTTGCAGAATTTAGTAGGACAATAGGGACGGTAGGGACAAGACCAGTAGTTTGGGCAACAGGAAGCCCGAAGTTTTTGTCTGTAGAGGCTAGTGGCAGCTGGAGACTGTAGGGGGAGTAGCTACGGGAGGCAGTGACCACAGAAGGCTCCATAGAAGAAGAGGCGGGCACTGAGGAGGGGGTGTGGCATGTAAACAGCCATGCATGTGTGAGTGGCATGGTGTGTACAGTATGCTGTATGTTAGCTGTTAGCATGTGGCTTCCTAACTTGCTCAGATAAAGTCTTCATCTTCTAACCGCTTCATCCTCTTGAGGGTCGCGGGGGGGCTGGAGCCTATCCCAGCTGACATCGGGCGAGAGGCAGGGTACACCCTGGACAGGTCGCCAGACTATCGCAGGGCTGACACATAGAGACAAACAACCATTCACGCAACAACGCAACAACATTCCTCACATTCGTGGGAGGAAGCCGGAGTGCCCGGAGAGAACCCACGCTGACACGGGGAGAACATGCAAACTCCGCACAGAAGGGCTCCCACGCCCGGGATCGAACCGGCAACCCTCTTGCTGTGAGGCGAGAGTGCTAACCACCACACCACCGTGCTGCCCGCCAGATAAAGTCCAAAAAAAACAAAGAAAAAAAAATGTGGATAGTGCAGGCGATCTGGATCCAAGAATGGAGGTAGAGGAGCCTACTGATGAAGCCGCTCATGAAAATGGACTTCCCGCAGTCTTTTAAGGCAGTGAAAAGACTGTTAAAGTCACTCTTTAGCAGCTCAGACTGACCCCAGACCATATCGTTGGCTCCAATGTGCAAAATGAGACTTTTAATGGAATGTGGAAATGTTTGCAGTAGGTGCGGGAGTTTATCTCTGATTTTTATGACAGTGGTTCCTGGAAGACAGTGGATGGTGGAATTAAAGAAGCGAATGTTCCTCATTATGGAGTCACCTAGTATGACAGTAGTTGGGGGGAACAAGGGGCGAGGATGAGGAGGCGAGCATCACTGCTTTGAGGGAGGTGTTGGTGGAGTGTGTGGTGAAGTCACAGCCTCAGCGGTGGCTGGGGGCTCCCGAGTCCTTTCAAGGCGGGAAAGACCACCGGAGCGTCTCTCCCTGACAGCAGTCTCCTTCACGATCTTACGCCAGGAGGAGGAGGTCGCGGACCTGAAAGAGAAGACCCACCAACCCCCCTGGGCTGCTGGTAGCAGATCAGTCACAGGGCAGACAGGAGGAGATTGGAACGTTTGCAGAGGAGGGAGTTCCTCAACACTATATCATACCTGTTTTCCAGTTGGAGCTCACAAGGTGGGGAAGGTATCGAGCTGGACCTCTCTCGCCTTTTTCAATATACTGTGGACCGTGACTCTCGGTTGGGAGAGGAGCTTTTAACTCTGAGCCCCGGATTTGGACTTAAGGTGAATGTGGCCTTTGCACTCCTATTCACCCATTTTGACCTGGCCCCCAGCAACATCCACGAGTCCTCATCAGGGAGATGTGGAGGTGGAGCTGAGGAGACCAGCCTGGATGTAGCTGTGGTGGCTGCATCATCGGTTTGGACTGTCCACTCAGCTGGGGCCAAGCTGGCCAGGTTAGGATCCGCTGTAACCATGGAGCCGACACCAAGCTCTGGGACAGTGTAGTCCAGATCCGCAGGGTTGACAGGAGGACCGGCGTCTATGGCAACCACGGAGTCGAGGAGAGACTCTTCATTTCTGATCCAGTAGAGGTTGAAAATGCACCGCTCCACGATAATGTACAGTACAGGCCAAAAGTTTGGACACACCTTCTCATTCAATGCGTTTTCTTTATTTTCATGACTATTTACATTGTAGATTCTCACTGAAGGCATCAAAACTATGAATGAACACATGTGGAGTTATGTACTTAACAAAAAAAGGTGAAATAACTGAAAACATGTTTTATATTCTAGTTTCTTCAAAATAGCCACCCTTTGCTCTGATTACTGCTTTGTACACTCTTGGCATTCTCTCCATGAGCTTCAAGAGGTAGTCACCTGAAATGGTTTCCACTTCACAGGTGTGCCTTATCAGGGTTAATTAGTGGAATTTCTTGCTTTATCAATGGGGTTGGGACCATCAGTTGTGTTGTGCAGAAGTCAGGTTAATACACAGCCGACAGCCCTATTGGACAACTGTTAAAATTCATATTATGGCAAGAACCAATCAGCTAACTAAAGAAAAACGAGTGGCCATCATTACTTTAAGAAATGAAGGTCAGTCAGTCTGGAAAATTGCAAAAACTTGTGTCCCCAAGTGGAGTCGCAAAAACCATCAAGCGCTACAGCGAAACTGGCACACATGAGGACCGACCCAGGAAAGGAAGACCAAGAGTCACCTCTGCTTCTGAGGATAAGTTCATCCGAGTCACCAGCCTCAGAAATCTCAAGTTAACAGCAGCTCAGATCAGAGACCAGATGAATGCCACACAGAGTTCTAGCAGCAGACCCATCTCTAGAACAACTGTTAAGAGGAGACTGCGCGAATCAGGCCTTCATGGTCAAATAGCTGCTAGGAAACCACTGCTAAGGAGAGGCAACAAGCAGAAGAGATTTGTTTGGGCCAAGAAACACAAGGAATGGACATTAGACCAGTGGAAATCTGTGCTTTGGTCTGATGAGTCCAAATTTGAGATCTTTGGTTCCAACCAAATGCCAACATGCCTGGTTCCCACTGTGAAGCATGGAGGAGGAGGTGTGATGGTGTGGGGGTGTTTTGCTGGTGACACTGTTGGGGATTTATTCAAAATTGAAGGCACACTGAACCAGCATGGCTACCACAGCATCCTGCAGCGACATGCCATCCCATCCGCTTTGCGTTTAGTTGGACGATCTTTTTTTTTTCAACAGGACAATGACCCCAAACACACCTCCAGGCTGTGTAAGGGCTATTTGACCAAGAAGGAGAGTGATGGAGTGCTGCGGCAGATGACCTGGCCTCCACAGTCACCGGACCTGAACCCAATGGAGATGGTTTGGGGTGAGCTGGACCGCAGAGTGAAGGCAAGGGGGCCAACAAGTGCTAAACACCTCTGGGAACTCCTTCAAGACTGTTGGAAAACCATTTCAGGTGACTACCTCTTGAAGCTCATGGAGAGAATGCCAAGAGTGTGCAAAGCAGTAATCAGAGCAAAGGGTGGCTATTTTGAAGAAACTAGAATATAAAACATGTTTTCAGTTATTTCACCTTTTTTTGTTAAGTACATAACTCCACATGTGTTCATTCATAGTTTTGATGCCTTCAGTGAGAATCTACAATGTAAATAGTCATGAAAATAAAGAAAACGCATTGAATGAGAAGGTGTGTCCAAACTTTTGGCCTGTACTGTAAGTCCACGATCTTCTGGGACTTGTGGAGGCAGCTGTCACAGTCATGTGGAGAGGTGAGTGGACGGGGTGGCTGTGGCTCAGAGGTAGAGCGACAGATCAGTGGTTCGATCCCCGGCTCCTCCAGTCTGTATGTCAAAGTATCCTTGAGCAAGATACTGAAACCCAAATTGCTCCCGATGGCTGTTCCATTGGTGTGTGAGTGTGTTAAAACTGAGTAGCAGGTGGCACCTTGCATGGTAGCCTCGGCCACCAGTGTATGAATGTGTGTGTGAATGGGTGAATGTGACTCGTAGTGGTCATATGACTAGAAAGGCGGTATACAAATGCAGGTCCATTCCATTTACCCATGGGGAGCAGATGGAGTAGCCTAGGAAACAAAACAAACTACGGCAGCAATGGTGTAATGTGTGATGATGTAGTGTTTATATTCGCCAAGAAGCTACTTTATTTATTTATTTTATTAAAACGGAACAATGCATATTAATGAGCATTCATCTTTCTCTAGCTTTTTAGCAATTGGTATGAGCCACAATAGAAAACTGTTGTCACAGGTCAGGGTGGGTTTGGATCCAGCAGAAAGCGGGACTTACCTGCACGGGCCCCAACACTGGGCCCGTTGAGATGAATGCGTGTCCGGGAGAAACCAGTGATTTTGCCAGGTAGCTGCAGTCGCTCCGGTGTCCAGAAAATCAATATGTAAAAATGGCTTTTGAGGTGGCCGAAGTGTTCACAGGGGTCCTTCACTCTCAGGCGGCCAGTATCGTAGTGGTTGATCCGGCTGCAAAACAGAGAAAAACTAGTTTGTTGCTAAAAATTAGCTAAGCGCTTATGTAGTTCGGGGCACGGCTGTGTCAGGACTTTCTCAGCCCTTGTTCAGCCCCAGGGGTTAATAAACAATAATATTTCTCAAGAGCAATTTTTTGGGGGGGACCAACATATTTAGAACAGTATCCCTTATCAATACAGTAGCCCCTATATAAAGGTTTTTAATATGTTCAACCTGCATTACCAAGAATGACTAGTAACTGGCAATGTACATCAAATATGGGTGTCGTTTTTCTCTTAACTACCTACACCCAATTCAACACAGTAGCAACACCGTTGTCTCTACTTTATTTCATGTCTAAATCAAATGGGGTGCTTTTTTCACAACACTAATAAACAAACTTATCAAACTTACCTGAGACTCTGTGACCCTGTCTGACTGTCCTCGCCTCTCTGTGCCTGGCTTTGTCCTCTGCAGGGGCGTTTCTTGGGACTGAGAACATTGGGGGCTGAGCCCAGAACCTTACAGGGAAGTCTAGGGGATCCTACCTGGGAAAAAAGCTCTATGCTTTCTTGAGCCTTATTGCGTCTTGTCTACAGCCAAATACTGCCAACATGTACTTCAAAATGTGTCAAAATAAAATTATATTATACTGATAGAAACAGGATGATGCACTTATAGATAACACAGGCATTAAAGCCAAAAAAATAAATATTTTGTAAATATTTTGACTGAAGCCAAGTCATATTCCCCCTCAATTTTTAAAAAATGTTAGAGGTTACATGATTTGCAATTTTTAGTTTGCTTTTTTTTTTAACATCAGACCATGTGAAAAAGTTGAGTGATGATGCCTACAGACTATATCAGGAGCCATATTTTCCCCCAAAAATGCACATTACATGAGTCAGTTTAAGGCAAAATGAGATAGAGGTGCTTGGCAGCGCTTGTCAGCCCTTCGGAAGTCCTCGGGAGTTTTATTGTGAAAGCTCAGCTTTCACAATAAAAAGAAAAAGGCCAACACTTCAACCCACACAGCAACGTTAGAAGGACATAACAACAGTTACGTAGTTGTGTGCAGTATCTTTGGTAACTTATGTGAGAAAAATATCACGAATTTCTGGGTGGGAAAAGTCGCCAGCCGTACCGAGCCTTCAGGGATTTTCAGCCCGCCTAAGAGCGTCTATCACCGGGGAGGACTGTCCCGCAGCTCCGCCGGCACGCCCCCCTAACACTACACGTTTCACATAATTTTGAAGGAATGAACAGAATTTAAATTATTCATTTACCTGTTTCTGGTAACGGCTCCCCGGAGACGTGAGCCTCAGCCGAGTCAGCCTCCTTGTTTTTGAAAAAACGTCTTATATCCATGATCTTTCGTGTTGTTGCTAAAACGTCTCCCTCCAGCGCGCCAACGGTTTAGATACCGGAAGAGCCTGGTGACACGAGGCTATCAGCCAATAAAACACGGATGCTTCACGCAACCCCTCTCTCTGATTAACCAGTCTCGACGTCATCCTGTGTTGCATTCACTGAAAATGGAAAACTACAACTTCTTTAGTGGCTCGTTAATGTACAGTTATCATTATTTCTTCTGAAGTCAAAAGTTTTGTACTTGAAAAAAGAAAATTTGAAACTGAAAATTCATGTGTTGATCTTGAATTTTGAAAAATACAACAATGTATTCAAAATAAAAAATAAGTGTATGAAACTTTTTTTTTCAGGTTAAATATAATTTTGATTCACTTTGGTAATTCTTTTGAATGAATAATTTATTTTCACTTTTCACTTCCATATTTATTTTAAGATTTGAGGTCTTATTTTTTTCATTTGCATGTTTTATCTTTTCAGATTCATATTTTATTTTTTACAATTTCAAATCTTTTTTTCACTTTCAAATCTTTTTTTCAGTTTCAGATCTTTTTTTTTTCAGTTTCAAATCTTTTTTTTCACTTTCAGACTTTTGACCCTGATGTGGCGTGGGGGGCGTGGCATCAACTGAGAGGGGTGTGGAATCATGAGTGACAGTGCCTTCAGGGAACGTAGGAACTAAAAAAAATTCTGACTCAACACTTACATACACCATATTCATGTGATTGGCAGTGTGAAAATTGATGCCAGTGACAAACTTCTATTTAGAAATCTGTTTTAGACAGTACTGAGCACCAACTGCGGTATAATAGAGATAAATTATGCCAGATTTTGCAGATCAACAGCCACATTTTAAGTGCTGATGTGTCCGAGAAAAGAAAAAAAAGTATGTTTTTGTGACAACATACATTTTTTTTTTTGTTATGTCTTTTAAGTGGCGAATTTGTCAAAGCTGGAAAGTGTGTTTGTCCACAGCTCCATCATCTCGGCCCTGTTGATGCTTCCTCATGCAGTAAATGTGTCCCCTGGATGAAACCTTTGAGCTTGGGGAAAAGGAAACAATCCTAAAACACCTCCCTACTCACCTGACCTGGCTCCAGGTGATTTTTGTGGCTCCAGGTGATTTTTTTCCCCAAGGTCAAGCTTGGGGAAAAAAATGGATGTATAGGCTCCAGCAGATTGACCTGACCGACCTGACGGCATCATTGCAAGCGAAGTGGACACTACGCTGCGTTCACAGTGCTATGTGGAAATCGGACATATCAGCACTTAAAATGTGGCTGTTGAACTGCAAAATTTGGCATAATTTATCGCTCTTATACTGCAATTGGTGCTCAGTACTGTCTAAAACAGATTTCTAAATGGAAGTTTGTCACTGGCATCAGTTTTTACACTGCCAATCACATGAATATGGTGTATGTAAGTGTTGAGTCAGATTTTTTTTAAAAAAAAAAAAAGATCTGAAAGTGAAAAAAAGATCTGAAAGTGAAAAAAGATTTGAAACTGTAAAAAATAAGAACTGAATCTGAAAAGATAAAACATGCAACTGAAAAAAACAAGACCTCAAATCTTAAAATAAATATGGAAGTGAAAAGTGAAAATAAATTATTTATTCAAAAGAATTACCAAAGTGAATCAAAATTATATTTAACCTGAAATAATGTTTCATACACTTATTTTTATTTTGAATACATTGTTGTATTTTTCAAAATTCAAGATCAACACATGAGTTTTCAGTTTCAAATTTTATTTTTTCAAGTACAAAACTTTTGACCCTAATGTAGCTCCATACGCTAAAAGTGGTCCAGAATTCTTTGAGTTGAATGATTTTTAGCAGCTGGGTTGTTTGTATGACTGCTTCATTCACACAGAAGATTCAACCGTGAGGTAATGAAGTGAACAAAACGCTGTCTGGTTACAACTGGTAACTAGTTAATTCAACTACTGAAGCTCAGTTTCCTCTACTCTGACATACTTACTTCCACTGATCGACTGTCAGTCCTGCCAAGTGCTGCTTTGTGCCAGTGTATGCAGACACGGACCAAGCCACTGTGAGGCAGATGAGGGGGGAGGATGCAAAGTTATAAGGCACAAATGCTTTCAGTTTTTATTATTATATAGTTTAATGCAGAATGGCTACCGATCCACCAGGCTCAGTCTTGGCAAGGTGCTGAAAAACATCAATGAGTCAAAATGATAAAAAAAAAAAAAAAAAAAAAAAAGATTTCTGCACAGTTGCTTTTTACCATTATTATATAGTTTAAAATGATATAGTTTCCTCAAATTATATATTGGGCAGTCCAGTGGTCACTCAGCCCCCCCCTTTGGAAAAACACAGACGTTTTATTATAACGTGCGCGTGGTTATTACTATTTCACACACTTGTTTTATTAATTTGCACGTGCGATTTATTAAATGGCCTGGCTGTCACTCCCACAAAATGCAGCAGGAGGATGGATTACATCTGTTTACATCAAGAGGACGGATTACATCTGTTTATGCCTGCACAGTAAGACAATAGTAATGATCAAACAGTGAAACGTGACTGCTGTGATAATTCCTCCACTCCACTAGTTGTCCCTGCCTTTTTGCTGCTGTTCTTTCTCTTGCAGGAAGCAGGGCAGAGGGTCATCAGCCTGATAAGCCACACCTGGGCCCAGTGTGTGTCTCTGTCAAAAGCACAACACAGCCTGGCGACAAAACACACTCAGAACAAACAGACTTAGCCGGGTGGTGACAAGTGGGGGCTCTCTTGTTAATTCGATGATGTCAGAGATCAGCTGTAGCTGTAGCATAGACCGTGGAACCGGGGGGGCCAGGGGGGCCATGGCCCGGGTAACTTTTGTACTCTGACATAGAGGGCCGCATTGGGATCGGGTCCCGCCAGGTCCTGTGGGTCCCCATTAAACAGTGGAAGAAGAAGAAAAAGAAGAAGAAGATGTAGCCTAGCGACAGGATGTCAACACAGGAACTTGTTGCACATGCATGAGCGTTTCCACTCCATATTTATTCATAAATGGGCGAATATGCCCTGAACCAGCTTTCACACCAATTTGCCGCTTACTCCACCTGTCTGTCTGTCAGCTCCATCTGTCATGAGACAAACATGAAAGAAGACGTGCAGTTTATTGTGTTTCACCGGCAACAAGCTGTCATTACGCGCGACTATTACACACGTCTGTGCGCTCTTTATAACTCACTGTGTGAACCTATGTTGCATAATAAAGATTTGCCCCCTCGTAATTTTTAACCGCCCCCTCAGTAACTTCATCCTGGCGCCAGGCTTGCCTTAACCTCAATCACTGCATGATTATATATAGGTAGAAAAATAAATAAATACAGAGGAGGAGAATAGAATATAAAACAGCCTTTATTTCATTAAAAACTAAATGAAAACAACGAAATAGGAGCGCTATTCCTGACCAGTGCGTCAAAAGACATGCAGACCAGCGAAACGAAACAAACAACCCCATGAATCTCTTTATTAATAGCCTATAAAATGACGTGTTTTCTCCTGCGGGACGGACACAAAATCATCGATCTCTATTATTGTGCAGGCATAAATTCTCAGAGTTTTGCGGGAGCGGGTGGGAGTGGACATACACATTGCAGTTGCGGGCGGTAATGGTCAGAAATTCAGCGTTCTGGTTACTTTTCAGTAACTGCGCAGCTGCGCTTGTTCTGTTGTTGTTGTTGTTGTTGTGTGTGTGTGTGTGTGTGTGTGTGTGCGGCTCTGCACATCAGTCTGATATGAGTCCTGACTTGTGATGATAATGAATATGATGTTGATTTAGATTCAAGGCAGCAAGATGAGTTTTGGTTGTGGTTGTGGACTGGATGTACTTTGTTGTTTGCTATAGTTTCATCTGTGCGTTTATGTGTAAATAGGCTTGGCCTGTTGTGTGTAAATGTTAGAGTGGGATCAGAGGGGTTAATCTGAGCAAGCATGTGTTTGTGTTCATGCGTGTACTGTAGATGTGACTGGGTGGCGTCGGAATAAAAAAAAGTGCTCCGGAACATTATTTAATACATCAGTAATATTGTCTGTTTCTATGCATATGCCCCCCCCATCCCCTCCGCGTGACTTGAAATTATGCCCCCCCCCTTGTTCAGATGCGCTCCGCGGTCCATGAGCTGTAGTAAGCGGTGCGCCTCGTCTTTGTGAATGAGTTGTGCAGTCGGTGTTGTTTGGAAGATGTTTGACGAGCATGGTAAGTCTGTTTATTGTTTAGGTTAGTGTAAGCAGCCGTAATAAGTCTGTTTGTTCTGAGGAGTGTGTTTTGTCACAAGGCTGTGTTGTGCTAGTGTTGTTGTTTTTTTGTTGTTGAGTTTGTTAGGTCCTGTGCACGGAAGTATTAAGTCCCTGTTGTTCTGTCACCGCCCGGCTCTGCGGCAGCGAAAAGAATGGGAGACAAGACACGTTTTTACCATGCAAAAATAGATATTTATTTACAAAAGACTCAAACGAAGGTAAAGGTGGAAGTCAGTAGTCAGTAGTGTAAGCATGTGTGGAAATGTATGGAGCAAATAGAAGAAGAAAACAGCAGCAGCCCATGCTCCAATCAGACCAGAGAGAGACTGAAGACAGGCAGGAGGGAGCTTTTGACAGAGACACACACCGGGCCAAGATGGGCCCATCAGGCTGATGACCCTCCGCCCTGCTTTCTGCAAAAGAAAGAACAGCAGCAAAAAGGCAGGGACAACTAGTGGAGCAGAGGGATCGTCACAGCAGTCACGTTTCACTGTCTCATCATTACTATTGTCTTACTGTTTATCTGGCGGCATGCGCAGGCATAAACAGATGTAATCCATCCTCCTGCTGCAGTGAGTGGGTTCAATAAATCCTGCGTGCAAATTAATAAAACGCATGTGCGTTTTAAAAAAAAATAACATATGCATTTCATTCATCCATTCTCCGTAGTTCTTTCTAAATTCATGGAATTAATTGTGCTTAAATTTAGTAAGGTGTGTTTCAGTTATGTAGCCTGTTTGCCCAGGATCATTGAATGTCTTTCTTTCTCTTTTTTTCTTTGTTTAATCAAAATTGATTAGCACCTGCTATAAACAAGTTCCCCTTTCACAATCCTCTGGCATCGCCACTGTGTAGTTCCTCTATAGCCTAACATTAGCTTTTTACTTCTAGGGATTGGATTCATGCTTCAAAAATCATTAAAGTGGTTGGTTTTCATTTGTGAAGATTATCTTGCTGAACAAAATGTCAAAGTATCATAAATGTTTCTGATGAGTGAGAGGTGGGGTGAGTGTGAGAGACGTAGGTGAGTGTGAGAGATGTAGGTGAGTGTGAGAGGCGTATGGAGTGTGCGTATCGTGAGAGTCGGACCACAGAGGTGAGATTCAACATGGCGGCGCCCAGCAGCTGAGATACACATCGCAGTGAAATCAAACAAATTACAATAAGTTCATCTAAAGACTTGTATCTACATCCTGGACCAGATCGCATTAACAATCTATCAGATACTGTCAACCCGAATCAGACGAACACCACAGTGGAGACAGTAACGGACTTGGAAGCTTTCATTGACCACTACTACAACCAACAAAACAACATGGACCTCCCGGACACACCAAACCCTCTGAAAACGAAAGAAGAAGGACTCCTCAACAGACACCACCGATCTTCCAACCACCGAAATTGAGGTTAGTCTGTTGGACAGCACTAACAAAAAACTTGACCTGCTAGTTTCACTACATGCCAACGTTAACGACATACGCAATAGCCTGGAATTCACTTACAACAACATCATATCACTTCAAAAAACAAACAAGGACTTACAGACCTCCGTTAAATCACTCACTGACCAAATGTACGCTGTCACAAAAGAAAACAAACTGATTAAAGAAACCATTCTGGACATACAAACCCGTTCCATGCCCGACAATCTCATCTTCTCAGGCATCCCGGAAAAATCACCCGACGACCCAGAATCACTGATAAAAAACTTCATAACAACTCACCTAAAACTACCAACCATGAATCAAAAATGAACTGACATTAACCAACAATTAACTGAATTAATATAATATTTCAATCTCCTGTGATTAATATTTCAACATCCTACCAACATCACTCCTTTACATGAGGAAACTGTGTAATGCCCAGTAATGCACTTACCAGTGTTCCTCCCTGCCTTTGTTCATCTCATGGCATCTATTAACCACACAACATTCACACTCGCCAATATTTACGGCCCCAACAACAATGACCCATCCTTCTTCCATAACTTCTTCTCTTTACTAGGTGACTCAACAAATATCATATTAGCTGAAGACTTCAACACTGTTATCAACCCCTCAATGGACCGCTCAAGTATCTCTGGCAACTTAAGAAACGGCACTCCACTGAAATAATTAAACAATACATTAATGATTATGGACTTGGCGATAGTTGGAGAATGAGAAACCCATCACTGAAAGAATATTCATATGTCTCCTCCCTCCGTCAGTCTCATTCCAGAATTGATTTCTTCCTTGTAAGTAACTCATTCACTCAACATATCCAAGAGAACACAATCCATTCAATCATAATCAGCGATCATACCCCTGTTTCACTATCAATAAACATTCAGGCACACATCAAACCTCCTACAAGATGGCGTTTTTATACATCACTATTAGAAGATTCTGATTTTAACTCCATGATCCAAAGAGAGTGAGCATCCTTCCTAGAGATGAAGGACTCTCCAGACACCATGGAGCAACAAATTAAACTTTTAACAAACCAATATACTAACAACCCCAATGAACAAATACAAAATGAATTGAACAAACTTAAAACTGAACTGGAAAGTATCATACACAAGAAAACACAGTTTCTTATCCAACAACTCAAATATGATAGCTTTCAATACAGTAACAAATGTAAAGTAAATATCTGGCAAATCTACTGCAACACAAAAAAAAGAAAGCACTCATCTCGTCAATACTTAACTCCACAGGCAATATTACCCAGAACCCACAGGAAATAAATGACATCTTTCACAAATTTTATAGTAACCTTTACTCCTCAGATCATGAACCCATTCAATCAGAAATAGATACCTTCTTAAGCTGCCTGGAATTACCTACACTACCTACACAACAAGGAAACATTTTAGATGCACCCATTACCGTTACAGAACTCTACAAAGCCCTTCGTAAAATGCCAAACAATAAATCACCTGGACCTGATGGATTTCTATAAACACTTCTGGGACATTTTATCACCATTATTTTACAAAGTAACAACATAAATTAAAACTACCTCCACCATATCCACACACGAATACTGCTGTTTTGACACTCTTATTAAAATCTAATAAATATCCAACTCACCCTTCCAGCTACCGGCCACTCTCACTAATCAACACCGACTTAAAAATCATTACCAAAACACTCACAGCCAGAATAGAAACAGTCACCCCTATCCTAATCCACCCTGACCAGACAGGCTTCATCAAAAACAGACATGCTTCAGATAACATCTGCAGACTTTTCAACCTGATCAATATCTCACAACACAAACAAAACAAACACATAATAATATAGTTAGACACCGAAAAAGCATTTGACAAAGTAAACTGGAAATTTCTATTTAGCACTCTACACAAGTTTGGTTTTGGAGAGTCGTTCATCCATTGGATAAGAACACTGTACACCTCACCTAGGGCCACAATAACCACAATGGGATCACTTCACCAAACTTCACACTTCATCAGGGAACCAGACAAGTATGCCCACTCTCTCTATCCCTGTTTGCCATTTTCATTTAACCACTCGCAGAAGCAATATGCCAGAACAATAAAATCAAAGGGATACAGGATGCCATTTCATGAAAAAAAAATAGTTTATATGCAGATGATTTATTATTATATCTACAGAACCCATCCGTGTCACTACAGGAAACTTTCAATATCATCAACAATTTCTCTACAGTCTCACACTACACAATAAACTGGAATAAATCAACAGTACTACCTCTGTCTGAACACACCTGGGATTCTGCAGCCCAAAATCTCCCCCTTCCACTTCACACTGGCAGTATAAAATATTTAGGCATTAATATTTCCTCCAGGCTGTCACAGTTATTTAACCTCAATTACACCCCATTGCTCAAAAAAATAGAAGACGATCTCAGACGCTGGACCAAGCTCCCACTCACTCTCATAGGATGAGTAGCTACAGTCAAGATAAAAACCCTACCTCAGATTAATTACTTATTCTCAGTTGTTATTTAATTGTGCCACTCTGCCATTCAGTGTGCAGTGGTGTAACTGCCAGTGACTATCTCTCTTTTTAATCCTTTTTGTAACCTTAGCTATGTACTGATCAGTTGTCTCTGACATAATATTGTACTCCTGTCTGTCTGCTGCTTGTTGTCATTGTTGAGATTCACAGGACCACAGATGATTTGTGATTTGGTAAAATCTACACTGGACATGTAAAGGCTTCCTTCTCTGCAAGGTCTTTGTTCTCAAAACAAAGACAGCTATTTGACACCCATCTCCAGGATGTCTCACCTCACACCTCAGTGAGACACAAGTCTTACAACTTGATTGGACAGGACTGTTACAATAACATGTGACTCTGTGATGTCACAGGCATCTGTAGAAGGTCTGCTCCCTTCAGACAGTCCGGCTCTCTTACTCGGGAACTGCGGAGCAGCCCACACCTCTTTCCTGCTGGGCCTGGAACAGCCCAGATGCTCAGGCCCTTGCTCCTTGCCCTGAACCATCAAAGGTGGGGCAATTGCTCACAGACTTTCTTTTTCCTGGACCACAACTTGCCCATGCTCAAGGCTGAGGCAAACCAGAATCAGAGAAGTTAGACTTGCAAGCACAAGGTTTGCAACTAGCTTTCTAGTAACAAAGAGTTAGCACACAGAGTCCAACTCTGTAAAGACCTCAAGCAACCAGCTTCCTCAGAGTTCCAAGGACAAACCAAGATTGCATCTGGAACCACAGCTCTTTCCGGCCTTCTTCTGCCAGCTAACAAAGCAGCAAACCACCAAGTGACTCTTTCTTCCATCCGTTCAATGATCGGTAACGTAACAACTGGGCATAGCTTATCACAGCTTTACAGGCTAAGCAAGACTGTTTAACTTGTTGTATGTGATTTAATGTTGTTTACTGAGTATTTGTCGTGATTGTTTGCAGTTAGGTCATTGATTGGTTGGCTGCGACAAAACTAAGTGTTTAGTTTGCTAATACTGTTCACAAACAGATTCTTGCACACAACTAAGCAATCTCTACACTAATCCAGATCGTTTGCAACACAAATCACATTCACATAGACTCATTAACAAACAGGCTTTCAAAGAGGTACACCCAAACAGACATCTGAAAGTTCCCGCTTCTTTTCCTTTGTCTTTGTCCTGACCACACGGTCAGACAAACACCTCCACCAACCTGAAGCCAGCTTTGATTCGGCCATCATGTAGTTCTCAGCCATTGTCAGCCATTTTATTTTGTAAGCCAAGCAGTACTTTGATCACCACACCCGCCTTTCTCTCTCTCTCTCTCTCTCTCTCTCTCTCTCCCTCTCTCTCACACTCACACACAGACACACACACACACACACACACACACATATACACACCAAGCTTGTATATAGTTAGTTAGAATTTGTGTGTTTTGGTTTGGTATGCTAGTTTGTGAATAAATATAATTCTTTGGAATCATGCCTGCTGTCTGTTTAATGTTGCACAAGAGTGAATGAATAGTCAACCTCTGCTGCATCAAGAACTCCGAAATCCTTCAGGCATTAGGCTACTGTTAATTTTGGTTGTTGTCATTAATTTAATTATTAATCAAAACTCCAAATTAATAGTTTAACGTATTTTATGAGACTGATATCTTTAACTGGCTATCATTTTTCCCTTTACGGGAATGGTGCCCCACGAGGTGATTTAATGTTAATTAAGTCACATTATTTAACATAATTATTAATTATTATTAATTATTTCCGATAACCCAAATTTAAATCCCTACATATTTGGTTGTCATTGTTTCATGTACTGTATAGTGACTGCTTGAACTGAATTGCCCCTTTGGGGACCAATAAAGTTGTCTGACCTGAACTGAACTGAACTGAACTGATTGCCACCACCCCCACCAACAAATAGTTTAAAAGACTAGACTCAATAATAACTTTAGTTTTATTGGAAAAACAAAAAATTCAGAATCTCACAATCAACATTACAAAATAGAAAATCACAAGGCGGATTCGATGCACCAAACTTTCTCCACCACTTCCTGTCTAATCAATTGCTATATTTATTTAAATGGACGCAAAAGCACAATTACAACATTCCCTGGCTAGACTTGGAACAGAATAAATGTTTCTGATAATTAAGTAATAATAGGGAGTGCTGCACTGTTGAGGACACTGTGTAGTTAATAGTAAAAAATCAGGTGGTCTCCATGGATAGGGCAAATAGTCACATAAAGATAAAAAGCAACAACTGGCCAGCTTACGCAGTGTCCACAGTACAGACAGGCAGTCCAAAAATGCATCTGAGACACTCTGACTGTTGTTTAAAATCCTTTATTCATTAATGGATAAACAAACAATTTCGACTAGAGAGTCTTTATCAGGGTATCGCATTTTTGGACTGCCTGCCTGGACTTTTGCACTGAGTAAACTGGCCAACTGTTGCTATTTATCATTAAATCATAATGGTTTGTTTACCACAGAGCTTTTTTTCTGCAATAATCCAAAATCCAATGGGGAAATCCCATCGGCTTTTCGACGAGGAAATCGCAATGCTAACTTCTGGGTTGGCTTATTAACAAATCATCATCCCTGCAGCGCTCTGTGATCATTATCTTAATTGCACGAAGAAAACAGGTAAACATGGACCAAGTATTGAGTTTGCATTAAAAATAAATACAATCAACAGCAAATACAAAAAGGAACAAATAAAAAAAAGACATCTCACAGCAAGGGACTCATTTCACAATTTCAAATAAAGGTCTTTCTTTGACATAAATGCGTTGTAAATGAAAAGCTAGTTTTTTCTCTGCAGATGAGATTAATCAACTGTCTTGCCACAATTTGAGAAGGAATAGTAGGAATAGTACTATTGGTAAATCTTTATCAAACCATTATAAAATAAGTTTAAGGAAGAAGGCAGGGGAAAGTGCTTTTTTAATAGAAAAATAAAAATTCAAATACATTTACATCTGTCAGTGTCACTCTGCAGCTAGTTAGTTTATAGTTAGAATTCATTTAGCTGAAATGAATGCACTTGCTTTGAAGTGACTGGGTTGCATTGAGGTGAACTGAATGGAGGTGAATTGATCAAAGAATAAAGTGAGAGCGACGACAGAGTCAGTGACTGTGCTCTGAGTAGCTCTGTCACTACTGCGCTATATTTAGCCAACACACACCAACTAGCCCCATAACAGTAGGCACGCACTGACCCCCACCATCTGCTTGCTCACAAACATACACACATACACACTCATACAGTCACGTATACAGACACACACACCTTAAGGTTTTAATGCCAACTGCTGCCCACAGACCCCCTACATAAACCCAGGTGACTTTTAGATTCCCGTCACGAAGTGGTCAGACACACGCATACATACACATGCAGGGGACTCCCCACATCGTTGCCGTGGTGATAGACTCGTTACTGAATTTTCTCATTATGGCGGATGCATATACTGTATGAGTATACAACAACAAGCCTCCTCAAAGACTCACTGTGAGAGCAGGGAGCTATGGGGAGCCATTTTAATGAGCTTGCCTCTATGTGTGTGTGTGTGTGTGTGTGTGTGTAGGTTCAGTCTGTGTTTATAATAACACATCTATCACACACGTCTGTCCCTCACACAGCTTCAATTATGATCAAAGGACAAAATGACCCAACAATATTAGTATTACTCCTCTTTGTGTTCACATTTATATTCACGTTCATATTCTGAGTCACACTGTTATTCTTATAATAACTGTGCCTTAGAGTACTGATATTCACACACTCTGGTGTGTTTTATTTTGGATTTCCTTCCACCTCCTGCAGAGACAAATAAGAGAAGACTTTTCACTGCTGCCTAAACGGAGATGTCACACTGATGCGTCTCTGCATAGAAGATCAGTGACCAGAGATACAAAAGGTGACTGAGACAGGAGCCTGTGTGATTTTTCTGGGTATAGAGGTCTTTTTTAAAATTTTGTTTTTATTTTTGGTTCAATACAATAAAATGAAAGAGATCGTGGGTGCAAAAACACAGACAAACATTTTGTATCTATGTTTTATGGCATGTAGCCCTGGGCTTGTACATCATAATGGAAAGTCATTCCTACAGAAATGGTTGTATTTCTAATATTTTCTATGCCGTGCTAGTGATCGGAAGACTATAGATTAAACTTTTCTGTTTGAACTCTTTTGTCAGTGTGCTTCTTACAAAGCGTCCTTTTCTTCTACAGATCCCTGTGGTCATGTGTTCACATAAGAGACACTGACAGAAATCACTGATTATTTGTGTTGTGTTATCTCGGAGGAGCGTTATCTCCTCTGCACTTGAAAGATTGGAGCGTCAGGGTGAAGAGGACAGTGTTGTTCTCCTCACAGGCGTGCAGCCTATTAGACAGGCAGACTGACAGTGCAGCCTAGTGGTAAAGCAATAGAGCCTCACACATGAACACTCACTGCAGATCAGGGACAACAGCTACAGAGAATAACAACATCTGCTCGAATATGATGCATAACCCTCTGCACTTTTGTATGTGTTTGTGTGTGTGTCTTGCTCGCTCCACCCTTAATCGAGACATTGTACGTAGGCACAAGGCGCCCCTATACATGCTGTGGAGGAAGCATTATAAACTCACACAGAAACCCTTGTGTCTTCAGGCTTGAGGGGGGTTGGACGGGGTTTGGCAGGCGCTGCACTGCCTTGATTTGGCCTGGACACTCATTTGAACTAACCCTCCATCGCCTTCACTTCGCAGGCCAGCTGCATGTATGCTCACACTCAATATTCAGGGATAATCCTCACTTGTAGTCTTAAATATTTTGTGGAATGAGAGAAACTCCTTTTCTTCTCATTGTGTGTGCGTGCAAGGAAAATCAAGCGGTCCCGACAGTGATGCTTCAGCAGTGGCAGCAGCCTTGCCGTGATGGCAGTCGAGCGGTGACAGTGTTGGGCTGCCATGTCCCGGGGCTTACAGGGTGTACAGTTCAGTTTGGAAACTCAGCACGGCAGCAGTGCTGGCAGACCTCTGAGCAGGGCTGTGACACACTCATCCTGTACACATTAGACCACAGTTACAACTTGAGAGTGGCTGGCCACAGTGCACAACGCTGTGTTAGTAAAAACACTATAAACCCACACAAGGTAAAGAACATACAGTAACATTAATATTTTCTTTATTTACAAAACTTAAAAATGATTAAATACCTTAATTATTAAAATTATTAATTACATTTTTTTCTTTTTATCAAAAGATTATATTTTTTGGCTTTTTGCCTTTATTTGAAAGAACAACAACTATTATTATGAGTATTACCATTATTATAGCAACAGCAGTATTAACAGTAACTTAAGTACATTATACAATTAGTAGTAGTAGTAGTTTTTTTGCTATAATTGATGAAACATCTTTTTTTTTGTATGATGATAATAACAGTGATTATAATGATGATGATGATGATGATGATGATGATGATTATCATTATTATTATTGCTATTATTGTTGTTATTGCTATTATTGTTATTTTAGTAGTGATAACATTAGCAATTATTATGTTATTACTGTTTAGCATTAAATTAATATTTGTAGGTAATAGTAAGAAAAAATAGGATTATTATTATTAATGATTTATTATTAATCATGGAAGTAGCAGAATTAATAGTAGCTGAAAGCAGAAAAAGTTAAAGTAGCAATGCCACTAAATACAGATAATGCTATTATCATTAGCAGTATTATTAGCATTTAGTAGTAGTAGTTGTAGTAGTATAAACTAAGTACAAATACAATTATTAATATAATTGTAAGTAGTAGCACAAAGTCAAATAACATTATACACATTATATTAGTATTAAACTAGAATAGTATTTTTTAGCATCAATTTAAAAAAAAAGTTAATGATGTTTTTTTATTATTAGTTGTGATCATAGCAGTAGTATTATTAGTGGTAAAAGGCAGCAGTAGAAGTTACAGTAGCAGTTCTGACCAAATACAAATAACACTATAATTATTTTTGGTAGTAGTATTATTAACATGAAATAGTAGTAGGTAGAGTACTAAAAACTAAGTACAAATATCATCATTATTATCATTATGAGTCATATTGGTAGCAGCAATGATAGTAGCAGTGATTGTAGTAGTAGTGCAAAGTGAAAATTATACACTATTCTATAGCCTACACATCACACTATTATCATGAGAATTATTGTCAGAGGCGACAAGTCATTTGGGGCAACTTTGGCAAAGTCTGCCACCTGCTGGCAGCAGAAGAAAGCTGGTTGTAATAATATTGAGGAACTTAGAAATTAATATGAAAATAATTTATAATTAGTGTTAATAAATGACATAAAAATCCTCAATTGCTGTTGTTACCATAATTCTATCAATAATTTTAAAGTGGTGTTTTAACAGCGTCTGCGATGTGGGGACAGCCCCACACTCACATGTGCCTGGGTGTGGGAAAACAACAATACAAATGCACAAAGCCTCTGGCTGTGAAAGTGGATTGCACATATTTAATTCCAAGTGGGGCTGATTGCCTGTTAGGTTTTTCTTTACAAAAGATAGTAACGGTGGCCACCACCGACAGTATGGATTATGTTCTGCAGGACAAATGTGAAAATCTGCCTTTTTAAGAAAAACTTGAGATTAAACACCTTGATGCTCACGGGCAGAATAGTTAGTAACCACACTGCTGATAAAAAGTAGTTGCCACTGGCTTGCCCAGCAGAGTAAACATAGTTGCTAAAACCAAAGTCCTGCATGGGTCCATTTTTGAAAACCCACACCCGCCCATACTGGTAAAGTTGAATACCAGTCATTAGACTGATTGACCCATTACCCGTCATTATGTTTAAGTCAAAGCCACACCCACCCACACTCCTTAATTAAAGTCCTGTGACCCAACCCGCACCGGTGTTTAAACACACACTTGCTGCAGTCAGTCACATTAAACCAGGTTCTCCATCCTTGAATTACAAATCCAGTGGAGGAAAGTCTCTCTCACTGGCTGTGCTCGATTATGAGATGGTAAAAACATTCCACGCAGTCACTGGAATTGCAGTTTGATAATAGTTATTTAGATGTCAAAATGTTACACAGATACTACACATCTTTTTCATTTATTTAAGTTTTATTCTGAAAAATTTAAACTATATGTGTGTTCTCATCTACTGCCTGCTAGTGTGGTTCATTTTTACCATTGCCCATACCTGTGAATTTATATATATATATATATATATATATATAGATAGATATATAGATAAATATATATATATATTTTTACCTGTTACACAGCTTTTTGTAGGTTATCTGACGCAGTGCAGGATGCTGACCTAAACTGATAGCACACACAAACATCAAATAGACAGTGGGTTAAGGAGGAGAGGTATGTGCTCTTTTAGATTGTCACCTGCTACAAACTGTGTGAAACACTGGAAAAATAATACATAATTATAAAATGTTCTGGTTTTGCATCCGTACAAAGTAGTTGTTACTCATTTGTTTTTTACCATTTACCATTTACCATACCATTAGTTGTAGTAGTAGCAGTAGTAGCACTGGTGCTCCTGGCAAACAAAGTGCAAAGACTCTATTATAACCACTGCTGGCAGCAGAAGTATTAGTATTATTTTAAAGAGTAGCAAAGGTGTTATTAATAAACACTGGAAGTGAACAGTTTATATTTGGTGACCTTGGAAACAGCAGCTGAGAAAACAGTCCTATCTTCTATTCATTAGCTGCTTGGAGCTTTCAATCAGAATGTATGATTCCTGTTGGGAGAAAACACATGGAAGATCAACTACATGGACCGTGAGGTGAGGCTGTTGTGTATACGGTGCTATTAGGCTGACATCAGCATAAGTTTAACATTGACTAAAAATGTATGTGTGTGTGTGTGTGTGTGTGTGTGTGTGTGTGTGTGTGTGTGTGTTCGTGTTTGTGTGTCATGTTGCAGCATAACCAGAGTGAAAAACCCAATTGATCAGGACAGGTGCTGTGATGCAGAGTTCTCCACTGACATGAATCAATAAATGATCATAGTCCTTAAATAACACACATACACACACACAAGCATTTGAGGACACACTCTGCTGCACATGGACATAATGTAGATAATAGCTTTATGAATACAATACAGAAGATCAATAACCGATCATTGTCCTTGAGCCTTGCAGACATGCTGCTGTTTTCAGTTCATCCCATCAGTCAGATATTTGCCATAGGGTAGGTGAGAGTATGTGGGAGAAGCAAGGCAATGACAAATGGCCGTAAATAAAGGGGGTGGGGAGGGGGGGTGGGGGGGGGGTGGGGGGTTTGCAGTGTCCCAGCTCATGACCCAGAGAGATAAACAGAAAGTGAGAGTTGGCCAAGCAGGTAGGACAGGAGGGTGTGGCATCGCAGAGAGCTGCTCTGGCCGATCCCGTGCTCTAATTGGCTGCTGAGACTTTGACAGACGCGCTTGTCCCTCCCCCCCTCCGGCTGCCTGCCGAAAGTGTATGTATGTGTGTGTGTGAGAGGGAACCGGCAGACTGAAGCGAGCCACAGAGGCAGGCTCTAACTCCAACCCAATGAGCTCCCAGCCCCTCACACTCACACACACTCCTAACACACACACACACACTCTCCTCAACGCCGGCTCTCGCTCTCGCTTCAACCCTGGGACACAGAAGAAGAAGAAGAGGGAGAGGGAGAGAGAGGCAGCGAGTAGCAGAGAGGGAGAGTGAGGGCGAGGGAGTCAGAGAGGAGAGGGAGAGAGAGGCAGAGGGAGACTGGTGGGGTGCGAGGGAGAACACCATGGCTTCAGATCCGGGGCTGGCTGCGATGCTGCTATGGACTATATCACTACAGACTCTGGGCACCGCAGGAACCAACAGTAACGAAGGTAAGTGTGTGTGTGTGTGTGTGTGTGTGTGTGTGTGTGTTCTTATGTGAATAGGCAGAGTTAATGCATATTCTCTAACAGCAGTGTTTAACTTCATACATGGAGAGCTCCTGGAAAACACTCTGATAGCAAGCCAACCTGACCCATGCCACACACACATCAACAAATGTATATACACACACACACACACACACACACACACACACACACACACACACACACACACACACACACACTTAGAAGGTATGTTTGTGTGTCATAACCTGGGGCATAACAGCAAAGTTTTCTCTGCACAACAACTCAAGGAATTCTCAGAGATGTGTGTGTGTGTGTGTGTGAACTCATTTTGACATTGCTCATATTTGCCTGGATTGCGTGTCAGCTGCAGTAACAGCGCATGTGTCTGCTGCGAGTGACGTGAAAGTGTGTGCAAGAGTGTGTGTCTTCGCCTTTTCCATCCTATACATGATCTGAGGTGAACATCTTATTTGTGTTTTTTCTTTTGAGGTTTTAAATGATGTGTTGTGTGAGTGTCTGTGTGTGTAAAACTCACTTTGCTCCCTGAAGCCCTGACTGGGTTTGTTTACTTCCACTGTCCTATCCATATCTTTCCACCACGAGACAGAAAACTGTTGTTGTTACTTGTTCAACTAATGCCACACACACACACACACACACACACCACAAACTCTCCCAGCACCTTTGTGTGTGTGTGTGTGTGTGTGTGTGTCTGTGTGTGTCTGTGTGTGACAGGGTCCTTGACATAGGTCTGGTCTCAGGAGGTTGAGTGACAGCAGCGACTTAACTGTTAGGGCCTTCTTCACCCTGACAGAAACATCCAGCCTACCATTGCAGGGAAAAAAGCAGCAGAAGAGGAAGAAGAGAAAAATTGTAGGGGGGAAAAGAGTGGGATCAGTGTTTCAGTTCAGGTGGGATCACCCCAGCAGTGGAGAGGTGAGGGCAGCACTTATCCTGTATTAAGTTGTGTAAAGTCGGGACAGCAGAGTTGGGCCACCTCAGGTCAGACAGAGCAGGAAGCGAGGACCGCCATGCAGACTGACAGCTTGTCGGTCCAGTCAAGATGTTCTTGTGTTTGTTGTCTCAGCAATCACCACATGTACAACCAGCCATTAACATTCTGTGTTACTTGCATATTGGATTTAATTTCCTTTTCTTTACAGCTGCTCCTGTTTGGACCATAGTTTTACTGAATGCCTTCCATGTAAGATGTCCCCATATTTCCCTTACTTGTTTCTTTGATATTCAAATTCATTCAGCCTCTCCTGTGTTGATTGAGTTCTTTGTGATTAACGATTCAGTGTGATAAGATTAATAAACTTTTTGCCCTGTCGCTGTCTGTCAGCTTACTGAGTTAAAGAATCTAGTTTAAGGACTTTTATCCTCATTGAAAACACGTCGGTTTCCAGGTCTGTCAGAAGAGCTGCTTATGGAAAAAGTCCCATTTTCATTAGATCTGTTTTAATGTCCGTGATTTGTCTGCAGGTGTGAATGTGTTCCCATGGACCTAATCTGCAGGAAGGACAGCTGCGTTATTGAACAGTTGGTCACTCTGAGCACAAACCGCTACTAAAAACTAATTCACCACAACAGATTGTTTCCTATGCAAAGTCTTTTCAATCAGTATCTTATTATTTATTAGAATTAATACTGATTCTGTCCATATATAATGTGTGTAGAGTAAGTCTTATAAATATATTTAATGCAGATTGTGAGGCACATTTTGAAACCTAAATGTTCCATTATGTGATAAAAATAAACTGAATGGTTGTATTTTCCTCCAGTATTTATTTTTCAAACCAATGTTTCGTTTTTTGTGTAATCTTTACCTTAAATTCATAGTTGACAGTATCGATATAGACAGGAGAGGGATATGATATGCAAAAAAAGTTCACCGAGTGGAATCAAACAGGGGGCATTGTGGCGATATATTTAGCCCGATAGTTTAATTTTGAGCCCAAACAATTTCCTAAAATGACTCAGGACTGGAACTCACCTTCAAAACACAATTAGGAATATCATGTGGCAAAAAAACAAAACAAAACAAAAACAAAAAACTTTTTTTTTTCTTTTTTTTTTATCCTATTGTTATCCTACTAATAATAACCAGTAATTGAACCTTACAAAATACATTCATAATTTATTTTGTGCATTCCTTTAAATTATCTGATTAGTTTGAGGGCTTGAAATATTCTATAGGCTCCAAATAAAATGTTGCAAAGTTGTAAGCAAAGATTTAAAATGTTCAGTTTTTTTGGGCTTCCCCAAAACCAAACTCTTATTTGTTCTGTAATGAGACTGTGCAGCTTAAAAAACTCAGCTAACATACTTGGTCCTATTTAGTTATTTAACATTTTAATCAATGCAAATTAGTTAAAAAGTCACCAGAGAGATGTGAATATAATGTTCCCCAAAATTAGATTTTGCTTTAATCACGCACACTAATTCATCGAAATACACACAAGAAAAACATATCAATTTTTCCAGATCCTGCAAGAGTAACCACTGCTTTTCATTCTATTGGAAGTGAGGGACAAATCAGTTATCGAGCCCAAACCAGTAGTTGATGTCTAAATGATAACTGAATGCATTTAAAAAATGATTCCCAAAATGTATTTTCACCTCTTTGCTTTGGTTTGGCTGCATTGCAACTGGAGGACAATTACACAACCATGCAGAGCTTCATTTGACAACACACACACACAGCGTCATACATACATAACGGTCGAGCACTCAGAGAACACAGACACTGTGACGGATTTTTGTACATATATTTGATAGACAAGCAGGAGCAATGGCCAGCCATTTTGTTTCTGTTCATTGTTCATGTTAGCAGTCATATCAGTTTTGTGTAGACACTGACTACACACTCCACCACCACTCCTTACTGACACTGTGAGGATTTGAATTGTATATCTGAGTATTTGATCTTGTCCGCATCTTAACACAAGTGTCCTTCAAACCCCGCCATTTATCTGTGTGCAGACTGCTGCGCGCGTAAGTGTGTGCATGTACATATATGTGTGTATGTATGGTAAGGGGAAACAATGAGACAAAGGGAAAGCTAGTTTTAATATTTTAACATCTCATAATATGTTTTATTTCAAAAGAACACGTGAAAATATGACTCCACTGTGTGCCCCAGAGACACAGTAATTATTATAGAATCACATTTTTGTTTATTTCTATCCAGAGAAAGAAAAAGGAGAAGCGGCTGCGATCAGTATGACCAGCAGGGATGTAGTAGAGGAAGGTAAAGCCTCGTCAGCTCAGTTTACCCACATATTTCATTTGCAGGGATGGAGTTTAGCACCTATAAGCTGATGGAAAACTTTACTTTCTTTTCATCGCAAACATCATGGTAAATGTTGTATCAGAGGTAAACTGTAGAGTATTTCACTGCAAAACTTATTTTTTTAAAACGTACAAAAAAACAACAACCAAAAAAACAACTTTCAGAACGCGCTTTAAGGTGCACACTGTCACTCTGAAATTCATGTATTTCCAAAACTCTTCATGAGCTAATAGTAACAGGTCCATTTTCACCTGTTTTACATTGCAATTTTCAGATAATCCAATGGGTGTTTAAATGGTTTATTTAGTCCTATAATATTAATAATCATAATAATAATAATAATCCTCAATCCTTAATTCTTCAATAAATCTCTAAATTAAAATAAATACATAAAAATAAAAAAGATACATGGTTTTTATTGGACAGCGACAAAATTGTGAAAATCCAATGACGATAAAACTACAAACCCCTGGCTGCCTTTTGCCTTTTACACATTGTCCATCTTTCTTTTTCCCCAGTTTTTCTGATCCTCTGCTGTTAAATATGGGTGACATAACGTATGTGTGAATTGTGTAGCCACTTAATTCAAAAATATTTTTTTATATAGGTAGTAATAATGTGTTCAAAATTAAATGAATAAATATGGAGAATATAAAAAAAATTTAACCATGAAATTGTAAAATAAACCCATACATTTTTAAAACTCCTGCTGCTTTATGATGAAATTTTATGAAATTTTACTGCAAGTCTTTTTTATTTAATCTCATTCCAGCTTTCATTTCAGAATGTTTATTTTTCCCTTCAAAGTCTGTTTTGTTTTCGAGTGCCCTTTTTCCAGTTGACCATTTTATTTCTTAATACCACTTTTCATCATAACATACGACAAAGTTCACACAGAGGGCAGAGCAGGTTTTGTGATTGGCTCTTTGCTAATTCAGTACAAAGCAATTGCTATGGTGAAATGGAATCCATTTTACGGTAATGAGCCTAGACATAGACATATTGTATGTGTTGTATGTGTTTGGCACAATTTGCTCTATGCATTGAAAAGTTATTATATAATGTGTTTATATATATATATATATATATATATATATATATATATATATTTTTTTTTTTTTTTTTTTTTTTTTTTTTTAACTTTTTGAACACTTTGTGTCTCCACAGGTTGGGGTGTTTTCCTGCAGTACATGGCAAAGTTGAGAGTCTCACTTGTTTCAGACACTTTTTTTCTTGCTGACAAGAGAAACAACAAACATGACACTTATGTCCTAAAACCAGAATTTTAAGAAGTCTAAGGAAGATATAAACTCCAAACATCACCACTGCAGTCAAAGTCCCTCAAAACAGATGGTGCTTTAAGAATGTTTTCAAGGAAACAATTCTGAGGGGAAACACAGAATCAGTGTTATTTTTAGGGATGAAAATGGCCTCATTAAATTCATTGGCACAATAACTGGTTATGAGTATTTAAATTAGCCTTCAGATAAATCAGTGTAGGCCAACCACACACAGGGAGCAAGAAAGGAAGCTCAACCTGACTGTATCTTGTTGCACCCACGTTTGTAGTGCGTACTGAATCATTTGTGTGGATGGAGGTGATGTTTCCCTGAGCAGCCCCTCCTGTCTGCGGGCACTGTCCCTGATTCAACTCCTGCACACTGTTTCACACTGTCACATTCCCAGCGAGGACAGAGAGCGTTCCTTCAGGTTGTTGTTAGTACTGAGGAACATGAAAAGACCCATGCAGAGCGCAGGCCTCGTTGCTAATGAGCAAACTGTAGGTGGATGATTATTCCCATATACCTCTGCTGCAGGAGGACCAAGGGGGGAGAGAGACACAGAAGCAGGGAATGAAGAAAACTGAAGCAACAAAGATTTCCCCTTTTTTTCATTATTCTAAGATTTAAACATGTAATTTAAAAGCAACAAAATTGCAGGAGAAACAGGAAATGAAGAGGGAAAAGTTGAAAGGAGCCAGACTGCTGGGAGCTGCAGACAAATTTCTGTCCATGGAAAAAAAAAAAGAGAGACAGAGAGGCTTTTGATTTTGATCAGTGCTACCGCAGACGATGCTGTTTGTACTGATCTCTGCTCAGTTAGTAGAGCAACTGCTACACGTTTAGTAAAATCACAAGAGAGAAAATGCAGAACTTGTAATAATTAATAGCTTGGAGGGGAGACCTTTCTGCAACAGTGTGTAGTCCTTGATGTCTTGCTCAAGGACACTTAAGCAGGCTCGCTGACGAAAAAAGATGTTTCCCTTCACAGGTCTCATATTTTAGCTCCAAATGCCTTTTATTGACTCGTTGAGCTGCCTGTCTCCACCTCCTCACTGCACAGAGCAGCCAAACCATATCCTAATGTTTCATGCATCAAAAATAGATCATCAGCCTCATTAGTCAGTCTGTCAGGGTGTTTCTTTTGTTTGTGTAGTAGATGTGCTAGGCTCTAGCAAAAGTCTGTAAGGGCCCGTGTTCTGCGCACAGTGGTGTAGGGCTAGTTGATGAGGTGGGTGTAGATGGGAACGTTACCGAGGAGGTGGTAGTGGGTATACTTTATATATTCCAGTGACTTTTCGGCTAATAGATAGGTATATCATAAACGGCCAAAGACATAGGAGGGTGAACCCAGTATACCTGCATATAAGGGGTGGGAATCACCAGAGACACCACGTTACGTTATTGCAAATTTAAATGTTTTGTGTTATTTCGACAACCAAAATATTCTCGCTTTGACCTCGTCACATATCGACATTTGGTCATGGACTTTACATGGACATACAAGCTACTTTGGTTGCATTGGTTGTTGACATTCTAGGACGCTGTGTCAATTTCTGCCTGTTGCCTACATTGTCAGTTTTCAAAATACACTTCCGTTTTCACAGGAAATGTACAGTTTTCATACAGTCTCTTTCAAAATAAACACACTACGTCAGTACAAGCCGCATATCATGTCAACGTGAAAGGACGTCTTTTTTCATTGGTGACTGACACCGTAAATCATACATCCATGCTCAAAACAGAGGAATTCTTTACAGTGTGTCTAACGTTACTTCAAAAACAAATTAACATACCACATCACAGCACATACACATCCAGTCCACAGAGCGAACTTGACACAAAGTAACATTATTGTTAATTCAAGTTAGCCTGTCTCCAGGCTGCCAACACCTGGAGCTCCCTGCTTATCCACCGACAAAAGTTTTCCGAATGAATGGGTGCTGCGGGCAGCACAGAGGGAAGACAAACACTGTTCATCTGCACAAACTTTCCATACTATGGTGACACAAAGTTGTTTGAAAATCTTGTTGCCCTTTTAACATAGTAAAATAATATGGTGGCTGGTTAAGCTTTCACAAACTGACTGCAGCATTTTATTTTCTGTACAAAATTCATGTATTTACAGTACTCCCCTCACAGCTATACATACAATACCTGCAAAATCAAATATCAGGTAGTGTATGTAGCAACTGTAGCTTAATTTGATGTTACAATTTAAACATTAAAAATGTTTTTCTAAAAAGGTAACCAATTGGTTGTTAATGTAAGAGACCTATCAAATTTTCTTTTTAAATATATTTCCTGTTGCTTGTTAATAAAGCACAATTATTTCTGATTTCTGGTCACTCCATAAATTGAATAATTCATTGGTAGAATTCAATTGATAGCTGCAGCATGAGTGGCACTGTAAATCTCAATCAATCGATTGATGGTTCTATTTTATTCATATATTTTCTGAATGGCTCTCATATTTAAGATCACACCGCTCAGAATAGAGGAACCAACATCACTCATATACACATATCACATCCAATCAAATGACAAATGAACAAATTTTTTCTCAAGAAAATAATAATGGATACATTTAAAATATCATAATACGTTCATTGATTTCCATGAGTTTCCCTCTAGAAGGTTTTAGTATTTTTTCAGCAATTGAAGTAGATCATCTAACTTTTTAACTTGACCACAACGGTCATGTTTTATGTTACAACAATAAATCTGTCTTAAATTGACCCTAACCCTTAGTAATTTATTTTGGTTCATGTTTTGTTTTCCTTTAGTATTGGTTATTGTAAAATTGGTTATAAATTTAAACTCTGAGAGGCATTAAAATCTAACATGCTATAGGAACTCTGTAATCAATAATGACAATAATTGTAATTAGATTCAGACCTTGCTCGTTGCACAGAGCAAGCACTGTGTATTTTGTCCCTCCGGGAGCAACAACACTCACATTTTGTTTCTACCCAGGATGCTCAGAGCAGAGGAGACCCTATCTGCAAGCTTCTCTGGATGACACAGGGAACTGCACATTCATTGAAAATTGACTGTTTATCTAGGATTCTGTGGCAAGAAATCCCACATTGCCAAAAAAAAACAAACAAAAAAAACAACTGGTGGTATTTCCCAGTTCTGTTTTCCCCTTGTCTCCACCACAGGACAAAAAGTCATGTTTTATGTTACAATAAACATTTGGGCAAAATTTTTACTAACCTTAAACAATTGCTGTCACTTCAGTTCAGTTTATCTTCCTTCAATTTTTATGTAAAATTGGTCTAGAATTTTATTACAAGTGGCATTAAAAAGTCTTAAAGCTGTAGAAAGACTGATTGCGATATATTGCAATTTATTACCGTATTTCAGCTGAAAATTATTTCCCCAAAGGAAACTTAGTGACCATCTGTTTTCATCTAGTAAGAAAAAGTTTTAAGTCTATTCATTTCACCGCAGTTGTTTTTATTGCAGCAGTCTAGTGGACTGAAAAAGCAACAGATTTTATTATTCTAGTAGGCTACCACAAGTTTAATTTGTATTTGCAATAATAATCATTTATAATAAAAAAAATCGAAACTTTGTGTCCATGCATCGATACAATATTGCCAAACAAAATATTGCAATACTATGCTGTATTTTTTTTTTTGACCCATCCCTACTACATATACTCTCAACTTTACCACTGCTAAGAGTTCTGTATTATTTACTCATGATTTCACCTTGACTCTATAAAATCATTGCTAAAATGTAAGCTTAATTATTAATGCTTTGCTTGTAAATTTCTGCAGTTTACTTCTTTGTATGACTTTAAGAGCAATAAAAGCAAAATCATGCCTCACCAGTCATGGCAGTAATTGTTGAAATTGTGTTTTTTCCCTGAACTCATAAGCCATTCTCACAATCAGCTCAACAGTAACCATTTCCATTGTCGTCCTGAGGGGTGAAGCCTGTATGTGCAGTGTTGTGGGAGCACATTAAAGAAGCAAAGAGGGCGTGAACCTTTCCCTTCATCTGTCTGCTGTTTATCTTAACACAGGTTGCTGTCGGCCGACCGGCTGCTCCCCCATATCTCCCCAAGGCACAGGTCTTTATTGAGACATCAGCCTTGTTAGCCAGCTGTCGACAGGAATATAGGAGCTACCAGATCAATACAGCTGGGTCTGCCAGTCCTCCTGATCTGTGGCCAGAAGCAGGCAAGGCCTGAAAAAGCATGGGCCTCTCTTGAGCCCTTTCCACCCATTAGCAGGACCTGATGCTGGGCTGGCCAGGATTCTGTAGCCCCTGGGCCAGCTCTGCCAAGCTCTGTGATTGCAGCTGCATTGTGGGTAATTTTTGTTTCTCTGCTCTGCTCGTATGTGGGGTAGAAGATCCTTCACTGAGATGGCTGTGGATAAAGCAGGAGTGAGAGACAGGGAGAAAAGGTTGGGCAATGGCTGACAGCTCTGTAATGGGCTGCTGTTGTGGTTGTGTTAGCACATCCCTCCTAGACAGAGATCTCTATGATGTTCCCTTCATGGGGACTGATGAATGACGGAGATCTGGCTTTGCAGCAACAGCCTCCTCTCCTCTGTTACAGACAGACAGAGGAACACAGCGTGTGTTAGAAACAAAAGAGAGGCTGTGTGATAGAGGGATACACGGGCAAAAAGAGAGAGAAGGAATGAAAGAGAGGAACAAGGAGAGAGTGAGACAGTCACAGGAGAGAACAAAGTGAGATGAAGAGAGGGAAAGAGGGGGAGGCTGCTGTCTCAAATGCGACTCTTCAAGTTCCATCGGCGGGTGTCTTTATCAACACTAGCGGAGAGCGTCTAGCAGATAATTTGCCGCTCTCAATTCCCTTCAATCCATTAAAAGATTTAAATGTTCATTAAGTTTAATAGAAGCCCAGTGAAGGTCTAATATGCTCTGATAAACGCAGGCAAACCTGCCAACCTGTTCCAATAGCTGCAGCAACAAAGAACCATCCAACTAATAAGGTCAAACTCAGAGTTTGTACTCAGCTCACTTTGTGAAGAGCTTCTCCTCAGAGTCACAGCAGCTCAAACTGCAACAAGCTGAGAGTGCAGTGTGTGAATTCATCAACAAGTCCACCAAACTAAAAAGGTTATTTGTCATTGTTCTCCAGAAATACCCATCATAGTATCGTCTGATCTGACCTAATCCTTTCGGCAGGACGACACTGGGCCTCATTCACTGAGAACTTTCTTTGTAAAACCCACAGAGTCGTACACATGCTGCATTTTTTGCACCCTCAGATTCTTTGTCTTCAATGTAGACATGTGGCAGGCGCACTCAAACACCAGAGCGACACCATTGTGCGATGCATGTATTCCCAAGCGTATTTCTGGGCGCAACGGCTATGTGCACCGCATGTCATGTAATGAGCAACAACCAATCACAGCTGGCAGATATCTTTCCCTTCTTCCATAAATATCAGTCTATGATAAATACGGAGAAGTTGTTAATTTTAGTACAGGGCTTCCAGAGCCTTACATCTATCCCATGGACTATAGGCCTACACACAGTCAGCGCCTGGAAGATCAGCTCTGCACTCAGGATTTCAGGTAAATAGGCTATGATACAGTGCTTGTTAACGTTGCTCAGCAACCTCAGACACAACCTGCCACCTCACTTGTGAAAGCTGGCACAAGACACAAGACAAGAGGGGGTGCAGGAGGCTGGCATCAACAGACCTGAGAGTGTGGGAGGGAGTGTGCCGGTGGAAGAGCTCAGGCAGGTAGGAAGGGAGCCAGGTTGCAGAGGGCTTTACAGTATAGGATGCTTCATCAGTTGTGCAACCTTCATCAGATACAACATTTTACTGAAACAGTAAGAGCACCCAACTCATCATTTCTTTTGTGTTATTTTATATCCAGTACTGACGCTACTACATATGACAGCTCATTTGGCATTCACTTCCTGCAGAAGTACCTCCACTTCAGAACTATTTTTTTCACGTTCAGAGTCCAGTGATTTGCCCAGTTTGGGCATTCTTGGCTTAGTTCTCTGAACTTTACACTTTCTGTGTGTGCACACTGCCCTGCAGTCTCATGCCCTTTTATGAGGAATGGCAGGGTGTTTACCTATGCTAATTAGGATCAACTGACACATGCTTTCAGTTTCAAATGACAGTGAGATTCATCATTATAAGAATACAGCTGCCAACAGTTCTGCAGTTTAAGAACATGCCATGAATTTGACAGACTTCTGAAAGACTTTTCTTAGGACCTTTCTCAAGGGCACATTTAAGGGAAAAAAATAAATTTGTGAGTGAGGCCCATTGTTTGTCAGTGTCTTTCCATAACAATGATTCACATGGTTGTTATCTGATCAACCACCTTTATTGTTGAGGTCAAGTTTAGGCAATTAAAAGTACATGGTTAAGGTGAAAATAGTAGTCATGGTTACATAAAAAGCAGACAGGGGTCTGTGAACAGTGGTACTTTGGTGTCAGGGGTGGAGCTGAGGGGTTGTCAGAAGACCACACTGTCATAGACCAAATCTTGGTAGCCCCATAAGCCATCCCAAACCTTTTGGGTCACTATTTCCTAGTATGGAAACATTCCTTTCAGTTTTTAAGCAGGAAAACACATATTTTGCATGTGTGCAGTGTCAACATTGTGTATTTTAGTGTGTTCTGAAATTTAATTTTTAATTTTATATACTTTATAAATCCCTGGGGGGAAATTCAATTTCTTCTTCATTTGCTTCTCTGTTCAAGTTATTGGAATTTTTTTGTCTGTTTTTATCATGTTTTATACACAAGGAATTTGGTCACAATCACTTCTGCTCACAAGCCTGTTAGGAGCTTCTACTTAGAGATAACTTAAAAGCTAGACTATGTCATTTTCAGTAACATAGTAGGGCTGATCGAAAAAATTACAATCACGATCAGTAGTGGCTTGTGGTGAAATTGGGTGGGAGGGCTAAAGCATTATGCCCATGGCCTACACTGATCGTTAGTTCAGCTGCATTAACAGTAACATCATACCGAGATACAGTACCAGGTTACAGCAACAATGCACTACAACAAAACTAGAGAATTAGGCTAACTACAAAAATGTTTGCATTTTGAGGACACACTGCTGCACATGGACATAATGTAGATAATAGCTTTATGAATACAATACAGGAGATCAATAACCGATCATTGTCCTTGAGCCTTGCAGACATGCTGTTGTTTTCAGTTCATCCCATCAGTCAGATATTTGCCATAGGGTAGGTGAGAGTATGTCCCTAAGAGGTTAGGGCTTGGGGCCACCTTATTTGAAGAGAAGCTCACATCGACAGCCTGTCTGGGATGCAAACAGGTTAATCACCAAGTCATTTAAGTCCGATGATTTTTGGATGAGGTCCCGCACGATAGACAGCATTTAAAATAATCCACCTTGTTCAGCATGATGCTAACGCAATTCACAAGACTCAACGCTCACTCTTCCACTACAGTAACAGCAGGCAGGCCCTCACTGTACTTCCACGCACGGTCATTGGCCAAAAGTCAGTGGCCTGGGCTGAATTAATTTAGCCCAGCTGGACAGTAAATCAAGATGGCTTGTCACGACACCTGTCACTCATGATGTGACAACAATGATTGGAAGCTGATTCTAGGAGCATGGGCTGTAAAAAATCAGATAAATCCTGCAGGGTTTTTTTAGTGCTGTTGCTGCTATAGGTTCCACCAAAAACAATCAGTTTAAGGTTCAATAACTAATATTTTAGTATTTTCTTTAATTTAATAATTTGCTCGTCTTTATTGTAAAAGATAGGCAGGGCTTAGCCCTGCTAGCCCATTTAAACCATCTGTCTCTGATCACGATTATTTTGGTCAAAATTGAAATCACGATTATACAAACGATTATGCGGCGCACGTGATGACTTATATGGTTTACACGACGGCATGTCATTTCTTTTTTCTTTTTTTATTAATAATACATTGGAAGCCATAAAATGCACTCTTACTCAAGTCATGCTGCTGCAGCATCACTTTATTTTGGCCCATTCCACCTGCTCTCAGTCAGCCCATCATCAGATAAATTAAGAGAATATTTGTTGGGGGCTGGGAGGCTTGCGAAGTAGTCCTTTATATAAAGTATACTTTCTGTACAGTATTGTTACTGTAAACACTATTGATAAATTCACATAATAAATGAAACCTAAGCCAACAGCAATAATTTAAATAACAGTTACAGTACCAATACCTGCAAAATAAAGTTTAATGGGCTAACTTTGCACACTAACTTCAGGGCTAGCCCTCTTAATTTTAATCAGTAGGTGCCAAGCACAACATGGGAACTTCCAAAATTCTCATTCTTACTTGTAGAGCATTACGCGATCAGACTCCCTCTTATGTGGCTGAACTTCTTCACCCGTATTCTTCAGCTTGCTCTCTTTGTTGAAATACTTTAAATTTGTTATCTGTCCCTCACACTCGCCTTAAGACCCGTGGTGATCGAGATTTTGCAGCTGTAGGACCTAAATCTTGGA
This sequence comes from Epinephelus fuscoguttatus, assembly GCF_011397635.1. Classification (NCBI taxonomy): domain Eukaryota; kingdom Metazoa; phylum Chordata; class Actinopteri; order Perciformes; family Serranidae; genus Epinephelus; species Epinephelus fuscoguttatus. The sequence goes on from NC_064752.1 coordinate 49,057,642, forward strand.
ATACTGCCTGCTCCCTAATGGTCTGTTGACTCTGTGATTTCTTTTAAAAGCCAGCTAAAAGTGCATGTATTTAGACAGGCATTCGGTAACATGTATGCACCACATCTGTATTTTATTCACATTTTGTACATTGTTATGCATATTATGAATTATTATTTTTTCTTTTTTTACTTTTGCTAGCTGTGCACTTTTAACTACATGGTTCACATAGTCACTTTGTCTTTTTCCACAAGCACTCTTGGCTGCACCAAGTAAAGTCATGCCATAGCCATGCAATAATCTTCTCACCTCTGTCTGCAGGAGACCAGAGAGAAAGGTGTTTTCAAAAGTCTCAGTGTGTGCAGCTCTCAGTGCTTTTGTAGCTTCCAACTGAATCTCTGTGGTTTGGAGTTTAGTTTCTCTCCTGCATCCTGTTTTTACTTCAGATATCTGCTTTATTTTACTGTTTTCCTGTTCGCTATCCGCTGTATTAGAAGTTGTGTGAAGTTGCTGCTCAAAAACTCAACATTTCCTTATTTTGATGGTTCACAATAAAAGTTTATACATTACAAAATAAAAGGGGCCTTTTATTGTGAAGAATCTATAGGAAATCAGAAAAGGCAAGTCTGATAATATGGCAGAGAGGAAAGTGAAAGCAGAAACAGCCACAGTGAGATGTTAGATTTAAAGCGGCAGACAACAGGTTCTGCACCTTTGCAAACAGCTCACCTCCAACAGGTAAACTTATTTCACCTGCCCTGCTGTGGAAAAACACATGCAACAAAAATAACAGGGGACGTTAGCCATGGATAAGCCCTCTGATTTTAGACGTCATCACTCAAGACAAGCCATCATCAGTTTGTTTGTCACCAGCCTTATTGTAATAGAAATGCAAATCCCTGCTGCGCTGGGCAATGCACTGTAAAGTGCCTTTATGGAAGGTTTAAGGGGGAGGTCATTGAAAGATGGGCCAATATGAGTGGCCATAAGACGGCCCTTTTTTCAAATTCAAATTATTCAAATTATTTGCCTGGTTTGCCTCTCCAGATGGTGCCCTCCTGGTTATACTTGTGAGCAGGGTGTCACTGTTGCTTGAGTGAGTAAATAAAAGAGTAAGTGACTACTGAAGTAGTAGTCTAGTGCTGAAAAGAAAAAAAAAGCTGACCATGACTCAGGGTCATGCTTGTTGGTCTCAGCCTGGCCATCTCAACCAACACTGCTCTATCTCACACAGGCTCTACTCTCTACTGGACTATATGTGTAATACCCCCCCAATCACCAGCATGCATTTGCACACTGATGTTTGCATAAACTGGCCAATCAGAACATGCCTACCCAGATATGTTCAGATTGACTGACTTATTCTTGTTCTCTTCAGTACTGAAGATTTGCGCACTATGTCAGGATCAGTGTGGTGGGGTCGATGTTATGTCTTGACAGGGCATTAATTCACTGGGCTCTACCCGCTGTACCCAAAGAGTTCAGTAGATGGCGAAGCCCGTGAGAGAAAGAAAGAAGGTTATGATATTGTAACCCTAGTTCTATTAGCACAGGCAGAGCCCTCAACCTAAGGGCCCTGTCACTCCTACGCCACTCGCTGAAGAGGATATAGGATGTCTGCTGGCCAGAATTAGTCCTCTGATATAATGTGGGTTCTGCATGTATTTGGGTAGGCACATCCTGATTGGCTGGTTAAGTTTATGCATGCTCGTGAGGGTTACATTATCGTTACCATTGTTTTGCCACTGCTAGCCCACTGCGTCCAAGTCATTTGCTTTGTTTCCTAAACAATCGCCTTACTAAATGCTCTCCTCCTGCTCTGAGAGACAGCAGTCAGCGAGTAAACCTAATTGTCTGCTTATTTAAGCAGCTGGAAAGTTGCTGGAAATGTTTCTGGTGAGGACAGTCTTGAATTCATACGGTGCATCACTGGATAGATTCCTCTGACTGTACCAGGTACGCTGGAGGCCCATGTACTGATGATGTAGTGAGCTCCAAACTGACTGTGATGCAGGCTGATGGATCTCTCCTGGGGCGTGTTTCCATAAGGAAATAATGCATTTTACACCCTGTAATCTGTCTATATATCATAGGCCTGATGTAATTAATATGTGGTGAGGGAGGGGGTGGGGGGATGGCAGGGGCTGATAACTCATTTCTCATCTGATGAAAATTCAAACACACATACAAACACAATCCACACAGATGCAAGCAGGCAAGCAGAAATGTACTTGTGCTCTCTCTCTCTCTCTCTCTCTCTCTCTCTCTCTCTCTCTCACACACACACACACACACACACCCATATACATACACGTACATACACACACACATACACACACACACACACACACACACACACACACACTCCATCTAACCAAGTTATCTCTGTGGCAATGATATTAATGCCTGGTGTATGTGAAGCATTTATACAGTCTAACTTCTACATACAGATAGTGGAGAAAGAGAGGGACAAAGTGAATAAATGATTTGTATTTTGGCAAAAGGTTTGTAAAAGTCTATTTCAGTGTCTTGCATCAGTGCCCAGTCTGTGAGTTACCTACTGCTGAAGTAACCGCAGCATTTAGTGTTACAAAAAAAAAAAAAAAAAAAAAGTGTTAAAAACACTCTCCCCTGGGTGTAAGCACAGGTGGTTCTACCTGCTTGGCATTCCTGCCTGTCACCTCCCATGGTGCCATTGTGCAGGGTCATCAGCTGGAAGCCACCCTTCTCACATGTTTCACCCCATTTTTCCCGGAACATCTTTGGGTGGTGAGGCAGCGGAAGGGATGTCGCCCTACCACCCCCTGCCGCCTACTAAGGATCCTTCCTTTCCCCACGCCTTGTCCTTCCTCCAGAGCCAGATCCAAAAGCTCCCTTGTTCCGCCTCCTCCACCAGATCTTGGAGGGCCTGCTTTTGGGACCTGTAGCTCCGAGAGTTTTCAGGAGCTGCTGTGTGGATGTTCCAGTGAAGCCCCCTGCACCCGACTTCCACTGGGAAAGTGAATGCTCTCCACCCATCTTGCGAGCATGTGGCTGACAGTTCCGCGTACCTCTCCTTCTTTCTCTCATATGCAGCCTCCATCTCTTCTTCCCATGGTAGGTCAGCTCTACCATAATAACTGTTCTGGCAGGAACTGACCAGAGCACGATGTCTGGACGTAGAGATGACATGGTGATCTCTGCAGGGAATTGCAGCTGGCGGTCAAGGTCCGTCGCTAACTGCCACTCGCCTCCTAGTGATAGGAGGGACCACTTGCTCTTGGTGCAACGCTGCGTTTCTCTCCCTTGCATGACGAACTAGATCCACGTCTGGGTTGTACTTTCAGGCTGCGGGCCTCCAGTGTCTCTGCTAGCTGACCTTGTCATGCCGTCATCTGTACCTGCCCTGTGACATTGCCATCTTGCAGCTGGAGAGGATGTGCTTCAGGTTTGGGTTTGAGATGTTGCAGTGCTGGCAGGGTTCTTCTGAGCCGTACAAGGCGAGAAGGTTCTGTTGGCTAGGGAGCAGGTCGTAGGTTGCCCTGATCCGGAAAATCAGTCTGGCCTGGGGTGTCCTCCACATGTCAGCCCAAGTGATGGTCCTATTGGTCACGGCCTCCCAAGAGGTCCATCTGCCTTGCTGTTGTTGGCTCACAACTGTGATCTTGTAGCCTTCCTCTTCCATCCTGGTAACTTCGGGGATGATGAGATCTTTCCTCTCCTTCTTGGTGGCTTTGGACCATCTCTTTGGCGCTGCTCCCCATCCTAGGCCAGCTCTGCCCTGTTGTGTAAAACCAACAATTTCCTGATGTTTTAGCCAGTCTATGGCCTGGTCTACTGCTTGAATAAGAGTCTCCCGTTCTCCTTTTTGTGCCCCAAGCTGACTGACTGCAGTGGAAGCTGTAAGGTGTTTTTCCCAAAGAGTGCTGTGGTGAAGAAGCATCGAGGAAGACCAAGCCACTTCCGGATGAAATTGTTGACTTTTGGTAACACCAAACTTTGAATTTCCCTGGCAGGAAGCACTGGTTGATCTTGTGCAGGCCGTCCTGAAGTTGGGTTGTGACAGTTGAGGCAGTAGATGTTTTTGTCAGACCAGTCAGCCTTAAGAGGTTGTTGTCGTTTCTTGCCCCATTCCGGATCGACAGACTGCGAGACTTGGTGGGCTTGATTTTAATGCAGGCCCATGATAGCAGCTCCTCCAGCCATTTGAGGAGTCTGGATGTGCAGGCTGCCCTAGTGTAAAGGGCACGACTGTTTATGCTGTGAATGAAGCCTAAAAAGAACCTTTGCCTGTCCTGACCTTTTGACTTTACTATCGTCAGTGTTTCCCCTACCATTATGTCCAGCTCCACACCACACCAATTTATAACATGTTATGGATGATGAGTAGTCATGACTGAGGAGGAGAGGGTTGAGGGATGAAGGGATGAGGGTCAAGGGATGAGGGATGGAGGGGTGAGGGATGAAGGGATGAGGGGTTGAGGTTGAAGGGATGAGGTTTGAGGGATGAGGGGATGAGGGATGAAGGGATGAGGGTCGAGGGAAGGAGGGATGAGGGGGAGAAGGGGTGAAGGTATGAGAGGAGGAAAGAGGGTTATGGCTGGGTGGATGGACGGATGGATGGACGGATGCTTGGTGGTTGGTACCAGGAAGTTGAGACTCTGGTTGAGGGAGCTGTCTCTTCGATCTCTGAGGTACGATCAGAACCCCCAAGAGAACTTCAAGAGCAAAGGTTGGCATGGGCATTTCTGAGGTCGCCCAGATTGTTGTGGATGTATTTGAGGTAGGCAAGAGATGACCAACAACCGAGAATTTTAATGAGATGTTTGGAGATTCCCTGTCTTGAGGCAGAACGAAACGAAACAAATGCCCCAAGTATAGCTATGGGGATATTCCGGATCTGGACGGGATTTGGCGGAAGTGTATGAGCGCAATACACCCATCCATGTAAAGGCGGGTAGAGTGAGGAATGAAGGTATGAGGTTTGAGGGATGAAGGGATGGAAGACTGAGGGTTGAGGGATGAAGGCTGAGTTTCCAGGTAGCTGGCGAGCACGGTGATTAACGTGTTGAGTCAAAGGCAGGAACACGGAAGGGATCCTGGGAGTGAGACTGAGTGAAGGAGTTGTCTCTTCGTGAGCTCGGCTTTGGATAGAGCCCCAAAGAGAGCTTCAAGAGTGCATGGGAGTTTCGAATCATAGCGCATATGTGTGATGTCTACTAAAGACAACTGCGCCCTGGAATTTTAATGTGGTCAATAATTTTCTGCCCATAAACGATTACAGTGCTTTCGTGTGAAAGGTCGGAAGCTGGTGCCAATTGTCAGAATATCTGGAATAATAACGGGAAAGCAAGAGTCAGCAATTGAGGATATGTGACACTCGGTTTGATGGATTGGTGCAGATCTGAGGCCAGGGGGAGTGTCTGCATGAATAGCATATTAAGCAAATGCGACTGTGCCCCCGAAAGGATGGCTACTGCAGAGACAGGGTACGTTTCGCGGGTTGTGGACGAAGGGGTGGGGGTGGCTGAGTTTGTTTACTACAAAATGTTTAGGAAGGATAAACGTACAGTACAGGCCAAAAGTTTGGACACACCTTCTCATTCAATGCGTTTTCTTTATTTTCATGACTATTTACATTGTAGATTCTCACTGAAGGCATCAAAACTATGAATGAACACGTGGAGTTATGTACTTAACAAAAAAAGGTGAAATAACTGAAAACATGTTTTATATTCTAGTTTCTTCAAAATAGCCACCCTTTGCTCTGATTACTGCTTTGCACACTCTTGGCATTCTCTCCATGAGCTTCAAGAGGTAGTCACCTGAAATGGTTTCCACTTCACAGGTGTGCCTTATCAGGGTTAATTAGTGGAATTTCTTGCTTTATCAATGGGGTTGGGACCATCAGTTGTGTTGTGCAGAAGTCAGGTTAATACACAACCGACAGCCCTATTGGACAACTGTTAAAATTCATATTATGGCAAGAACCAATCAGCTAACTAAAGAAAAACGAGTGGCCATCATTACTTTAAGAAATGAAGGTCAGCCAGTCTGGAAAATTGCAAAAACTTTAAATGTGTCCCCAAGTGGAGTCGCAAAAACCATCAAGCGCTACAACGAAACTGGCACACATGAGGACCGACCCAGGAAAGGAAGACAAAGAGTCACCTCTGCTTCTGAGGATAAGTTCATCTGAGTCACCAGCCTCAGAAATCGCAAGTTAACAGCAGCTCAGATCAGAGACCAGATGAATGCCACACAGAGTTCTAGCAGCAGACCCATCTCTAGAACAACTGTTAAGAGAGGAGACCATGAATCAGGCCTTCGTGGTCAAATAGCTGCTAGGAAACCACTGCTAAGGAGAGGCAACAAGCAGAAGAGATTTGTTTGGGCCAAGAAACACAAGGAATGGACATTAGACCAGTGGAAATCTGGTCTGATTAGTCCAAATCTGAGATCTTTGGTTCCAACCGCCGTGTCTTTGTGAGACGCAGAAAAGGTGAACGGATGGATTCCACATGCCTGGTTCCCACTGTGAAGCATGGAGGAGGAGGTGTGATGGTGTGGGGGTGTTTTGCTGGTGACACTGTTGGGGATTAATTCAAAATTGAAGGCACACTGAACCAGCATGGCTACCACAGCATCCTGCAGCGACATGCCATCCCATCCGCTTTGCGTTTAGTTGGACAATCATTTGTTTTTCAACAGGACAATGACCCCAAACACACCTCCAGGCTGTGTAAGGGCTATTTGACCAAGAAGGAGAGTGATGGAGTGCTGCGGCAGATGACCTGGCCTCCACAGTCACCGGACCTGAACCCAATCGAGATGGTTTGGGGTGAGCTGGACCGCAGAGTGAAGGCAAAGGGGCCAACAAGTGCTAAACACCTCTGGGAACTCCTTCAAGACTGTAGGAAAACCATTTCAGGTGACTACCTCTTGAAGCTCATGGAGAGAATGCCAAGAGTGTGCAAAGCAGTAATCAGAGCAAAGGGTGGCTATTTTGAAGAAACTAGAATATAAAACATGTTTTCAGTTATTTCACCTTTTTTTGTTAAGTACATAACTCCACATGTGTTCATTCATAGTTTTGATGCCTTCAGTGAGAATCTACAATGTAAATAGTCATGAAAATAAAGAAAACGCATTGAATGAGAAGGTGTGTCCAGACTTTTGGCCTGTACTGTATGAGAGAAGGGGATAAACATGGGCAGGAGGCTGTCCATTAATGGTTGTCTGGGACGGATATACGAGGGTCGGGGAGGAGGAAATGGTTACAACTGTTGCAAATGTGGGAGCGAATGTGGTGGCCAGCTGTGGAGGCTGCATCGATTTACTTCTCAGGAGTGAGAACGAGAGAGAGTTGTGATATGAAGTTGCGTTAGAAAAGACTTGGACAAAGTGGAGGGTCGAAGATGCATTGGGGCGATTCAGAGCGCTGCAGAAAGTGACAAGCTGCGGAGGCTACGTTTATTTACTTCTCGGGAGTGAGAACGAGACAGTCAGAAGCATAAAGTTGCATTACGAAACTGGGACGAAGTGGAAGGTAGATGCATTAGGGTGAATTTTGGAGCACTGTGGAAAGTGACCAGCCACAGAGGCTGTGTTGATTTACTTCGAGAGTGAAAACGAGAGATGAGTAGCCTGAAGAGAATGAATGCAGGGCTAAGAAGGTCCAAAGTCGGTGGCAAGCATTTGCTGTAAGAGCAGAAACCTTTTGCAAGTGTTGGTTAACATGAGGATGTATGTAGTGGTTTGCAACTGCCGGTGGCTAGGTTAATGGAAGCCGGTCCTGAATAGGTAGTTGTGGTTAGAGAAGTAAATTTTCTTTATTAATCTTTATTATTATTATTATTATCATTATTATTATCATCTTATAATCATTATTATTATCATTTTATGGACACAATGCGTGGTAAAACTGTGAATGAATGTGACGTCTAGAGAGGAAAAGTGGAGCTGACGCTGACTAGTAAGGTGGGCTAATGGTGTGCTTTGGACGAGATCGTTACGGATAGCTTTCTGTGAGGCTGATGGAAGGTTTTCCGGTTGTGGAACTGATGAGATGGCCGTGACGATGTGATGAAGCTGCAAAACCCCGACAATAGAGTTTGGAGTCTAGAACCTCCCCAGTATGTGCCCTGGTTAAACTGCTGCAGGCGTCCAGCGGCTTGAGAGGCGAAAAGAGTGTGGTATGTGTAAAACTCGTTTCCCCCGAACCGTAAGGCAAGGACAAAAATCAGTGACGGGTAGTCATCTAACTCTGACCTGCCCTCGGGAAAAACGGAACGGATTAGGGCTTGAATTATTTGCGTCGACACGTTGGTTTGAGCAAAAAATGGCGGCGTGCAGCAGAAGCAGCAGTGCTGTACTGGATTGACTGTGTATACTGTGCTGTGCTGCAGCTTCGGGCCGGGCTCGGTTAATAATTGTCTCACTCGGGTCGCAGAATACAGCTGCTCACCTCTGTGCGTGTGTGTGTGTGTGTGTGTGTGTGTGTGTGTGTGTGTGTGCGAGCGCGCAACACAGAGAGCGGAGAATTGTAAACGTACGACCATGTAGCGACGGAAATGACTAAGATAACATAAGGCTATTTAGCTAATATAATGGTAGGGGAAACACTGATGTTTCAATAAATGTTAATGTTGATAAGAAATGCTTTGGTATTCGTACTGTTTAAATTGCCTCATTAATTAAATAAAAAATAATCGTTAAACTAATCGAAAAATAAATTGTTAAATTAGTCGATTAATCGAAAAAAATAATTGCTAGATTAATCGTTAGAAAAATATCGTTTGGGACAGCCCTAGAACAGATGATGTCACGGTACAGGGAGAACTAGTGGGTGGGAAGTGATTGCTTGAAGGCTTTGGCCGATAGTGCCACCGTTGATTGATGCAGGAGCTGTGGTGGTGGATGTCAGGGCTGGAGAGCTGGAGCAGCCGATGAAGACTGAATAGGAAAGGTAAAAGGAAGGGAAAAGGAAGGGATGCTGGGATGGAGGGATGCATGTGCTCGGGTTGCTAGTGAAGGCTGGGGAAAAAAGGGATGGGTGAGATAGCCCTGAAACTGGGAGAGCATGGTTTGATACAACCTGGCCCTGAGAGAGGGCTTATGTGGAAGGCTGGGCATCATCGGGCGTGGAGTGCGTTGTGACGTCATCAGCGTGGACGCCGACGCGGCACTGGGAATCCGGAAGTGGTCGGGAGTGAGTGGATTTAAAGTGCAGACACACCAAACTGACATCAAAGAACTAGTGGCGACGAAAGCCAACTGTTGCGTCGTCTACGTCGCCTCACGTGTGTCAGCGCCCTGTGTCAGTTGCATTTGAACACACTACACGGACTACATCCGACAGCCAAGTGGCAGGTACGTTCTGCACCTGCGTGAGAGAGAGCGGACTGAGAGAGTGGTACATCCTGTCAGCTGAGGGGTTTCCTGTCTATGCAGCCGAGCACCGCAGCACCTCCACGGACTATTACATCCAGACGGTCCCGGTGTTTCCTCCGCAGGCTCCACTTCACTCAGCTGCCCGATAAACCCACTGCTTCTTCCCACTTTAATCTGAATAACAAACCAGGGCTCGGTGCTCTGGTTGGATCCAAACGGAGAGCCGGGGCTAGCTCAGAGACTAGCGAAGGCTAACTGGCTGTGCTTCCCTCCGGTCATGCTGCTGCTAATGCTCTGCTAGCTGCTCCCAGCTAGCCCCCCGCTTGCTCGGAGGCTAGCGGAGGCTAACTGGCTGTGCTTCCCTCCAGTCATGCTGCGGCTAGCAGAGCGTACCACTCCCAACAAGCTAGCAAGCCCAGCTAGCTCCAGCTCCGGAGAGCTGGGGCTAGCTGGGCTCTGCTAGCTCCGCTAGCTGCTCCCAGCTAGCTCCTGTTTGTTATTCAGGTAAAAGTGGGAAGAAGCAGCAGATCTGTCGGGCAGCTGAGTGAAGCTGGAGCCTGAGAAAGAAGCACCGGTTAGCCCTGGTTTCACTACAGGCAGATTCACTCGCTACAGGGGCGAGGAAATAAAACCTGAACAGCGAATCAGAGTGATCTCTCTCACCGACAAGCTCCGCCGGCAATTCAACATACTTAATCGGCCAAAAAGCCGCTGATGCCAACACCAAAGTGCCGGCGGTGCGGGACACACCGCAAACACGAGGGCGACAGACGTTCACCGATGGCCCAACTTTGGTCGACAGCCGACCGTGAGCTTGGTGAGTTGATTAATTGATATGATAAAAACTGTCTTACTTTAAGATTAAGGTAAGCCTGTGGTTACATGTGAAGCGCACGTCAGTCAATGTGGAAACTGAGTCAGAGGAGTAGGAAATGGATGAGGTGTGCTTAAATACTTATTGAACGAAAATGGGATGTGTTCAAGGCGTGGTCTTGTTCCCAAATTTAGTTATAAAACTTCATTTAGTGGGTTGCCCTGCCCTGCCAACAGCACCACCCACCCCCCTTGAAGGTCAACTTAATTTTATTGAATTTTATTTTCTATATAGCGTCAGATCACACCAGAAGTCATTTAAGGTTACCTTTCCTATAGAACAGGTCTATATCTTGTCTTTTTACTAACAAACTAAATAGCCTTATGTTATTTATCTTATTTACACAACGGTATGTCATTTCTGTCTCTACATGGTCGCGCGTTTACAATTCTCCTCTGCTCTCAGTATTGCGCACAGCAGAGTTCTGCCCCAATGCGCACGCACACACACAGACACGTGCGCACACACACAGGTGAGCACAATCCCACTAGCAGACAGAGAGTGTGCATCTGAAAATATGTTGGGTCAACCACCTGAAAAGCAGACAAAAATATCTGCGTTTTTTAAACACTCCCAGGGTGGTGAAGATAGTGAAGAAGAAATGTTCACACACCATGATTCCTTTAAGTGTTTGTGTCAGTGTCCCCCTCCCCCAAAGCTGTAAAGCTAGGGGAAACACTGACCACTTTACAGTAAATTCACCTTTACCCCGAGACAGATCCAGAGTACAGGGTGAAACAGCAGTATTTTCTAGTTTCAGTTTCTCATCAAAATAACTATAATTAATAATTATTAATATGGTCAGAAAAAGTTGGCTACTGAATAGTGGGAAACCAAAATTTTTGCATTTACAGTACAATCCCCTCCACTGCAGAGCCATTGTGCTACCTGAGAGTAATTAATTTTATTTATTACTACTTGTTGTTGTTTTATTTTGTCTTTATCACCACTGCCTCCAATATGAATATTCAGGGCTTTTGTACATATGTGAGATCTTGTAAAAAATACACAGAAGATAAACAACATCATGGCTGATTCTGGGTAGTTGCCAGAAGATGACTTAAAACTGCAAAAAAGATTATTATCATCCAAACTGCAACAGCCAGGCCTGAACAGAGGAAGACTGAAATCTTATAGACAAGATGGAGATCTTACAGACAAGCTTTGCACTGATGTTTAATGGAACGACTTAGCAGTGGCTAACACACAAACAGAGCTTGAAGCATGGAGTCCAAACCCTCCTTTATTCTCCTCTTCCGTCTTCTGTTCATACTAAACTCACACTGCTAAATTCATTCATCTACTCACACTCAAACTGGATTAATAACAAAGGCGGTGTATCCCTGCAGGGCTGGGGACTTTGCTTGGTTGCGATGACAGAAAAGGTCAAGTTAGCTCCGCGCTGCAACTTTCCACAGTCCGATACGTCATTCTGTGGGGAAAACAAACACGTGAATACAGCAGCAGTGTTAGGATTTATGCTTTGATACTGCATCATGCACCTTTATTCTTGTTGCTGATGTTTTCATCCTCACGCTGCTTTGTTTTAGTGGCCGCTAATAACACTGAGAGTCACTGCAAGGTGTTGCCGTGTCACTGCATGGACAGCTGGTGGCTGCATGACAGTGCTCATTCAGGCAGACAGCATCCGGACTTTACCCTGGCATGGCAGTGCACACACACACACACACACACACACACACACACACACACACACACACACACACACACACAGGGGCGTAGCATCAAATTCTGGGCCCTATGCAGAAGCAGTCTCTATGGGACCCCCACCCTTCCTCCCTGGATCAATGTCTCTCTCACACGCCTTTTGATTTGTTTTATTTTTTTACAAAGTCAGTTTGCTTTCTTTCCCTTTCCTTTCTTTCTTTTCTTTTTTGGAGCCCCGATTTCCGTTTTTTTAAGAATGAAATGACAGGGGCCTTAGAGAGTTTCCACTATTTTTTTGATACAAAGCTCAGTCTCTCAACTGATTTATACAGCCAGTTTTAATTTAGTTATGGCACTTATTACTTAGAATTAAAAAGCTGCAAACTTTTCATTCCAGACATTTCAGGGGTGCCTCTCCCACTGGGGCCATGGGTAATCAGTCCTTCTTTTACCCCCACTATGACGCCCCTGCACACATGTAGGGTAAAAATAAACTCCCATATGCATACATGTGATGTGTTTAAAGCATTGCTTTATTCAGTGATATGAGTTAACCTTTCATGAACAAATTAAATAATCACGTTTTTGTTGAAAGAAGGCCTGCTAAGACCATTTATTGTCATTTTTCCAAGTGGGTGATTTCTGAGGTTAGGAACCACTGCTTTCATTGACATAACTGGTGTACCACTCATACTTTATGTAGTCTTTCATTAAAGTGGAGTCATGCCCATGTATGGTACAATATATGGCCCACATGATGTTATCCAGCCGTGGATATTGCACACTCTTTTCTCTTTAAGCCTGCACATTTCAGAGGAAAAATACTGATGTGACCATGGCACGTTAGATGCACGGACTGACAGTAATTATCACCATTCATCATTAAGCATAAGCCAGGGATGATAAGAGCTCTTTATATAAAATGTCAGCACAATGAAATGATGAAAATGATTAAAGGGCATCAGTGTGAAATAGAAACATACATGCTGCACGCATGCTGAGGCGAGCTGACAGCACAGGGGCCTGCAGAAAGAGCAGCCAGACAGTGGGAAAATAAATAAAGAATAAATGTAATTTTTATTTATTAAGGAGGAAGGCAGCACGAGAACTGGGCTTGTATAGAGACATCACAAAGATCCCTGGACTGCAAGTTGAGTCTGTATTGATAAAATATCACTGTCGTCTTGACTCTACTATTCTCTCTGCTCTTTCTCACTGCCTCTCAGTTCAGCGCAGCTATCCTCCGCGTGAACTCTCTCTACCATAAATCAATAAGCTGAGGCTTACTTTGTTAGCTTTTGCACCAGCAGGCCATGCTAAAAGTCAAGGACTCTGTTCTGTTCAGTTCAGCAGGTGTAGCAGAAACAGTCATTTCAGATCTTTGTGGACACTGTCGGCTGCAGAAATCATACTCTGTCATCTGCTCTCTCTACTCTGGTGTGTCTACACTTCCTGTTTTTAACTCTCCTCTTCTTCCTCACTCTACCCTCTCATTCTTTCATCACCTCTACTCTTTACCTGCTCTATAAATAGTTCTGCATGCTTCTCCTCGGCAACGTCCATACCCCTCTGGATGTTTTCCCTTGGGAAGCAAGGCAGGCTTGGGCAGCAGTATAGCCTGCTATTCACTCCTCTCCCCTGGGAAAGGATGAGCCTTGCTGGCCCTGAGCATCCTCCACCCTCCATCATGCACCAAACACTATGCCTTTCAGGGAAATGCAAAGCAGGGTCCCATGCTCCAGCCTGAGAGCACCTGCTAAAATAAGATCCGAGGTATTGTGATTGGATGTGTTGGCCAGTGTAAACCAAATCATTTTGACTCCACTCCAGCAGAGGAGTGGCCATTCAATGCCCACTCTTTCTGACCTAATCTTGTATTTTGGAAAGGGATGAACTGGGGCGTGTTTACAGTATATTCTGCAGGGTGTGTTTTGTTTTTTTGTCAAAAAAGCGCTGCCTCTAGTGCATTTTGTGCTGATATTATGGAAAAAGTTGTGCGATGCACACTTCCATGCCTCATTTCCATAACAATATTGGATACTCTAGCAGTGATGGTGATGTGTGCTGTTTTGTCTCCGGTGTAAAAATACTTGTATGTTACAGAAACAGTAGATCCATGTATGCATGTTGCGACGTAAGTATCATTTTTGAATATCTGTGTTTTCTCTTAGCCATTTGTGCTAGCTCTGGTGATGCAGTGGGATAAGTGTGAGTCCCTGTCTTGGTGTAAAAAAAGATTTCATGACTTCTTATCAGAACATGAAACAGAAATATCTGCATTTCATGTTTTCTAATTAAATTATTAGGTTATTATCATTGTGTGCACACCAGGACAATATGATGATATAATTCTTTCCATGTTAGTTTGATAGATACCTAAACATATCAGAATTCTATGCCATGCTTGTTGTCTCCCAAAGCATTAATGTGGCAAAATCAACAAATCAAAAATGTATAAGCCAGGTAACGATTTCATCAAAAAGGTATCAAGCATGTGACAGAGTCCAGAATAGAGTCTGGAATAATGCTAGAAACAGTTAAGTACACCTAACAGATCAGGTCGCATCAATATGCATTCCCTGTCTGCTGGAGTCCCAAGGGGCCCTGCTGCGTTGGATGGGGCCCATTTGAGGCCTGTAGAGTTACCCAGAGTGTCTGTTTACTTATATTTTCTTGGGTATTAAATGTTAAAGAATTCTTTAGGTGTTTTGAAATGTTTTTTTTTCTGGAATTATCCTAAGATAACTGGACACTGTAACATGTATCACTTACCATGTTTTAGTATGAGTGCTTATCAAAACCAGAGATGGAAGAAGTACTCAGACTCTTTACTCAAGTAAAAGTACCAATACAACAATTCTGAAATTCTCCATTACCAGTGCAGTCAAACTCCTACTTAAGTAAATACTGTTGGTATTTTTTGCTTCCTGTGATGTCATTTCTTGGAGTATCTTCAAATGCTTCATATCCCTAAAATCTGTACAACCTGAGCTAAAAGGTTATATGAGTCAATAAACCAGATTAATTCATAAGAGTACTGAAATTGTGTCATTACAAAAACAAAAAAAAATGTTTTGTGAATTTTGTTAATCAGATTTTACAAAATCAAACTATAAAACATATTGATCCAAAACATTTTAAAATTTAGAAATTATTCAACAAAATATTTCTCATAATATTTCTTCTGGCTATTGTGGTTTTTATTTTAGATTGATAGATAGAGGCAAACAGCGCTAGCCTGTGGCCATTACTGGGATATTCTGGTGTAATTACGGCAAAATACTATGTTTGCACCACACATTAGGTAACATAAGGCAATGGCATGATGACAGGGAAAACAGAAGCCTTGGCTTTGTGCTGCTAATAGAATGAATGCCCTAGCTATTATGGTTATTATTTTAAATCTATTTAAAAAAGGATTATTCTAACAACCTTCCTGGGGCCATTACAAGTAAATTTGGGTGTAATTATGGCAAAATACTACAATTGCACCACACGTACATTAGGGTAACATAAGGTAATGACATGATGACAGGGAGGATAGAAGCTTTAGCTTTCTGGTTCAAGAAGAATAAATGTTCTGTTATGGTCCTTATTTTAGACTGACTTAAACAGGACTATGATAACAATAATCTGCTGCAGCTGTCTGACAGATGCCCTTTTATTAAAGTATTTAAAATCAAATCAATTCAAACCTGATCTCACGTTTTTTGTTCACTCCTGCAACTCTGGGGATTTTATTCATTTTCTGTACAGTTACTACAGAAGGGTTAATTGAATGGGGGTACATGGTCCATGCTTATAATAACGTTAATTAACTCCAAACAGCTCAACAGCACATAGCTAGATTGTGTAAGGAGAGGTGAATCCAGATGTGTCCACTTCTTTACATCTGGTCAACTTTAGATCTAGCAGAAGAGAAGACTAATCTCATTGAACTAATGTGATAACAGCTGTTTTGTGCGGCGTTCTAGTGTTATGAATGTAGCCTGTAGTGAATGGCAGTAACGTTACATAGCAAAAATAATGAAGATGCCTTTGGAGTATATTTGTGTCGGTGATAAGTAGTCAAGCAGTCATATAATAGATTTGCTGCAGTACTAAATTTACAAGTAGTTGTATATTGATGTAACAGGTAAACCAAAACAGAATAAGTTAGCTAGCTGGCTGACTAGCCCTTATTTGCGGTAGCTCGGAGGTGGTCGGAGGTTTCCGTCAGGGCTCTGCCTGGGTTGTGATTTGAGTAGATGCCTCCAGGACGACGTCCCCGCGGGCAGACTGGAAACACCTCCCAGTGTGGAGGCCCCCCATGAGGAAACACTGGAGCTAAAAACTAAAAGACTAAAAGGCAATAGGATAGGATAAAACAGGTATGAGATAAAATAATGATAAAATGCATAAAAATTTAAGGATTTAGAAAAATTAAAGATTTAAAGATTAAAAAATGAAGATTTAGAAATGTAATAATAAAATGCATAAAGATTTGAAAATAAATAATTTAAAAGCATTAGAGATTAGAATAACATATAATAGAAGAATTAAAAGAGTAAAAGAAATAAGTTAAAAGCTAAATTAAAAAAGTGAGTCTTGAGCCTCCTCTTAAAAACATCAACAGTCTCTGCAGTCCTGATGCTCTCCGGCAGGCTGTTCCATAAGTGAGGGCCTTAATGGCTGAATGCAGCCTCCCCGTGGGTTTTTGTTCTAACTCTTGGAACAATTAAAAGGCCAGTGCCGGAGGACCTCAGGATCTGTGAGGGTTGATATAATAAAAGCAGGTCAGATAAATAAGATGGCCTAAGACCGTTAAGACATTTAAAAACTAATAAAATAACCTTAAAATCGATCCCGAAACACACACGGGGAGCCAATGCAGTGATCTTAAAACTGGTGTAATGTGTGCCCGCCCTCTGGTCTTCGTCAGCACTCGTGTGGCTGAGTTTTGGAGTAATTGCAGGTTAGAGATGGTCTTTTTGGGGGGGGGGGGTGTTGGTGGCTTAGCGGATAGAGCAGGCGTCCCATGTACAAGGCTGTTGCTGCAGCAGCCTGGGTTCCACTCCGGGGTCAGCCGTATATGTTCCCACAGCCCAGTGTTCCCACATTTCTACGAATTTTTTTTCACTGAAAATTAGGCCCTATGTTCCTACAGCCCTATGTTCCCACAGCCTTATGTTCCCACATTTATAAGATTTTTCTTAAAATTAGGCTCCATGATCCCATATTTCTAAGATTTTTCTCAAAATTAAACCCCACGTTGCCACATTTCTGGGACATTTTCAAAATTAGGTCTCGTGTTCCTACATTTCCCTTCAATTTAAGCCCTCTCCTCCCACAGGATTAGGGTTAAGGAGGATAATAGGCTGGGTGTAATTGGCTACCAAATTGGGAGAAAGGGGAATAAAATCTGATACAAATTTATGAAAAAGGAAATGTGGGAACATTTCTCAGAGCTGTGGGAACATAGAGCTGTGGGAACATAGGGCTCTGGGAACACAGGACTGTGGGAACATAGGCACGCTCCCTCGACCCCCCCGAACCCCCCCGACACACGCACACTTATCTGTCCTATCAATTCAAGGCAAAAACGCCCAAAAAATATCTTTAAAACAAAAAAAAAGAGAGAGATGGTCTTTTTTTTTTTTGAAGACCACAGAGCAGGGCATTACAATAATCTAAACGACAAGAGATAAAAGCATGCATCAGCACCTCCGTGTTAGCCTGAGAGAGAAACGGGCGGACTCTGGCTATATTCTTAAGATGATAAAAACCTGTCTTTGTTACATTTTTTATGTGTGGAATAAAACTAAGCTCAGAGTCAAAAATGACGCCCAGGTTCTTCACACATTGTGAAGGTTTAAAATCTTGTAGTTTTGGTAAAAGTTTCTCTCTCTTGCCTTCAGGTTCAATAATTAAAACCTCTGTTTTGTCCTGGTTGAGCTGTAGGAAATTCACGGCCATCCATGACTTGATATCTTAAATACAGTTTAAAAGGGTATCAACTGGCCCTGTGTCATCAGGAGACACGGCGATGTACAGCTGTGTATCATTTGCGTAACTGTGGAAGCTGATGTCGTGACTCCTGATGACGTCCCCAAGGGGAAGCATGTATAGATTAAAAAGAATTGGACCTAAAATTGACCCTTGGGGCACCCCACACCTAATTTCATGTGTTCTAGAGGAACACGTATTCATACTTACAAAGAAACATCGATCTGTTAGATAAGAGCTGAACCAGTTAAAAACAGTACCAGAGAGGCCCACCAGGTTTCTGAGTCTGTTTAATAAAATGTGGTGATCTACTGTATCAAAGGCGGCGCTTAGATCCAGTAGTACCAAGACTGTAAGTTTTTGTGAATCTGCATTAAACCGCGATATCAATTAAAATCTTTAAAAGGGCTATCTCGGTACTGTGATTCATCCTAAAACCAGATTGATACTTATCTAAAATATTGTTTCTATTTAAAAAGTCATTTACTTGGTTAAAAAAACAGTTTTTCTAAAATTTTACATAAAAATGGTAAGTTGGATACTAGTCTCGCCACCAGACAATCAGAGATCTCCACCTTCTGATAGTCTGGGGACACTCCTTTCTAAAGTGTGTTCAACACACCAGCGAAAACGGCCAGCAACAAAGCAACGCCTCTTGCATTTTTGAAAAGGACACGCCCTCCCAGAAATGTGCGCTCCCCCTTTTCTCGTCCGCAAGGAAACAAACACACATAGAGCTTGAAAATGGATGCCAAGTGATTTAACTCCGTTTTATCAAACGTGTGCTCAGTCCACAAGGTTGTGGAAATGAAGGACTTACAGTGACTTGAGCCATTTTGTACCGTTACACGTATTTCTAGTCGGACTTTGTTTACGAGCACAAGAGTTCAGCGAGCCACTAAAGGACCGCCCTGCGGATTTACTATTGGTTCTGCAACATAGGGAGTTTTTTTAAACTCTGAAATTGTATCCGCCCATCTAAACACAAAATCAGGGAGAAAGTCATCAGTCTTTAGTTAAGCAAAGCGTCTAAAGACTGACTTGTGAGTCTAGTTGGATACAGGTCGGTAATTATTAAAAATGTTAGGATCTAAATTACTCATCTTTAGGAGGGGCTTCACCACTGCCGTTTTGAAGGCAGTGGGGAAGACACCCGTCTGAAGAGAGTAATTTACTATACTTAAAATCTGTTCCTCAAAGAATCCATAAACTGTTTTTAAAAGTGATGTGGGAATCAGATCTAAAAGGCAGGTTGTTGGGTTTATCTGGGAGAAAACTTGACCAAGTGTCCTTGCATCAACCAGGACAAAACTCTCCAGTGTTTCCTCACGTAAAAGCAACTGTTCATGTGTGTTTTATTTACATTACATTCTGTTGAGATAAAAGACTGGATCTGATATCATCGATTTTACTTCTGAAGTGGTCTGCAAAGTCCTCACAGAGGGCATCTGTTGATATGCTGGATGGTTTATTAAAATTGGTGCTGGTTAAAAGATCGAAGGTTGAGAAAAGAAATTTGGGGTTGTTTCTATGATCAGAAATGAGTTTTGAAAAGTGGGATATTCTTGCTTGTCTGACTGTTTTACTGTAGGTTTTGAGTTGATCACGTAATATTTCATAATGAACTGTCAGTTTGGTTTTTCTCCACCTCCTCTCTGCACTCCTGCATTTTCTTTTCAGTCTTTTGATGTTATCATTTCTCCACGGGGTGTAGGTTTTGGTTTTATGATTTTGGTTAAAAGTGGAGCCACTGAGTCAAGTGTTAACTTCAATTTACTGTTAAAATTGTCCACAATAAAATCACAGGGTGTAGGTAAAATTTCAGCTGGAGTGCTCTGTAAAATCTGGATAAAATTTGCAGCCACTTCAGAAGTTAGGTAGCGTTTCCTCACCGTTCTCACCAGGGCCTCCTGATGGCTAAAACTGGTGATGTTACACACAGTAGTGGTCAGACACAGCCAGGTCAACAACAGAGGACATACCAGTGGACAGACCATAGGTTATGACCAGGTCCAGGGTGTGTCCTCTGTTGTGAGTCGGCTGTGTGATAATTCTCCGAATTATTAACAAAGAGGTGGAATGGTGGGGTGGTCTGTTAAAGGTGATGCAAAGAATAGGAGGACTGCTAAAAACAAAGGCATGATGCTCAAATGATATGTAGCAGTTAAAAGAAACTTCATTTGAGTTAAATGTATTTTTAGACTGGAGCAGTTCCGCCGCCGCTTTTACCCCCGCTAGTAGAAAATAAAAAAATAAAATTTGGTGGGCAGGCCTCGGTGAACAACAGGTGCGTCAATGTCAAGCCATGTCTCTTTTAAAAGAATTCAGTCCAACTTGTTATCTAAAATCAGGCCATTTACGATAAAAGTTTTATTTAAAAGAGAGCGCACATTCAGCACGGCCAAGTTAATGTTCGTGCTGAACGTGCGCTCATTGTCACAATGTAATGAGTTTGAAGCAAATTTTTTGGGTTGCTATTGGTCCATAGTGGTTTATTAAATCTATTTGAGATTCTGACTGGGATGCTTATGGATGTGGGAATGGATTGGGGATGGAACACGGAGGAAGACAGGGGGGCATGTGCTTCCAATGTACGCAACAGTCAGTCACATGGGGCACACTGTACAGCATGCTGAATGTTAGCCACTAACATGCGGCTGCCCAGCCTGCTCGGATGGAGACCATCATCCCTGTAAAAAGGGGACCGGTTCCAAAATAAGTTAAAATTGTCGATAAAAGTATATCCATAAGAGCTACAGGCAGCCTGGATCCAGAAGTTGAGGGCGAGGAGCACTGCACCGCGGGACACTGTTAGCAGGGGACTGCTGATAAAAACAGACATTCCACAGTTTTTTTAAAAGGTTAAAAAGAGCAACAAAATCCATTTTTGTCAGCTCTGATTGCCGGCGGGCCGTGTCCTTACCTGGCTAGCGCATGTGTTTGTTTTGGGGATGAATGAAACAAGACAGGAAAACTTTGGATCCCAGCTCACTTCTGCTGCGCCCCAGCTCCACCTCTCCGGTGTAAGCGCCACCGCCACCAGGGTAAATGCAGCGGTTGGCTGGTAAGGGTGAAAGCCTGTTTGGCGAGCACTTCCACGGCTTCTTGGACTGAGTATGGAGCGGTGCCTCGCCTCTTTATTTCACGGCACTCGCTGGACCCTGTCGACGCCTGGCTGGTACCTGTCATCGGCCCGGATGAAGTGTTCCAGCCCTGCGGCCCCTGCTCTCCTCATCCCCGCTGGCGCGGGGTGAATCTGCGCAACCTGCGGTCTCTGTGTGTGGCTCCCCGGACAGCTAACGCTGTGGACCCGCTGGCTCCTGCCAGGATTGGGCTGGCAAATGCTAGATCGCTAGCGAACAAAACGTTTATCCTGAAGGATTTCCTGACTTCCCGAGGATTGGATTTTCTCTGTGTGACTGAGACGTGTTGGTGAGTCCAGTGCTTTCACAGAACTTTTACCCGATGACTGCTGCTATTTTAACTCCCCGTGGACGTCGCGAATAAATGTAAGAAGCTCGGGAAGATGACGTGTGCCGTCTGAGTGCCGTGGATTGTTTCGTCCTGGAAGCAACCTGGGTCGGACCCGGAGATAGTTTCCTAAAGGTATGGATATACACTATATAGAAATAGCTTATCTTCACACTGATGGTCTCATTTGCTGTTGTAGGTCACGCACAGACATCAGCAGAAACGAGAGACTTTTGCATATCCAGTTAAAAGTTCCTTGTAGTGGCTTTAAAAGAAAAAAAAACATGCTATTTGCAAAACAAGAATGCTAGAGGGTTTATTCTGCTCTCGTAAATTTTCTGTGCGTTTTTCCATCTACTGCAAGACACATGGTGGTGCCCTTTGATTTTATAAATTATATCATCACTGTGAAGTCAAAACTCAAAATGAAAAAATCACCAAAGTAGTTATGAGACTCTTGGTTTTCCCCTGCTAAAATGTATGTGTGTGCGCGTGCGTGCGTGCGTGCGTCTGTCGTGTAAGTGCTTCTGGCTGGTTACTGATGTTTGCAGTTGTTGCCTCTGTTTACTACTTTAAACCTCTGAAATCATATTGCCTGCCCTCATCATACAAACAGAGGCTAGATCAGAAGGAGAAGGTGAAAAGTTGAAAACAAAGTGTTTTGTGTGTGTTTGTTTGTTGAGGGGAGGACATCTGCATGAAAGTGTCATAGTAAGTCTCTTAGTAGTCTTCTCCCTCCATCCATATGTACTGCTTTCTCTGCACCAAGAGCAAAATGCTTACACCACAACGGAGACACAGTCAGAAAAGAAGGGCCTCTGGGGAGAGAAACTTCAGGGAGAGTTTGGAGAAAGATGAGACAAGGAGAAGGAGGAGGAGGAGTAGGTTAGTGTAGGTGTAGAGGTAACGAGATGAAGTTTTAATGATTCCTGTGGGGAAAATAGGCCACTGCTGCAACAAATACTAAGAGGATACAGCAAGAAAGAAAAAAAGAGTGTCAACAGTAACGACAAAGATGAAAGATGTTGTCGCAGAAATGCAACACCACTGACCATATCACAATTTTAATTTAACATTTTAGTTGTATTGGAGAAAAGGTATAAATTGCAACAAAGGTAATTAAGACTAAGGGCACATTTATTCTCAATATTAGATACAGAGACGGAGATAGATAGAGCCTTCTTTCTATACTCTTAGCTTAGGTTGCGATCGACTGTAGGAGAAGATGAAGAAATTTTAAAAATGGCAGAACGGAACGCATCAGTAACAAAATGAAAAGAATTCTTTATCCACTTGTTGCGATGTATTCAATGGCTGAACACAGACACCGCCCTCCATTAAAACATTATTATTCATCATTCATCATTATTATGACCTCCTCCACCATCGCCGTGTTTGTTGTTGTCAGAAACTTTTGACTTTTATTGTCATATATAAAGGGAATACGAAATGAGTCTCAAGTATTAATATAGACTATTAAAAGTGAGATTAAACCCAAAACATGAAAATGTGTAGTCAGGGGCACCGCCAGAAATTTTGGGCCCCATGAACAAAAATCACATTGGGCCCCCCCTGCGCAGTTGTTGTCACCACATCTCTGGGACCTAACTGACCCATTAAAAGCTTTACATAACTCAAACTTTGAAGGCTTGCAACTGTCTTCCTTCTTGTAGTTCAATACTGCCAGTACAATATTTACTGCTAGTGAGTTGTACATGCAACAGTCTACATACAGTATGTGATTAATTATTTGATGCAAGATTAAAAGCCACCATAAAAAATGTGCTAAAGGCCATCTTTTACAGTCTAAATGTAGTTTTTATTGTAAAATCCCAAAATGGAAAATTCTCTTAAAATTAATGAAAGACTTAAAAAAATAACTTAAATACACATTAACTTTTCAATCAAAATAAATTAAGATCATCTCAAAATAATAAAAACAGCAGATTTTTGATACCAATAAATGAACAATACTAAATCCTACAGATTTACATTGACCCAAATTACCTTGTTGTTGTTTTTTTGTTTTTTTGTTTGTGTGTGTGTGTGTGTGT
Source organism: Epinephelus fuscoguttatus (assembly GCF_011397635.1). NCBI lineage: Eukaryota > Metazoa > Chordata > Actinopteri > Perciformes > Serranidae > Epinephelus > Epinephelus fuscoguttatus. The sequence goes on from NC_064752.1 coordinate 49,081,045, forward strand.
GTGTGTGTGTGTGTGTGTGTGTGTGTGTGTGTACAAGCTGCTCAAATAAATTGCCCTTCATGGGAATAATAAAGTCTGTATCTATAGATGTCATTTAATGGCCGTAATTCAATCTACGTAAATGAAAGCATCTAACTGGATTATTTTAATTCGAATTTAAAAAATATTTCGTTTTCTTTTGTGTAATGTTAAAAAAAGAGCAAGAGAGAGAGAGAAATTCCCACAGACTCCCTGCAACGATGCTAACTGGCATGCCATTCAACACAATGTTGCTCACCTTCTTCATTGGGACGGGGAGAGGTAAAGTTATGGGGAGCCAAGACTGCTGCTTCTTACTCATCTGTTGCTGAGTCTGGTAAAAGGGGCAGGGACAATTGATTTAATATGAATACCATGCTAAGTATTTATCTGCACTGATTAAATGTAGGTTAAAAAGGAGTGAAATGTAGGCTAACACTAGTCTGTAGCTAGCTTATTTCACTATGGACATTAAGCTAACAGGTTCATGTTTACCACTCACAGACTATAGGCTACCCACCTTTCTTGGAGAAAAACTGGCTCACATATTGACACCCTTTCTTTTGCCTCTCCTCTCTCTCCTTTCTCTCTTTCCTTTTTGGAAAACTGGATTTAGTACTAGGTAGTATTATGATGACTGTAGTGTTCTAGCACAACTGCTGACTGCTACAAGGCACCGTCACCGTCAGTGCGCTAAGACAGGACCAAACCATTTCATGCAGATACAGGGGGGTGGTCAGTCAATATGGATGGTTACTTTTTGGTCAGTGGGGATATTTAACTTTTACTGCAAAAAAAAGTAAAATAAAAAGAGATCATTAATTTTATTACTATATTTGAAAAAATATTCTTAATGATGATAGCTTAATAATTTTATATTAATTTTTACCCCTGTCAGTCAGGGGCCCTTGGAATCGTCCTAACTTTTCTTGCCACTGTGTGTAGTGTCTTGAAAATCAGGGGAAAAAATCTAGGAAAGATAAAGAAAGCTTAAAGTAAGCAAGCCCTCACAAATGGTAGCCCAGTTAAATCAATGAGTCATGATTTAGACTCACAAGTCAGTCTTTAAATGCTTTGCTTAACTAAAGACTGATGACTTTCTCCCTTCTTTTGTGTTTAGATGGGCGGATACAATTTCAGAGTTTAAAAACACTCCCTATGTTGCAGAACCAATAGTAAATCTGCAGGGTGGTCCTTTGGTGGCTCGCTGAACTCTTGTGCTCGTAAACATAGTCCAACTGTGTTAAAAGTTTTAAATTGTAAGTCCTTTATTTCCACAATATTGTGGACTAAGCACATGTTTGATAAAACGGAGTTAAATCTCTCGGCATACATTTTCAAGGTGAGAGAAAGGGGAGGGCATGTCCTTTTCAAAAATGCAAGAGGCGTTGCTTTGTTGCCGGCCGTTTTCTCCGGTGTGTTAAACACACTTTAGAAAGGAGTGTCCCCAGACTATCAGAAGGCGGAGATCTCTGATCGTCTGGTGGCAAGACTAGTCATGATGCAAAATCCCTGCTTGTGGGAGGGACTTCTATTCATTTGCTGTAATTTAAAAGGTGAAAGGCTTTATAGTTTGGGTGTAACAGTATGCAAAATTTATGGTTCGTTTTGATACATACAGTAATGTCACAGTTCGGTACATTTTTGATACAGCAAAAATGTAGAAATGCCACAGAAATTTCCTTGAGTTTTATGCAACCTTAAGAGAGAATTGTTCCCTTTCATTAATCAGCATTTTAGACGTCCCTACATTTACATTTTAAATTAAAAAAAACAAACATAATTTGGGCTTTTGCTTTTTTGTACAAAGCAGGAATTACAGTTATTACAAACAGCTCTGTTGAGTTTAAAATTGATTTTAAATGCTCAGAAAACAAAGTTTATGGTCTTCTGAAAAGCTCACTCACAGTTGCTTAAAGATCGTCACTTCTGATGGTAAATCCATTGAAAGAGTGTCCTCATACAAGTACTTGGGTATATGGATAAGATGACAAGCTTTCATTCAGTGTACATGTGGCTACTCTAGTTAGGAAGCTTTAAGTGAAGATTGGCTTTTATTTTAGAAATGTCTACAAAAAGCTTGTGGAAGCCTCTTTTCTGTCTGTGATTGATTATGGTGACATATTATATATGCATGCAACCTCCTCCATTTTACATAGCCTTGATTCAGTGTACCATGCATCTCTATGTTTTATTACAAATGCAAAGTCACTTACTCATCACTGCATTCTTTATGATTGGTGGGTTGGACATCATTGACCACTCACAGAAAACAGCACCAATATATTTTTATCTATAAAGCAATACTGGGCAACCTTTGGCCTACCTCTGCACCCTTCTGTGTGTCAGCTGTGGTAGTTACCAGCTACGCTCCTCCAAATGGTTGCTTTTTAATGTACCCTGGGTTTTAACAGATCTGGGGAAAACTACATTCTCCTTCTACACACCTTAGACATGGAACAATCTTCAAAAAGATCTAAAATTAGAAATACTTATATCCATCGATGAATTCAAGGGCATCATAAAGAATGTGGTGACAGAAACATGTGCTTGTTTTTCTTTAGAGACTACTATGTTTCAATAGTTGCATTGTAGATTTTTGGACTACAGGTTGTATCTGTTGCATTTTAAATGTATTTTGATTGGCTGCTACCTCGGCCAGAGGCCTGTACTATGAAGCAGGGTTTTGAGTTAGCGAGGTAACTTTGGGGTTAACTCAGGGTTTTTAGTACGAAGCTGGTTCTCTTTTTACTGGGATAAATCACTGTGTTAACTTATGCTGAACAGATAACTTTATCCGGAGCAGGTTAACATCAGAGTATTGGATCACAGCCTATCAATACCCTGATCTTCATCTTCATCACTGAAGAAAAAAGTGTCCATCGATGGACTCTCAGGTGAAAAAAGAGGAGCCTATATATTATTATAGGTCAGTAGAATCACTTCATTGTCCCAGGGCTCTATTTCCACTGGTTTTTAAACAGAGCTTCTAACAAACACAGAGATTGTTTACAACACTAAAAGATTATTTTAGCACTATTTGAACTTATAAGAAACAAATTTTGCTCTAGTCCGCAGTGAGCACTGACAGTGCTGCTACTTTGACTACTACACTCTGATTCCATTACTGCCGCTCAAAATAGCGAGACACCTACACAATGAGAACTAGGATAAAGCAGATAATATTCTGTTGAAAAATAATGCACACACTGTTAATTGGCTCCCATTATTATAAATACCACATTTTGGTCAGATAGACCTCATTAGACCTCACCAACCGACACCAGTTCATCAGTATAAACAACTGCACCTCCCCAAATGCTTCCCTGTTCCAAGGTGTCCCCCAGGGGTCGGTGCTTGGTCCCTTCCTCTTCATCCTCTACATGCCTTCCCTTGGCAAGATCATCCGTTGTCACGGCCTCCAGTTCCACTGCGATGCCGACGACATCCAACTGTACATCTCCACCAAAGCCATCACCAACACCATCCACTCCACACTCACCAACTGTCTCACTGAAATAAAATCATGGATGCAAACAGACTATCTCCAACTGTCCAATCGGACATAATCATCACTGACCCCACATCCTGCACCAAAGCCACCCACAACCTCTGCCTCACCTTTGATAACTGCACTCTGTCTCCCTCACCCCACACCCGCAACCTAGGAATCATCTTCGACAGCCAGCTAAGGTTTGACCACTATATCAATCACATCACCAGGACTGCCTTCTTCCACCTCACGAACATCACCCGTCTCCGCCCTTCACTCACCAATACATCCAGAACTCTGCTGCCTGCCTGCTCACCCACACCCCCTCCCGAGACCACATCACCCCGTCCTCCAAAACCTACACTGGCTCCCCTCACACATTGCATAGAGTTCAAAATCCTCCTCCTCACACACAAAGCACTCAACAACCAGGCCCCCTCCTATCTCACACACCCACTCCACCACCACACCCCCTCCTGCGACCTCTGCTCATCCGAAGGAAATCTCCTGTCACTACCTACACAGACCAAGCACCAAACCTGGGGGGACAGGGCCTTCTCCATCGCTGCCCCCTCCCTCTGGAACTCACTCCCCAAACCCATCCGTATCTGCACACACCTCCCAACATTCAAGACCATGCTCAAAACTCACCTTTTTAAATTAGCTTTTAATGTATTAGTTTGTGTGTTTTATACTGTCTTATTACTGTTTTATTCTGACTTAGCTCTATTTTATGATTTTTTTTAAAAACTGTAAAGTGTCTTTGGGCATTTGTTAAAAGCGCTTACAAATAAAATGTATTATTATTATTATTATTATTATTAGTGAGAGATGAGATTATTAGTCTGGCTTTACTTTAAAGTGTTTTATGTTACATATTCATTAACAACTGACTAAACAGATAGATAGGAAATGGCTAGATAGGAAAACCCAGAGTTGACTGCACTAGATTATGACCCGCTTTGTAGCACCGGTTATCCAGACAGACAATGGCTACGTTTCCCAATTAAGAGTGATCTTAAGACTTAAGAGCACAGTTCAGAACGTCTTTTAAAGAAGGGTTGCTAAGATACTAGTGTTTCCCAGATGAGTTCTTAATGCCCTTCTTAGGATCGCTCTTACGATCACTCTTTAAGAAGGACTTAACAGGAGCTGGCCACTTCTGCGGTGCTGAAACTAAATCAGTCGATGTCAGGAAAATCGTTCACCCACGACTTAATCAGCGCATAAGTCACACACAGCACTGCTACCTAATGCAATAATTCCCTGCTGCACGTGTGTATGTGTGTTCTAATAATTCTAATGAAAAACTGATGCACAGCACTGCACAGCACATACAGGAACACACTTGTTATTCCTCATACTTATTTTTCGTCTTATTATTTTTCTTCCGCCAGATTTCAGTGTGTAACTTGTGCCACAGCTTTGAGCGCACATAGGGTCTTCATAAAACATATAGATTCAAGATTCAAAGTGTTTATTGTCATAATGCACAGTAAGGACACGCGTTTCCCTGCAGAATGAAATTTGTTCTTTTCTGTCACCAATTAATGCTGAACAATATAAATCTGAAGTATAAAATAAATAAAAATATATACGATGCGCACTGTTTTAATATCTCTGTGTAGGCTAATATTAATTTGCCTGACGCGGCTGGATCTGTGAGCGTTTGGTCGCAAAGAAGACTGTTAGCAGTGGGTCAGCTTGATCTTACAACTCCTTCTTAGTGAAAGATCTTCTTAAGCTAAGAGCGATCTGGGAAATGTGTTTTTCTTTCACAGGAGGCTTAAGAGCGTTCTTAAGAAGCTCTTAGCACAAAGAGCGATCTGGGCAACATGGCCAATGTTAGGTTTAGTAAAGCCAGACAATTAAAACATATCTTACATAAGTTGAATCGGCTTCATAGTACAGGCCTCAGGTCTCTCTTGTAAAAGAGATTTTCAATCTTAATGGGAGTTCCCGATTAAATAACAGTTAAATACATTTTTTTATTTAAAAATTCCACGAAAATATCCAAACAAAAAATGCTTCAATCCTTCAATCCAAAATTAGAGATTACAGTGATCTGAATCAGTGGCTGGCTGTATCTTGATAAATGGATGAACTAATAGAGATGAAATACATTTTTTAATGACACTGACAAAGAAACTGTATTGAATGCAAATTGTTGACATCTGACCTGTACCCCATGTGTTTAATAAGGTTAGCAATCCTCCTAACAAGTACCGTTTGTTCACAAAGCCTGATATATGTTATTTGTCATCATCTTTATTCCTAAATCCTACTTACGCTATTCTGCTTCCCCATATACTCACTAAAGCATCAAATGTGTATTATTCCACAGCTAAAAGTAATCCCCAACAAATGCACTATTTCCCCCTTTAGAATAATGTTTGCTAAAAACTACAGTGACCAGATGTTTTCATTACTAACCCTTCTTTAAAAAATACATAGTGTATTTACTTGTTGTTAAAGATTTACATCTTCTGTGGGAACAATGACTTGGGGTTAAGGGGAAGGAGAGGAACAACAAGAGTAGTTTGACATGACTGTAATTCATGCAAGCACGTCCAGATTTTTTTTTTCTACATAAACTAAAGTGCAACACCCACCCCAGCCCGCTAGGTGGCTGTACCTACACTAGTTGCCAACGGTTGCCAACTGCTAGTAACGGAAGAAGAAGAGGAAAAACTTTGAGGCAACAACAACTTGAATTTCATGGGTGAGTTTCTTATCAAAGTCGTCTTATTAAAAATTTGAAACAACCGGAGTTGATACTACGGCGGCCGGGACGTACATAAAAGGCTTTTCTCGCAGCGCCGCCATGAGCGCTGGCTGCGCTGGAAATAGAGCAGTGGGCTGAAGCAGAGCGGCGCGGCGTGTCGGCCGCCGCCAGTGTGGGTTGGTTCATAGAATATAATGGAGGTGGGCGTTTTGACGCGCGGCGTATGGCGGCGGTGTGTGTTGCACTTAATAATTCCCTGTCTACACTCTCAACCAAGTGTAATAAGCTGCCTCCATACAATGTCAAGGACTCTGTCACCCTATCTAACAAATGTGGCAGGTTGAAGTCTTAATGTAAGCACTTTATTGTCTTTGTCTTCCTATTTAACCCAGTCTGTACAATGAACTCCATGTCTTGTTATGAGGATCATGTTGTTGCTGATCAGCCATTTTGCTTTTGTTTTACATCATTTTTCTGTTGCCAGGGAAAAACCCTTTCCACAGCTGGTTCCAAGAAAATCGGCGCCTCTCTAACCTCCATGTCTGCCTTTATTGATTGATGACAATGTAATGTTATTAGAATGCAGAGCAAGTTGGACATGGTGGTGTTTTGTCACACACCCACACACACACACACACACACACACACACACAAACACACACACACACGTTGGGGTCAACACATTAGGCACGGAGGCACCAAAAATGTTGGGAACATAAATTCGGGCTTCACACGGCGGCACCAAATATGTTGGGATTTAATTGGCTATAGGAAATAAATTAATAATTATTAGTAATAATTAATAATTATGTTGAATAATGTGACATAATTAACATTAATCACCTCGTGGGGCACCATTCCCGTAAAGGGAAAAATGATAGCCAGTTAAAGATATCAGTCTCATAAAACACGCGAAACTATTAATTTGGAGTTTTGATTAATAATTAAATTAATGACAACAACCAAAATTAACAATAAAGCCTGAAGGATTTCGGAGTTCTTGACGCAGCAGAGGTTGACTATTCATTCACTCTTGTGCAACATTAAACAGACAGCAGGCATGATTCCAAAGAATTATATTTATTCGCAAAGTAAGCAAAGCAAAACCTAAACACACAAATTCTAACTAACTATATAAAAGCTTGGTGTGTATATGTGTGTGTGTGTGTGTGTGTGTGTGAGAGAGAGAGAGCGAGAGAGAGAGAGAGAGAGAGAGAGAGAGAGAGAAGAGAAAGACAAAGGCGGGTGTGGTGATCAAGGAGCCGTTTGGCCTACAAAACAAAATGGCTGACAACAGAGAACTACCAAAATGGCCGAATCAAGGCTTGTTTCAGGGGGAGGTGTTTGTCTGACCGTGTGGTCAGGACAAAGACAAAGGAAAAGAAGCGAAAAATTTGAGATGACTGTTTGAGTGTAGCTCTGTTGAAAGCCTATTTGATAATGAGTCTATGTCAATGTGACGTGTGTGGCAAAGGGTCTGGATTAGTGCAGAGATTGTTTAGTTGTGTGCAAGAATCTGTTTGTGAACAGTATTAGCAAACTAAACACTTACCTCTTACTTATTTTAACCTCTGGGTTAAAATAAAATAAATTGAATAATTTCCAATTTGCTGACAGCGTTTCTCTCGTGCGTGCGCGCGCTCTCTCTTTCTCTCTCGCAGTCTCACTCTTTTTCTTTTCTTTTGACTTTTCTAAGATGACAGATGCTGAATATATACTCCCTATCTGATGCTGTGGCTGTTTGTGGCTGGCTGAGAGGGACGTGAACTTATTGCAGCTGTGTTAATCAAATCAGGTTGGGTTTCCACTACGCGTGCCAAACGTGCCAAACGTGCCAAACGGTGCCAATCCCCTTTGATCTCACATCAGATGTGACGGGACAGTCGATATAGAGATACATTTATCGTCTCCTCAGCTGTAAAATCCTCACTCTTTCCAGTTGGTAGGTCCGCCATCTAACTATCTCTCCGCCATGCGCTCCAATCGCGCCTCTTTTAAAGGGAATGAGAGATGACACTCTGATTGGCTTATTGAATGATACACCCAAAACACACCCATGACTAATTCACAGAGTAAGTCCAACCCTTTTAGACTCTCCGCCATGGCGCACAGTCTAAAAACGCGCTGTCTAACTAGCAAGTGACTGGGACACGCCTGGGGCTTTGCATTTTAGACCATCTAAATAGGGCCCATAAAATCAAAGCTCAGCAATATACTGCTGTGGAGGGGTCAGCAACAAAACATATTGTATTTCAGCCACTTTTAAAAAGGTGTCAAATTGTGTCACTTTGGTGAATCCAAACTAATGTTTTATATGTCAAAGTCACACAATAACGCAAACAAAATAACTGAATGAGGCAGCAGTAGACATAATCGGGTGGGGGGGGCACAGGGGACATGTCCCCTGGACTTTTTCTGGAGGCAGTTTTGGTCCCCTGCACTTTTTACCGTCCAAAAACAATGTTACGCGCTAATACACTGAGACGCATCGAGCACTAGGACCACATGGAAAACGGCCGCTCAAACTAAATCCTGTTTCCCTTTAGAGGGCATGATGAGAAAGATACAAGGAGCACAGTGAACTGAAAAATAATACCATTAGTGCTGCACGATTAATCTAATCGCAATTGCAATGGTGATGTCAGGCTGTGCGATTACAACCGCACAAACGGCTGCGATTTGCAATTTAATCTAAATAAATGTTAACGTGTGCCTGTGGATGTGACTACCTCTGCTGTAGCGTGTGGAGTTTGTTGACATTACGCCCACAAGCTATCCTGGTGTGTGCAGCACGTATGGTCAGGTGACCACCCGGCGTGCAACAGTGACCAAAATAGACACTGAAGAAGAGCATGAGCACGATCATGAACAGGCTGAGTTGGTGGCGAAGAAAAACCCAACGTCTATTATATGGCGATACTTTGGATTCAGGTACGGCGACGTTGAACAGTAAGACACGCTGTGTAAAACTTTAAAAGTTAAAGTGGCCACATCCTGCGGCAACACAACCAATCTATATCAGCACTTGAGACAGCACAGAGAAAAGTAGGAAGAATGCATGCGAGAGAAAGCTGAGCCAAGTAACGTTATTAAAGACAAAGAGACAACTGAAAGCCACCAGAGCCTCATAAAACAACAAAGCATCACACCATATGACAAAGCCTCAAAGAGACACAGGGAAATCATGGACCCCATAACAAACTATATAATAACAAATAAAAAACTGAGTAGTTTTGCTCGGGTTCGGCCCACTTGACGTGCTGCTGTGTTGTGTTACGGCCTATTCACTTGCAGGAATTTGTCATTTATGTGACAATGCCTGAACGCAGCACAGGCAACTGAGTGTGTGTGTGTGTGTGTGGTGCCATGCTGCACTGCTATGCAAGCAGTGTGTTTGAATGTGCGTAACAGCAGTCTGTTGATGGTTATTTACACTGTCCATAACAATATCTATCTCAGGTCAGGTAGGGTGACCATATTTTGATTTCCAAAAAAGAGGACACTTGCCCTGGCCATGAGATAGCCTACTTAAATGATACTTGCAGTTTACTCAAAGATGCCTTATAATTTTAATATATGTAAAGTTTATATGTAGGTATGGATAGAAAATTCAGTTATATTACAAAATAATATCTCTCAAAGACAGAAATTTTAGATAGGTTTCTCAGAGGTTACTCAACATGCTTTTATTATGCCTAAAATAATAATCTTTTTACAAGTTTCACTTGTACAAAAATAAATATAAATGTAAAATAAATGTAAAATCTCTGGAATGAAATAATGATAGAAATAATGTCTCTTCTGTATTAGAAAAATCAACTTGTAAAATAATAGCTATCTTTTCAAGTCTTACTGGACAAATAAATAAATAATATAAAATAATGTTCTAAATAATACCTCTTCTGTATTAGAAAATCCAACTTTGAGGTCCCCGGCACCTTTATTAAACACAGAATCATATGTGCCAGCTTTACACATGGTGCACTCAGCCTCCTATATATCCCGACCGGGTCGGGACGGTAATTTTTTCTGCAGTTCATCTGTGAAGCTGCACTTGCGCTTTGGCATCTTGGAAACTTAGAATAATGCTGCGCCGCAGGTGTCTGCTGCTTCCTCGTTGTGAGTGTTGGAGATCCGCCAATAAGGCAGCCTCTCAGGGATTACACACACACACACACACACACGCACAAGGAAAACCGGACATTATCATCAATTTATAAACACTCCCCGGACGCCCCTGACAGGACGTGAATAGTGGACATGTCCGGGCAAAAGAGGACGTTTGGTCAGCCTAGGTCAGGTCAGTGCCCCCCTGATATAATGTAGGGGAAACACTGAATCAAGCGAGAAGACTCATGATACCATTTATTTATCATATTGTAATTGCAATTGCAAATCGCGATATTGTCCACCAAAATCACAATCGCACATTTTTCTCAAAACGTGCAGCACTAAATACCATTATAGAAAACTACTTGAACTACTAGAAAACGCAGGGAACTAAAGCGGGTACTGTACCGGGACTTTTATTTTTATTTTAAAAGGGTTTTTTTTCATGCTTATTAACTGAAGGGGGTGCTGTACTAAGACATAAGAGACAGAGTTTTATTAAAACGTTTATTTTTGCATTCTTTGTTATATATTAACAGAAGGAATTTTACTGCTGATTTTACACATTTTAGGACAATCTGGGCTAACCAGATTTGCCACCATTATGTTATGATTATCATGTCCTTCTATGTGCCTGTATTTTATATTCATTTTTATATCAATGAAAAAAACAAATCCGTGTTACTAAATTCTTACATTTTTACATGTATCTCACCATAGCAAGTTGGAAGTTGACATATTCTGCCATATATGAAGAGGGGAGACTCTCTGGAATCTGGCAGTATAAGAACCATGATGCTGGGTCACTTCCCAGTTGTCCAAAACATGTGGTTTGTGCCAGGTGGACATAATTGCCAGTATTTTTTCATTATTGCAAGAAATTCCATTGACTCATTCACAAGTCAAAAATGTGTTTTATCTGAAAGAAACATGCAATATTTACATCTAAGATAATATCTAAAAATAGTCAACCAAGTGCAATGATGTCCTCCAAGATAATATTTGCCACTTTGTTTGCAGTAAAGAAAAAAACAATTCTGGACGTTTTCTTGTCGACATGATCTTGACTTACTTCTCTGTGCTGCTCTTTGACCTGACCTGAATGTTTTTTTGTTGTTGTTTTTCAGTTTCAGTTATGTATTGGGGGGGCATTTTGGGCATGTACAGTACAGGCCAAAAGTTTGGACACACCTTCTCATTCAATGCGTTTTCTTTATTTCCTTGACTATTTACATTGTAGATTCTCACTGAAGGCATCAAAACTATGAATGAACACATGTGGAGTTATGTACTTAACAAAAAAAGGTGAAATAACTGAAAACATGTTTTATATTCTAGTTTCTTCAAAATAGCCACCCTTTGCTCTGATTACTGCTTTGCACACTCTTGGCATTCTCTCCATGAGCTTCAAGAGGTAGTCACCTGAAATGGTTTTCCAACAGTCTTGAAGGAGTTCCCAGAGGTGTTTAGCACTTGTTGGCCCCCTTGCCTTCACTCTGCGGTCCAGCTCACCCCAAACCATCTCGATTGGGTTCAGGTCCGGTGACTGTGGAGGCCAGGTCATCTGCCGCAGCACTCCATCACTCTCCTTCTTGGTCAAATAGCCCTTACACAGCCTGGAGGTGTGTTTGGGGTCATTGTCCTGTTGAAAAATAAATGATCGTCCAACTAAACGCAAACCGGATGGGATGGCATGTCACTGCAGGATGCTGTGGTAGCCATGCTGGTTCAGTGTGCCTTCAATTTTGAATTAATCCCCAACAGTGTCACCAGCAAAACACCCCCACACCATCACACCTCCTCCTCCATGCTTCACAGTGGGAACCAGGCATGTGGAATCCATCCGTTCACCTTTTTTGCATCTCACAAAGACACGGCGGTTGGAACCAAAGATCTCAAATTTGGACTCATCAGACCAAAGCACAGATTTCCACTGGTCTAATGTCCATTCCTTGTGTTTCTTGGCCCAAACAAATCTCTTCTGCTTGTTGCCTCTCCTTAGCAGTGGTTTCCTAGCAGCTATTTGACCATGAAGGCCTGATTCGCGCAGTCTCCTCTTAACAGTTGTTCTAGAGATGGTCTGCTGCTAGAACTCTGTGTGGCATTCATCTGGTCTCTGATCTGAGCTGCTGTTAACTTGCGATTTCTGAGGCTGGTGACTGGATGAACTTATCCTCAGAAGCAGAGGTGACTCTGGTCTTCCTTTCCTGGTCGGTCCTCATGTGTGTTTGTAGCGCTTGATGGTTTTGCGACTCCACTTGGGACACATTTAAAGTTTTTGCAATTTTCCGGACTGACTGACCTTCATTTCTTAAAGTAATGATGGCCACTCGTTTTTCTTTAGTTAGCTGATTGGTTCTTGCCATAATATGAATTTTAACAGTTGTCCAATAGGGCTGTTGGCTGTGTATTAACCTGACTTCTGCACAACACAACTGATGGTCCCAACCCCATTGATAAAGCAAGAAATTCCACTAATTAACCCTGATAAGGCACACCTGTGAAGTGGAAACCATTTCAGGTGACTACCTCTTGAAGCTCATGGAGAGAATGCCAAGAGTGTGCAAAGCAGTAATCAGAGCAAAGGGTGGCTATTTTGAAGAAACTAGAATATAAAACATGTTTTCAGTTATTTCACCTTTTTTTGTTAAGTACATAACTCCACATGTGTTCATTCATAGTTTTGATGCCTTCAGTGAGAATCTACAATGTAAATAGTCATGAAAATAAAGAAAACGCATTGAATGAGAAGGTGTGTCCAAACTTTTGGCCTGTACTGTATATGGTCACACATGCATAATTAGGCCTCAGTTGTCTGGGTGCGCAAAGGTGAAGTGCGCTGGTCTTGTCATACAAAGTTTGATGGAGTGTCAACTGGACAATATGGAGATATTTGCATCTTGAAAGTCGGACTACAAACGTGGATAGACAGGGAGAAACACACGCAAGCCTAAGATGTGGTAAGATACGATATTCCTCACTATATGAAGTGACTGATAACAAGATCTGTGTAATGGATGGATTGTAAAGAAATTTCTCAGATTTTTATTTTGTAGACAATCGATCTGAATTTATGGCATGATGGGATGGCAGCACAATGATGAGTCTGGTATCACTGGAAAGCTCTGGTCCTGCACTTTTATATGATGGCATTTCTATGCGACCCTGCAATCCTGAGTAATCCATCCAAGAGTAATGTATGTGCAAAGCTGTATGGAAGCTTTGTTATACATAAGTATAACAAGTGTAACTTTATCATTTTTTTCGCTGTGAACATTGGACTACCGACAAGTGCTTGGTCTTGTCGGAAAGCTACAGTTCCGCTGTTTCAAGTGATATGTGTGGCTTCTTGCTATGATGCACATGGTCAAGGAGAAATTCCATAGAGAAGAACAGGTGTGAATTTGGACGCACTATGCGTCGTTCGGGCCCAAGGGTTAACTATATTATATGTTATAGCATGTTATAAACTGTATTTATTGTTTATTAAAGGCACACTAAGCACCATTGGGCATCACTTCTGTTTACATTCAACAGTGTTATCAAACACAACGGAGCTAACTCACCCCTCCCCCGTCTTCCGTGACTCCGTCATGAACGAGCAATAGCTGCTAGTTACCATGGATTTACACACCTGTTCAAGGGATAATGCACCCAACATGAAAATTCACCCATTATCTACTCACCCTCATGCCGATGGAGGATCAGGTGAAGTTTTAGAGTCCTCACAACACTTGCTGAGATCAAAAACAACAAAACTCCACCTAATGGAGGCTTGTGGTGCCCCAGATTGTCCAAAAACACACAATTGAAACCACAAAATATATCTCCATACTGCTCGCCGTAGTGATCCAAGTGTCCTGAAGCCCCAACATAAAAAGTTGTTTGGAAAAACGTCATTTGAACTCTGTGTTTAGCCTCATTGTAGCCTGTAGCTCTAACTGCCTCTCTGTGCACCGCGTTCACATGTGCACGCTTGCGCGAGACAGTGACGCCGGATGCACAACCTATTTTTCCTGTTTTAATGGAGCATTTTCCCAATGCATTCCCCACCCCCAGAACAACGCCGTGAGGTTCCGTCGTTGACGGACCTGGCCAGATGCGAGCGGCTAGCTAGCGCGCTGTCGGCGAGAGCTGTTATCGAAGTCATCTAGCACAAGAGCTAGCAATATCTTCCTGCGAAGATCTCTCATGTTGACTGTCACTGTAATGTTATCAACTGAACTGAGAGGAGTTGAGTAATGTACTATTGAAAGAGCTGATATATATATATATATATATATATATATAGAAATGAATGCAAAATTTGAAAATATAGAGTTATTATCAACTGCATAGAAATCAACCTATGGTCAACAATTTAGTTTAGTTTAGTTTATTTGTTTGTTCCTCACATGAAAGTGGACAACAGAATTTGCACATGCACTCTACATTTTCAAATCAACACCTCCATGATTGGAAAGGAGCAGCGAGAAGAAAAAAAGATTCTTATATGTGCCTGCCCCCTACTTGAACAATTAATAATAAAAGAAAAGATGGTCTGACATCACATACAGTCACTTTTAATAGTAGAAAAAAGCTTATGCTTATTTTTCTTTTGCATAAATAAATGAAATATTGTTTGTTTACAAATGCGATTGCAATTTATTTCCTACTTCCGGCACCATTTCGCTCTGTTTCTCCCATCTTGTCAACGCCCGAGTAGGAAAAATCCAACGCCTCTATGGTCGGACGGTCAATGGAACCGCTGCCATGCTGCGTGCTAGTCCATTACTATCCGTCATTTTCACCTCAATTAGAATGAATGACTTCCGGTCAGCGTCAGTCCGTCAATGCGTTAGGTTGTGCATCCGGCTTGAGACATGGGCACCGCGTTCATGTATGTGCTTGCTTTCAATGGTCTCGCGCTGGCTGGTTGGTGCAGCCTGGACCAAAATGTTTTTGTTGCCATTTGCGGAGACTGGGCTGCCTACAGAGACCAGACTTTTTCATAGCATATTCAGAGGACACATAGCTAGCAGATCATGAGGAGATGTTTGTTGTATGTGACAAAAACTTTTCAACCTTAGGAAGACTTAGAGAGCCTTTAAGTGCTTATTTACTGTTATACACCCTACTTTAAATGGCTAAAAGGTTTAGAATGAAGTGTTTTTCTTCCAGTTTTCCCTAATGAGACCATTTTAATCAGTTATAATCTTTACAAAAACAAATATTAGACAGAAAATACTTAACATAATGACAAAGTAAATAAGAATGAGGCTAAGAAAGACAAATATGAGAAAAAAAGGCTGGCATAATGTGTGGTGACACATTTCAGGCTGAGAATAAGCAGTTGCAGCAATACAAATATGTCATGTATTGGGTGTGATTGCAGCTTGGAGTTTTGCTCCCATGTGTTGAATTTTATTTACACCCTATTTGTCATCCAGAAAGCCACACAATTGTATTCCCCACTCTGTAAAATGAAAGGGATTAGTGGCTGAGCAAACTTTTCAAAAGTCAGATTAGAAACTGTGCTCACTGATGCACTGTTTACAGTTAAGCTCACCAAACAAAAACCAGACTCTTTAGAGAACTGAGCGGAACCTTAATGATAGCTCCATCTGAGTGGATTTGATGGATTCCTGATAAAATGTAACTTATACACAGATACAAAAAATCAGTGCATGGAAAATTAAGGAGCACATTAAGATGTATCTTATTTTATTCTAAATCAAATTATGGGTTTGTAATGCCTTGTGTTTAAATGTGAAGTGCATGTGGTTTCTGTCAATATGTATTTGGAAAACTGAAATGAAATTGTATAATAAATAAATAAATAAGGTGAAATAAATTGTGGGTGTGAAGATTTTAAAAGATCTTACCATTAATTCATGAGAACGTAAAAATATAGCTCAAAATACATCTTATATGTTAAGGGCCTAAGCTACCACGAATGGCTAATGAGGGTATCCTCCACAATATACCGTATATCATGGAAACGTATTCTCATAGAATGGTTCATATGATAGCCTGAATGAAGTGCTCAGGACTGCTTCCTTGTTTACTGCCATCAGTAATTGCCGGCATTGGTAATGTGATTACAGCTTTTCAAAAAAAGAAGATATGTACAAATTTGGGTGTATTGCTTTTTGTAGGAAAGCATCCGAAAAATTTGTGAGAACAGCCTCAAGTGGGAATCTGAGGGTTTAAGTGACACAAGGAGGATATTACACTCTTAAATATGGGTTACACCAAACTGTTTTCAGCCCAACTCATCACCACTTGGTCAGTGCCATTCACACATGAGATATCTTCCTGCCTTTGTTGTTGACGTTGCAGGAATGTCTGCCAATTTTCACCGCGCAACACAGGCATGTTTGGTTTAGGCAACAAAAGCATGTGATTAGGTTTAAAAACAAAACAAAACATGGTTTGGCTCTACATTCATAGAGAAAGTGATCAGCAAGCTCCTGGGACAAAGGCTGGTGTTTGTTGGACCCATCAATCTTCTCTCTTACCTGCTCTATAGGGAATTACAGCTCCTTATATTATGTCTTTACCAGCAGCATTTTAAACTGACGCTGTCTACTACTGCCACAACAGGTGCCATCCGGCTGCCTTAGTAACTGACACCACCTGTTGTGACCAGTGTTGCACAGCTACTTTGAAAATGTAGTGAGCTAAGCTGCCAGTTACTCTACATCGGGAACTGTCCATTAGTTCGACAGCCCATTGGTTCGACATCCCATTGTTCCGACCATATTAAACTCATTGTTCCGAAGTTCGTTCCGAAATCATCATGATGCCCTGTGGTTAAGGTCTGGTTAGGTTTAGGCACAAAAACCACTTGGTTAGGGTCAGGAAAAGATCATAGTGTGGGTTAAAATGAAAAAGAAAGTGACAAACACATAAGCCGTGAGCCTGCTCCTCAAGCCGGTCGCGGCGCACCATGCGCCCGCCGCGAGCCGTTCAGCACCGTGGACAGTCGGACTAATGGGATGTCGAACCAATGGGCTGTCGAACCAATGACATGGACCCCTCTACATCAAAATAAAGTTTCACTGCAATGAAGCCATCCCCAGAGAAATGTAGCAAGCTGAGCTACGAGAAAATGGCAAAAGTAGTATGCTACTTGCAAACATGAAACTTTTTGACTTTACATCAAGTGTTTTCTCAGTGAGAGGAGTAACTGTCAGCCAAACAAATAGGCAGGCAAAAAATGTTTGTTATAAAATAATAGACTTAAATCAAAACTTTCTTTTTTTTTCTCTTTTTTGAAGACTTTGTGACATTTGAACATGTCCTCAAGTAACATGACATCATCAGTTGGCCTGGCTCTCTCTCTCTCTCTCTCTCTTCTTCCAACTAAATGCATTTATCTGTCTAGGCCTCTCTCAGTAGGCTATCTGGCTCTGTCAGTAATTCAAAAACAGAATTACAAAATATTTTTTTCAGTCAATAAAACCACATTAAATAAATACAGTAATATAAACGATAAAAATAACAGAGCTAAATGAAAACCTTTTTTGGGACATTAGAACATTTCACTCAGAAAGTAGTGATGTTACCACCATGCTACTGAGAAATGTCGTCAAGTAAGTAACGTTGCTACTTGTACTGATGCTTCTGCCCAATCCTGGCCACAACAGGTGCCAACCAGCAGCATCCCACCATCAAAAGACTACGAAAGGTTCGCCTCGTTACAAACTGACACCACCCAGTGGTGTATCATACCGCCACCAAAGGTGGCTTTTGGTTTACCACTTCCCCACTAATTACAATTTTTTGAGTAGTGCCAGAAAGCACGCCTCTTCCCAGACACCATTTGATTGCTCTTGCAAGAAAATGGAACAGCAAATAAATAAGGAATGAATAAAATGTGAAATTGTGTGTTGTTTTTTCAGTACTCACAAAATTGTACAGAGTTTGGTCAACCTGATCTCACAGAATTACGTGAAATGACCACGACCTCTTAACACCGCATTCCGTGGTGGCAGCACATAATGGGTTGAAATTACGTGCTGCCACCATGAAAACAATGCCAATGTAAAGTCAATTAGGATCCTCTCCCGTGGTGGACACACGGATTCCCTGATTCAATCACGTCACGTTAACCTCGTTTTCCTCAATGATATCTTTAACATTCCTGTATATACACAAAAACGCGGAAGTGTTCTTGATAACTCAACAATATGACAGGGTAATGTCAAGGCCATAAAATATAATAAATGTATTTTGCCAGCTTTTGATAGCGTAGGGCTTTAAGAGCATTGTGCTGTGGGCGGATGTGGCGCGTTCCACTACTGTTTTGTAGCTGCTCTCTGCCATCTGTGGGCTTAATGCCATTTCAGTTTGCCATCCGTCTGCCGTAACTGAATCCAAACGCCACTAATAAATAAATAAATAAGAAGATAAAAATGAGGCTGAGCATGGAAGAACCAGAGAGGAAACACCATCACATGGAGCCGTCTGCCCCTGGCAACCCGGCCACCCTCCACTCCACCAGGGGAGAGTGGACCCTAAGCCAGCGCCACAGAACCAGCGGCTGCCCTGCTGGTTATACCTCCAACCGTGGCAGCTGTCACACAAACTGCTGCTGAAAATGATACATTTTGATACAGGTAGGCTATATACATTTTGATACAGGTAGGCTATATACATATTGCAAAACTCTGTAAAAGTACACCAAAGCATATTTTCGTTTCCAAATATTTATTTGAAAACGAAACCATTCATACGGTCAATATAAAACATTTTGTTAGTAATAAAAAACAAATGTAATCTCAATGTGACCGCGCCAGCCGGCGGGACTGTGGCTGAACCACTTCCAGTGTTCATTCATTCATTCATTCATTCATTCATTCATTCAGTCAGTCATTCATTCATTCAATCGCGTGTTCAATGTGTGTGTGTGTGTGTGTGTGTGTGTGTGTGTGTCAGAGAGGAGTATCAATAAAAAAAAGTAATTATTTCGGTGTTTATTTCTTTTATTCTTCCGTTTTTTTTAATTAAAATGCGTAATATAGCCAACAATATTATAGACCAAATGTTAATCTAATTATTATTGTAGAATTTATTTAGCAAATCACCACTCTCAACTGGAGACAGCAGCAAAAAAAAAAAAAAAGGCATTATAAAAAGCCAACAAATAGTGTTAATTAATTGACGTGAGTCACTGAAGAGGATGTCTCCTATAGTCTGTAATTTTTTTTTATTTTTTTTTTCATCATAACTTCTCGGAAATTACTCAAAAGTAGAACATGTTAAAAGTAAATACAATAATAGGCTAAATAGTTTCTAAGCAATAATAAAGTGTCTAAACAATAATAAATATTATCTAAGTTATCTATTAGGCTACCATTCTACTCTGTAAATAGATTTTAAAATTTTAATATGATTTTAATATTATTTTTGCTTATTTCATTATTGTTATTATTGGTTTTACTTTTTAGTTGTATTGCATTGTCTGAGGATGACTCATGTTAGTAACTATCTACAGTAAAAAAGAAAAAAAACAAGCAAAGAAAGAAAGAAAACTCATTTTATACACTGGGCCTTCAAAGTGCTCTCTGAAACTACATCTGGCATGGCTTGTGTCCAAAAAATGAAAAAATCTAAACTTTGTCGTAGAGCTTAACCAAATACATCATTGGAAAGGTCTCAACCTGGAGAGTAACATACGTATGTCACTATGAAGATTCTACATGGCTCCTGCTTTCAGCCATAAACCTTTGAACCTTGACCTCAGTGCATGTTTGAGGGCTTATAATTCAGCAACAAAAGGGGGTACAGACATGGGACCAACTGTTATAGAGAGCTCTTGACCTCAGCTATCATGTGAGTGTAGTCAACAACTGGGGGTGCTGTCAGATATGGATAAAATTAATTTTCACCCATTTAGAAATTAGATATTTAAAATCTGATTTCACAAATGTGTTTACTATCCCCTTAAAGTCCACAGTGTACTCTCAATTCAGTATTTACAACTTCCAAATCTGGGAAAAACACTTAGATTTTTAAAAAACTACAATTTGGGTTCTAATTCGGGTAGGGTTCTAAATAGGGTTGTAAAAAGATATATCTAATATCAAGTAAAGCCAAACTAGTTATTACACTCCACCTAGATGAACTATGGTAAGAAAAAGTAAAGATGTCGGCTAATTTTCAATATTTTAGCTAATACACTAGAAACGGCGTTTTTGGGACAGTAGGTTCGTTTGCGGCTTGTAAAATAGGGTTGTAAAAAGATAGATCTACTGAATAAATCTAATATCTAGTAAAGCCGAAGTAGTTATTACACTGCACCTAGATGAACTATGTTAAGAAAAAAAGCAAGGATGTTGTTCGTAGTTATTTTAGATAGTACTCAGTACGGTAGGTTTTTTGCGGCTTGTTGTAAAACAGGGTCGTAAAAAGATACATCTACTGAATATATCAAATGCCTAGTAAAGCTGAACTAGTAATGACACTGCACCTAGATGAAATATGTTAAGAAAAAGTAGGCATGATGGTTAATTTCAGATATTTTAGCAAGTTTTCTAGAAACGGCGTTTTTGTGATTGAATATTTGAATAGGCTATAACAAATATCTAGAACAGCCGAACTATCACGTTATTATCATTATTATTATTATTGGTGGGAAATTATAACAGAGGAATGTATTTGCCGTTTTAATATCAAGAACACTTCCGCGTTTTTGTGTATATACAGGAATGTTAAAGATATCATTGAGGAAAACGAGGTTGACGTGACGTGATTGAATCAGGGAATCCGTGTGTCCACAACGGGAGAGGATCCTAATTGACTTTACATTGGCATTGTTTTCGTGGTGGCAGCATGTAATTTCAACCCATTACGTGCTGCCACCACGGAATGCGGTGTTAAGGGGTTGTGGTCATTTCACGTATTTCTGTGAGATCAGGTTGGTTTGGTTGGTAGTTGCTCAGACTTTGTGTAGTTGGGTTGAGCTCTATTGGGAAAATTTCAATTCACTTCATTTTTTTTTTCTTTTAAATCCTGTCTACAGTTCTTGATGTGTTCATTGTAAAATGGTAAATCTATTTCCTTACAAATACTTGGCATCTACTGTTAAGTTACGTGCTTATTTTCTAAAATACCAATGACACTTTTCAAAGAAGCAGCACAGTTTGCCCGAGGAATCATGGTCTTGCCTTTCTTACTTAATGGTTTAGATCTGAAAATGCTTGAAGACTTGCTTTAAGCAGCCGCCATGCTTGTGTACTTGAGTATCCTTGTGTGCAGCAATAACATGATCCACCACCGCTGTGCTCCTTTCTCCTCAGTGTGCTCACAGGCACCAAATTAACAATTTGTGAATCAAAGGAGTCATTGAACAACCTTAATTCTATTCCACCTTTAATTCCACATGTCTAATTTAGTTCAGCAAACTTCCCTGAACCTATCACTGGTCATCATCAGCATTACTGTTGAAAAAGCTGTAAAAAAAAAAATAATAATAATAGGCAGTACTAGTGATGAAAACAATTATTTCAAGTCATTCTGTATTGGATTGTGCCGCCTCGAATGAACAAAGGCTGGGAGTGCTTTTTTTTGAGGTAGCAATTTATATAGACTTGTTCTGGTAATAGGAGTGTGGGGAATTGGCATTAGGACTGTGGAGCAAATGCAAAAACAAAACTAGAAAGGATAGAAGATGGCTGTCTGTGTGTGTATGTGAGCATGTGCATGTGAGAATCACAGGGAGAGAGAAGATTGGCATTTTGGTGGAGCTCCTCATCTCTGTGAAGGCTTTTATCGTCTTCTCTGGTTGTGGCACTGATGAGGAGCTTTACAGGCAGCGAGAAGAGAGAGGAGAGAAGGAGAAGCTTGTTAGAGAAGGGAGGTGTTGATGAGATAATTACACAGCTGTCATAGTCCCTGTCTAGCCCAAGAGGTGTGCCATCAATGTGTGTGTGTGTGTGTGTGTGTGTGCGTGCGCGTGCCGCTGTTGTGTGTGTTTAGACTCTTGTGTTGATTATGGCTGCACTTTTTCTTTTCAAATGTATAGCTGTGTCCTTTGGGGGTGGAAATAAGGTTTTGAGCATCTGTTCTTTTCTGCCGTTTACTCCTTCTATACTTCCCCCTTCTGTGTGTGTGTGTGTGTGTGTTTAAAGGAGACATTGTTGTTGTCAGCAATATGGAGTCACCACAGGCGCTGCAGGCAAACTCCACTTTCTCCAAGACAGCCCATAATTCTTCCATGTTGACTTCAGATACACTCCCTCTTTCAGCCCGCCATGACCACTGCTAGGGACAGATAAAGTGTGTTGTGTGTGTGTGCGAGCGTCAGTGTGTTTCAAAAGCATTGGTGGGCCTGGTTGATTTGATACATGCCCGGGACATGAATGCCAGGCCGCAGGCGTCCACATACTCGCTAACCTACAGGCCAGATTGAGTCGCGGGGCGAGGGATGTAAAGTAAATGGGGGAGGAAAGTTGACTACCACCCTGGGAAATATGTGGCTGGTCTCAGAGCGAGCAAAAACAAGTTCTCAAGTCGGTGGACAGCTTTTTCATTTGGTGCTCTTGAAGATGTGGAGGAATGCAGGGTAGAGAGGGTGAAAGAGAAATTGGTGGAGGTGGTGGTGTGGGGACATGTGGAGGGCTGCTATTGGTGGTTTCTGTTGCTGTTATGAACAGAACGCTGTGAAACTGGAACAAACTCAATTTCAAGCCCAGAGTCCTCAAGGAGAATCACTTGGTCCCTCCACTTGCCTCTGCTGCTAAATAAAGGCTTTAACCCTTTGAACTCTGCCATAGAAACAGTCCATATGTTGGTTATTTTTGATTATTGTGATGTCATTTATTGGATTTTTTTTAAATGCCACATATCCCAAAAATATGTACACCCTAAACTAAAAGGTTATTGAAACTATTCACTTTATAAGTTATTTGAATATGTACATGAGATATGCTCATTTTTATTTGCAGAGTGCAATGTTATTTCATCTGCAGTAGAGACTGTGCCTACATTGGTATGTTTTGGTATTTCATATCACTGAAATGTATACAACCAAAAAGCTAAAAGGTTATGCAAGTCAATAAACCATAATAAATAAAAGTATTGAAACTGTGTCATATAAAAAGTAAAAACATACCGAAACATAATGACATTATCGTGATGGCACGAAAGACAGAATTCTTAGCCTTCTGCTGTGAAAAATGAATGCTGTAGCTGCTCTAGCTCAGTTTTAAACAGTATCATAAAACCAACATCTCCCGTGGACATGAAGGGACAATACTGTGGCATCACAGCGCATTTCACCATCATTTGGACTGCTGGTATCATAGCATAATGATGTCATTACACATGGACAACATAATGGCACAAAAGACAGACATCCTAGTGGTCTTTTGCAAAAAGAATGAATGACCTAGCTCTTATAGTTTTTGTTTTAGATTGATTTTAAACAGGATTATGAAAACAACAATCCCCACAGTGGCTAGCAGGAAGTCCTTTTTAGAGGGTTAACCTCTTCACTGCTGCAGAATTTTTTTGTTGGCGCCATTGGACTCTAGTCTTTAGAGACCGATCTCATCAAGGTGTTATCAAGGTCAGTCAGCATCAAAACAAGACTCAATCCATCTGACGTGTGACCTCACCTATAGCACGCTGTGACTAAAACTGAATATTTAGGATACGAAAGTCAGAAACACAAACTTGTCTGTAAAGGTGGAGGTGGGAAGAAGTAAAGAGACAGGGCTTCACTTCTGTTTCCCTGTGTGCAAAATGAGAAGAAATGCAAAAGGAGAAAAAAAAGTGCTAATTATTGCCTGTTCTCTGTTTTATTCATACAGTGCCTGTCAAACTAAGGCAAAACACCAAACATGCCACAAAACCCTATCACTTGTATACAAGTCATAATTCAGACAGCTAGGGCAAATTAGATAAATGACTCCCACCACCTTCAAATACAGGGATTTCCCATTTGAGTGGAAATTAAATTAATACCACTGGGAATGGCTCATGAATCTTCACACAGCCTCTTGTGGCGATAATACTCTGCCTCACATGTTTTTGGATATATTTGTCCTTTTTTTGTCCTTTAATAATAACCGTATAGGAGAGCAGAATTCCCTCGGTGCATTGAAGAATTATTAAATCCACTTGTGCCAGCACGCTGCTTTCATTATGTCACTTTGGTGGGCCGATGAAGAGCACTCAGAGGAGTGTAATTGGCGGCATCCATTTGTGACCTTGGCAAGAGCATGAGAGGCCATCGCATCATCAGTAGGAGACAACGGGACGTCAGTGCCCTGAGGGAGGGAGAGGCAGAGAGAAGGCTGGTGGATCGGGGAGGGATGGATGGAGGGATGGATGGAGGGATGGGAGGACAGTGGCACTGCCATCTGTCTACGTGTTCTGACCCACTGCCCTCCACAGCAGCTCAGTGCCCAAATTAGGAGGAGTGACACACCAGCTAATTGCAACACATGAGTGTTTGTGTGTGTGCGTATGTGTGTGTTTGTGTGGGAAGCAACAGTCTCAACAGTTGGCAACATTTTTTTATGGAAAAATACTCTGGTCTTATTAGCCTAAATCATGAAGTGGTGCTGCAGCAGACAAGAGTGCTCTATCCCCATTACCACTCTTTACACTAATCCTGTTTGCCTCTATGAAATGTGGCTGTAGACACTTCTTGACCCACAGGAAATGACAAATTGACACTTCAGAGCAAAACACAAAATTCCATCATACAGCAGCGACCAGGCACTGTTTAGTGTCGGACTTAACCGGATTAGATCTCATCTTTGTGGTATGCCTACGTACAGATTGGTGAATATGAGCATCCAGTCTAAAGTTGACTGTCAGGTTACAAGAAAATACCGCTTTAATGTCTGGAACCTCCCATCTACAACAGGCTTGAGACGCGCCCTGATTGAGGACTTGGCTCAGATTCCGGAGTTACTTCTTATCCTGAAGCCTCCTTAAGTAATCTGATCCCGTTTTTCACGTTACAGGACTTCTTGCAATTGAATTTATTAAAACTACACCAGACAGTCAGCCATTCTGAAAATGATTAAAGTGATCTACAAAATCAGTGAGTTTTTGGACATCAGCCCTGTCAGCCCTCACAGGTGTTTTCAATCCAGGTTTTTTTTTCTTTAGGTGGAAGATGGACAGAGTTGTGCAGGCAGTTTATAAGATCACCAAAATTGAAATTAGGCACCATTAATTAGTATCACAGTCCTGCACCAACAGGTAACCCACAAATAGTAACGGGTAAAAATATGTTTATGTATAAATTAACAGGTAATGGACACGGATAAAAATGACCCACAAGCAGACGGGCAGTGGGTTAAAACAAAAATATATATTTTTTTATTTTTTATAATAAAACAAATCAAAAAGATGTAATATAATGTAGATGTACAAGGTGCTGCCAGGGGCGTTATTCAGAATTACATCTTACACACACGTGAAATGCTCTTACATACACTACTGAAATGCTCTCACACATCATACTGAAATGCTCTCATAATATAAGTAAGTAAAAAGTAAGTAAAATTTATTTATATAGCACTTCTCACAGAGAGGACTCACAAAGTGCTTCACAACATAAAAATATACTGAAATGCTCCCACACATCAAACTGTGAAACCCTCTCCAGTATTTCTACAAACCATGTTTATTTTCAGATGTGGAAGCACTTCAGATTTGACTTGGGATTAGGCAAAGGGCAAGCAAATTTCATTTTTCAAGTTTTTTGTGATGCAGGGATGATTGTGCTTGTAGGCCGATATTTTTTAAATCTATTATCTTGATATTTCTGTACTCTTTTACTGTGGGATTTTATTACTCATTGTGTTAGTCCATCTACCTGCCCATGGACTACAGATGGAAAATCGCTATTTTGCTAAAACCTGGTATAATACATTTTTCCTTGTTTTTAAATTTTTTTTGTGCATTGTCCCTGCTTAAATAAAGATACATTACATTATTATCATTATTATTATTATTATTTTCACTTTTTCACAGGCATAAATCAGATATTTTTCATTTAACTTGTTACAGGGCTGGCCCTAGCCATTTTGGGGCCCTAGGGGAGATCAGGATTTGGTGCTCCCCTTCACCTCCCCCCACACACAGACTCACCCCACCACCACCACTTTACCCCACTAGTGCTACCTCATCTCCACCCACTCAATGTACAGTAAAAATATGGACAAGAAACACCAGACACTACAATGTTATCAGAACAAAAATATGTTTTTTCATGTGTATAAATTGAAATTACATAATAGAGCTGAATATGGCTTGACCTGCATTCCAACATACAGTACAAAGCAGGGGCGAAAATCCCATGTCATTGCTGGGGACAATAAACAGTACAATATCAGAAAGTAATTCCTGAAGGGGACATGAAAAAAACTGCTGTATTTTACCTATTTAGTTTAAAGTCGTATGTCAGTAAAATAAATAATATTTCTGACATTAATGTGTCCTCTTTTCTCTGACTGTCACTGCCTTTCAGAGAGGTACAGGAAGGGGGAGGAGAGGCTGTTTCTCAGCCAGCAGTGAAGTTTACAACAATCTGCAAAATTTTAAGATTCATAGCAAACTCAGATAAACAGCTATGCTACATGGAGTGCAACTTTCATTTTAGCTTGTTAACAATTATTAACTTTTAAATTAACCAGTGTGCTGTGGTCATGTAAAACATGCTGGCAGTCTTTGGACAAAACAGCTGAAATGTAACTTTTCAAGCTTCGCTTGTGCCTGCTGAACAAGTGGTTTTGATAAATGACTTATTAGCATTTTAAGGTTTTATTGCATTTACAGTTGTCATATCCTCGCAGTCCTGACTGAGCTTTGTGTGTGTGTTTATTTTTTATTGTATTTTGGATCCCCATTAGCTTCCGCAACAGTGGTTGCTAGTCTTCCTGAGGTCCACATAAAAGAACATATAAAATTATACAAACACTCAGAACACATGGACAGGCATTTAACTACCGACTGACTCCTGTCAGCCTAGCCCAAGTAGCAAAATCAAAACCAAGCACTCAAAATATCAATCAATCTGTAATTTAAACACTGCATGTGCAAAATTAGCAAAACCATCATGAGAACATAAACACAACAGTTCAAACAAATGAAAAAAAAAAAAAAAAAAAAAAAACATAATAGGAAGTACATTACTCCTGCTGTGTGGTCTATCTCAATATTTTCTGTTTGTGTTATTTTTTGGAGGTAATGAGTTCCCCTGGCTGGAGACTTTTGGCTTAGGAAGTTCAAGATGGCCCATATTGATCTGCCTAGTATGATGATTATGTTTTAGACCTTTCTGAAGAAGCTGATACTCTGTTATTTATCGAAAGCCCTATTCAGATGGGATTAGTTTTACATAGGTACGTGGGGTAAAGTAATAATTACCAGTTTTGCACTTCACAGTCAGACAAGTCCATGTGAAACCTCAGGTACTGTGGGCCTACGACGAACACGATTCATTGTGTTTTGCCTGGAGGGAGTGTGGTACGCACAGGAAGCAGCATCATACGCACATGATGACAGGAGGGGACGGCGGTGTATGCGTGGATTTACCCCTCTCACTTGTGGTAGTTTTACTGATATTTCTTGTCCCATGCGAATTGGCCATTAATATTACCGACGTCCTGTGGTAAAGTGACATAACCCCACGTGCCCAAGTAAAACTAATTCCGTCCAAATAGTGCTTAAGAGTATTTCACTTGTATGTATGAGAGTGTTTCAATTGTGTATGTAAAATGCATTTCAGTTGTTTGCGTGAGAGTGTTTCAGTAGTGTGTGTGAGAGCATTTCAGTAGTGTATGTAAGAGCATTTTAGTAGTGTGTGTGTGAGCGTTTTAGTTATTTGTGTGTGTTTCAGTTGTTGGCGTGAGAGTGTTTCAGTAGTGTATGTAACAGCGTTTCAGTAGTGTGTGTGAAAGCGTTTCAGTTGTTCGCGTGCGAGTGTTTCAGTAGTGTGTGTGAGAGCATTTCACTAGTATGTGTGAGAGTGTTTCAGTTGTGTATATGAGAGCATTTAACTTGTATGTATCAGAGTGTTTCAGTTGTTTGTGTGAGAGCATTTCAGTAGTGTATGTAAAAGCATTTCACTATGTGAAAGCGTTTCAGTAGTGTATGTAAGAGTAT
Organism: Epinephelus fuscoguttatus; assembly: GCF_011397635.1. Taxonomy (NCBI): domain Eukaryota; kingdom Metazoa; phylum Chordata; class Actinopteri; order Perciformes; family Serranidae; genus Epinephelus; species Epinephelus fuscoguttatus. Next base: position 49,109,505 of record NC_064752.1, read on the forward strand.
TTCACATGTGTGTGTTATAGGTAATTCTGAATAATGTCCCTGGCGGCACCTCATATAGACGTGTGGCAGGCACACAAATGCCAGAGCGATGCCTTTGCTGCATGCACAAGTTTCCAAGCACTTGTTTTTCAGGGCTGCACCCTGAGAATAAGCACAGTTCAACTTTTGGAATGCAGCAGCACGCACTGCATGTCATTTAACGAGGAACAACCAATCACAGTCAACAGACATCTTTCCCTTCTTCCATAATTATCAATCTATTTATAGTCCCATGGACTTTATTTTTGGCCTAATACACACTTACAAAACAGCGCCTGGAATAAGATCCGCTCTGCACTCAGGATTTCTGCTAAGTAGGCTAAGATACAGTGGTTGCTTAGCAACCTCAGACACAACCTGCATCCGCGCCCTCGAAAGTTGGCAAAGAGCAGGCACAAGAGTAGTGTCCAGCGCCAACCTCATGTTTTCCAGGCAGTTATAGGGGCGGTAATAGCTCAGTCCATAGGGACTTGGGTTGGGAGCCAGCTCAATCCCCATCCGGACCAAATATGGAGGGTGGACTGGCAGCTGGAGAAATGCCAGTTCGTCTCTTAGCACTGAATGCTCTGAACGCAGCTGTAAAAGAATCACCTCCCCACATCCTACGGGTGCAATAAAAGTTAACAGGAAAGTCAGATGTCAATCCCAGTGTACTCACAGGTCTAATCAGGCAGAAGTGAAAGCACCTGTGTAACCTGTACTAAAGCAGAGCAGACACTTTAAGTGGGCCTATTCATCACTGTGATGTTTCCTGCAGATGCCAGAAGTCACTAGTCAGTCAAACTGTGTGGGTGGTTCTTGTTTTGTAAAGTTTCATTTTCTGTATGAGTGCTGTTATCTCTCTCTAACTACAAAAAAGAAAAAGAGGATACATGTCATAATTTCTTTTTTGCCAGTGGACTACAAAATATCATGTAAAACCATGCATATGCAGAACATCCAGTGTCAAATGTTTGTTGAACTTTCAGTTTGCAACATGTTCCAAGAATCCACAGAGTGATGGTAGCATACTCATCAGTATGAATAAAAAGTATATGGACATGAACTTGGCCAGCTGAGGGGGAGGAAGCTAGGCCTTGCAGTTCACTTCCTGCTTCAAGGCAAAAAAACAAAAACAAAAACACATTGCATACTGCAGCTTTAACATGCAGGAGAGATAGGAAGGGAAAGTGTCAGACAGAGAGATGAAGGATGGGAGATCGAGAGCTAAGAAGTATTAAGTGTTTTGTTAAACTCATTCTAATGTGGGGAACATCACTTGGCTGCTTGACAAGCAGCCCTGGGGCAGAGATCATTTTAGCTTGAAGGACACACACACACACACACACACACACACACACACACACACACACACACACACACACACACACACCTGTGTGCTCCTGCTGGAGCAGGAGATATGGACAATGCCAGTGGGTAGAATTCATGGTACACTTATAGTCAGGGAACATTATCAGATATTTGGCCAATCTGGGAATAAATTCCTTACCAAATATATTCCTCACCAATGTGTTGGTAATTGCGTCTAATAACACATATAAAAAGATTTAAATTCAACTCCCATAGGAAAATCCATGACAGCAGCAAAAAGTTGGGGTACTTGGAACCTTATTGGTGAAAATTAAAAAAAAATGTTTACCTCTGCCTTAAGTAGCTAGGATTTTTTCTGGATTCTGAATTAGTCGCAAGCATTTGTTTTGCACCAAAACCACTCATTGGCCGAAAGAAAGGCCATGCCCACTTTTCCTCACTCATCGCAACTCCCTTTTTTGGTGAAATGAATATGACTGGGTGCATGTAAATTAAAAAAATGTGTCTTTATGGGTTTATCTATTCATTTATTTGTCAGGGTAAGCACTTGTTTGTTTGTTTACTGGTAACTGTTGTAGTTGGTTGGCATTGGCAGTGAGTGAGTTAAATGTTTCTACCACTTCACTGACAGCTGGGGGAGTCCGGGACATGGTGGCATCTCGCTGCTATAAAGATCACGGCTGGAGTCCTAATTCATCACCCCAGGCATGGGGTTGAAGTAACCACTCTATTATCTACATTTCTTTTATAATATGAAATATTTCATGTCACAACATTGTTAATATGCATAGATGAACAATATAATATATATCAAGCAAACCTTGATGAAGGTGGCCAAGTCAGAGGGTGAGTTGAGCAGAGGGAGGATGAGAAATTTCGATTTGGGCCACAGGTGCTGGGTGCAGAACCTCAACCACTTTTGAGATGTCAACTAGCACATGGAGGAAGGTGTCAGGAAACATGGGCCACTCCACAAAGACCTTGTTGAACTTGCCAACAAATGGTTTGAGGAGAACAACCCCCTCAACCACGATCGAGACAAGCAGTTGCGTGTGTCCTTCTCAGCAGGATTCACAAGCACTGCAGATGATGCAGTCAACATTGAGAAAGTGGCTGAAGTGGGGAGGGAGATGCAGATAAAGCTGGGTGAACAGTCAGTGACATAGACCATGGAGGTGAAGTTCAAGGTACAGGCCCTGTCTACACGTATGCAGATATTTATGAAAATGGATGTTTTACCTTCTGTTTTCAAAACTAAATTGCTTTACAAAATAGCCTATTTTACACAGAGATTCCACTATAAAGTTGCAACAAAGTCCCTTTTTTCTAACTGCTTTTAATTTTTACACATAACCGAACAACAGCAGCATCATGCTGGCATCGCAGAATCAAACGAGGCATGATGGTCATGACATGTAAAAGTTCATTTACACTTCTGCATTGAATCGATGCCATAACTACAGCATAGGATCCACATCGACGTAGCCTGACGTGCACCTCCCCGAAATTGTAACTACGCATTGTGGTGACGCAGACCTCCTGTTTCTGTAGGCCTATACTGACACCATTTACCTCAGTGGAAACGAAGCTTGTATTTACTTGTCTTTCACAGATAAACAATAAATTGTGAAGACAGTAAAGCCTCCACTAAAATAGCATTTTAAGTCTTGTGAGTAATTTATCCTTCAGGGATTTATACTTGGGGATTTATCCAGGTTTCATATGAGAAGAGGAAATCTCTGCTTGTCGCAAGGCTAATTTATACAATGTAAATGTGCGCTAATAACAACAACAGCAATTTGTATTTCTGTGGAGACATGTTTAGTATGACCGTTGTTTTGTCGGTGAATCTTGTTATAATGGAGCAAATTGTGTGCCATTACCTTTTATGTTGCTGTTTTCCCTGGCTTTATAGGGGAAGAGTGAAAGCTCACCGGCTGCTAGGCTAATCTATACAATGTAAAATGTCATAGGCTTGTGCTAATAACGTTAGCATGTTAAATTTGTTTGGAAAACATGTTTAGTACAGGACAGTTGTTTTGTCAGTGAAACCTGTGAGTTGTACCGTTACCTTTGTTAAATGTCGCTGTTGTCCCTGGTTTATATATGAGAAGAGGAAAAAATCGCTAGTAGCTAGGCTAATTTATACAATGTAAAGACCAGAGAAAGACAAGTGTTTGTCTGTGAATGCTGTGAGTTATAGTGAAGCCAATTTGTGTACTTGTGTTTGAAATTGTCTCTATTAAGCCATGTTTAATGTGTGTTTTAGGTGTGTTTTGAATCAACTAAACTTCACAGCACTTCACAGAAACTTCCGCCGCTGACTAGTGTTTTGGAGGTGTAACTGCAGAATGACACAGACACACCACCGCACAAGTAAAAATGCTCACAACGACATAGGCGACGTGCGTAGGCAACGTGCGTAGGCTCTACGCCTAACCATAAATCTTGCTTAAAGGGAAATTTTGGTTTATTTCAACCTGTCTCCTATCGTCCTAAATTTGTTTCAAGTGACTAGTGACATAGAAATAATAGTTAGCATGTTAGCCGTTAGCCTAGATACAGCCGGGGCCCATAGTAGTGTCAGACCTGTTAAAACGTAAGTGAACGGGCAACCTTCAAGTGCAAAGTTAGTCCACTAAACAAGCTTTTTTTCCACAAAGCCCGCCTCATATCGTTAGGATAAATGTCAGAGAACATATAGAAAACGACATGTAAACGTGTTGTCTTACCTTACCGGTGTGCCATGCCCAGGAGGTGAACTGACACCTCTCCAACTACCAGTCCATGCTCCATATTTGGTCCGGACGGGGACTTGAATAGGCAACCTCCTGGTTCCCAACCCAAGTCCCTATGGACTGAGCTACTTCTGCCCCATTAGCTCACTCCATAGGGACTGTTGTTATTATTTTTATTTTGTTTCTCTTGCTGTTTCCTGCTCTTTTGTACCCAACCTTAAATGTATTCATTTTTCCATATGTTGAACCTTAATAACTTTTAAAAAGAAAAAAAAGGAGTTCAACAAAGCAGTGGCTTAGTTGAAGTCTGATTTTTTCCAGTGACTTTCAGCCAGTCAGCACTCAGATTCTGCACCGTTTCGTGCTGCACATCTAACAATATTAAATGTTTTGTTTCCTCTTCTATTCTGAGCCTGGGCCACTGAGGTCCCAGCTCCAATGGCTTCAAGGGTGAACCAGGTCAAGGTGACATCACATGACACCCGGCTCAGAGTTGCTGTGACAACTGTCCCGCCTCATTAGTCACACCTGCCAGACAGGTGTATGTGTGTCAGATGCCAGTGCACACAGAGGATGGTGATGAAGGACAGGATGGATGGAGAAGGCAGAACAATCATTTAAAGTTCATAACTTACCACTTCTGTTGTTCTGCTCTTTCTCTGCAGTGAACCTACTGGACACAACGACAATCACAGGAGACTGGGGCTGGCTAACGTATCCATCACATGGGGTAAGAACAAAAATCCATGATGAATTGATCACTGAACATTTTCACAACTCTTTTAAACAAACTGAAGTCCTGATGCCAAATGATGAAGACTACAGGGGTTGAATCTACCTTGAATCAGCATCTAGTAAGCATCTGCATGTTTTTTGGGCGGGTAATCCTTATTGAACCGTATCTCTGTGAACAACCAACTGCACAAATTTCCACCACAAAACGACAACTGTTTCAAAGGTGGTCCTATTTTTTATCTCATCTGAAGGCATGTGAAGCAGTGATTTTCCAACTAGCTTATTATAGGGATCCGGCTGTAAACGCAGACAACCACAGGCTAATTACGTGTTCACCTGTTGCAGCCAGACAACAACACACTATGCTCACCTAATTCCAACATCAGCCTCAACATCATTTTCAGCCCCCTCCACATATTGGCAGCAAGGTGAGAATCACAGAAAGGGGGGGTTAGCCCCAGGGGGAAGAAGAGGAGATGGGGGTGGGGGGAAGAGGGAGAAAGATGAAAGTGAGAGAACGAGGCGACAGTGAGGGCACAGCATCACTACATTAGCATATTGTAATGCTACATGATGATGCCTGGGGTGATGAATTAGGACTCCAGCCGTGATCTTTATAGCAGCGAGATGCCACCATGTCCCGGACTCCCCCAGCTGTCAGTGAAGTGGTAGAAACATTTAACTCACCTCCTGCCCACACAACAGAAGGTGGTGTGATTGAACGGCGGCCAGGAGGAACAGATGGATTGTCTTTCAAGTCCTGAGAAAAGAGCTGAAAGAATTAGATTAGAGTTTTGAGCAAAATGAATCCTTCTGTGTAAAATCAGTGTGCAAAGTGGATCTTCTCTATCCTGACAGACCTATGTCATAACATCAAGATTACATAAACTTAGTCCATGGTGTCTCGTTTAATTGGTTCAATATTCCAGAAATATTCACTCCTTACTTGATGTGAGACATATATTCAGTCTGAGCTCCTGCGCATGCAATGTTTGATTGAATGGATTTTGAGCTGAAGCTCAGCTTTGTGGCATTATGGGCAAGTTACATAAGGAATGTACTGAATGGCAAAGATCTAAGGAAGGTGAAGTACACTGTGTGATGCTTTGTTCTCATGAGACAGTATTTATGCTGTTGTTTTTAGTTGTTACAGAGGCTGTGTCCCAAATCACTCCTCCGTGCATTCATTCACTGTTCATCAGTGGTTGCCAAACTTTTATAAAACATGTTTATAAAGCTGTGAGCCAAGTAGCTTTAAGTGTCTGAGTGTAATGTTTTTGACTGTAGGCATGTAGACAATATGGAGAAATTAAGTGTATCAGCATTTTTTTAAATGTACAAATATTTCCATCACTTGCTGTGAAATTTGCTTTTTTGTAAACTCACAAGCCAGTAAGCCTGCTGCATTACTGTTTCCACAGAGCTGTGGTATAACTGCACAATTCTAAGGGTTATTAATATTAATATTTATGTGCAGTGCTTATTTATTCAACTTTAAGATGTTTAAAAATTAAATATGAAAAATATTTTTGGTGAAACCAAGGTAGGTGGGAACCACTACCTCACAAACTTAATAATAATTATCATTTCGCCATATTACTGCTACTGCACTCCAATGGGCGACTTCACAAAGTGATTGTGCAGCTTTACGGTCCCTAAACCTGCACATATAAGACAAAAAGAAAGCTTGTTATTCACAGAGCACCTCCAAAAGGTGAAATGCTAATTTTTTCTCATCCCAAGTCGTCAAATAGTAGTTTTGTCTGTGGACATTCAGGTCTAAATAGGACATGCTGGATACCCTCCTGCGTCTGTTGTTGGTGTTCTGGGACTCAGTGTTAATTTACACTTATTACATGCATTGTGTCTTTTCAAAACATACTTCTGTTTTCATGGAATGTACAGTTTGTTTGTTAGATGCATGCAGTCTTTTTCAAAATAACTTAGAACATTGGGTAAACATTTTGTTTTACATTTATTTCCTTGTGCAACAAAAGCACGTGGTTAGGTTTAGAAAAAAAACATTATGGTTTGGCTCAACATTCACACAGGAAGCAAACAGCGGGCCCCCAGGTGAAAGTCCGGGGTTTGTTGGACCCATTCACCTCCTGCCCACCCTACAGGGACTTTCCAGCTCCTCATATAACATTGTCACTGGCGGCATCTCCAGAAAGTTCAACATGTTCTCATCCCAAGTCGTCACTAATCACCGCTTTGTCAGTGGCCATTCACATTTACATATTATGTGGTTGGTATCCTCCTGCATCTGTTGTTGACGTTTGAAGACACCACAACCAACGCTGGGATGTCAGCAAAATTACATGGTTACCCATACAGCAAATTGTAACTGTGCTGGACCAGGGCCAGACATTGGACACAATTTGGTGCACATCTGCTAAACGTGTTCGCACTGGTGTCTTTATTCACAACAGCTCAATACCGGCACAGATTTTGGCCGGTCACAGCCCAGTACAGTTAATAAAGCTATGATATGTTGTTTGGGATCTGGCACAGATCCGTGATATGATATGTGGTTTGGATACATCTGGGCTAAATATGAAATCCACACGTAATTTAGTGTCTTCAAAATAATTTATTTTTCAGACTTTTTTTTTAATTTTTACATTTCTTAACATTAACATTGTGTGTCAAGAATGACTTGATGCCAAAACACAAGACACTGGAAATAGCTTTACAATTTTGCATCAAATAATCACCATAAAAAAGCACTACAATAACAGCTTCCTTGTGTTACATTTGACCCAAGACTCCTTGTAATGGGATAATTCAAACAATACTCTGAAATTTGGGCTTAGCAAGTTAATCATATCTTTTGCAACAGAAACAAATACTAAGTAAGCAACAGGGTGTAAATAAATCTAAATCTGTCCAGAACTTGAGTGTATTTAATGTAAAGTTATTATTTTATTTATTTTTTTTACAAAATGTGTATAACCTCGTTAAGATGTCACCTCGCAGAATGACAGTCAATATGGCACACACGCTAAGCAGATGCCTGCTGTTAACGTGCAGACGTAAACAAACCAAACCCATACAGCAAAATGTAGGTAATTCACGGGAATGTAAACAGAATGTAACAGAGCAACACTTAACATTACATTAAAAACACAACACAGCCCCTCAGATTCGGACCTTTCTTATTATCTGCAGTTTACTGTTACAAAATAAAAAAAATCGGATCTTACATTACAAACAGTACAGCCCCTCTTTGATATCAACATTAGATGCTTGTACATCCTTGTACTACCAGTAATGACCGTTCTCTCCGGCCACCTCCACATACTGAGATGTCAGTTGCCTTCTCTGCCACATGACTCTGCATATAGCCCCTACAGTACAAACAAAACAAAAAAACACACACAAAACAAACAGCGAAAAGTAAATGTTACGGTCTCAGGAGCATAGACCCAATATTTTGACTTCTGACAATTCATTCCACCATCAAAACCACAAGAGTAAAAGTATTACTTGGGTAAAATTATCTGATAAATTTACTTTACAAAAGTATCAAAAAGTATGTTTATAATGTATGTATTGAAGTATTGAATGTTTAGTTAAAAAGGCAAGAATTTTGAGAATTATCAAATTCTATTGTGGTGTTGTTTCCCCATACATTCTGCAACATAAAGGTTGAATTACAAAATATTATACATATCATTTGAACTGACTGCAGCTTTACTAAATACAGACCATCCTGAGAACCTCACTTGGAAATGGCAATGTAATATTGAAAAGTAAAGCTGTCAGACAAATGTGGTGGAGTAGAAGAGGAAAAGCTGGATAAAATGGAAATAGTTAAGTAAAGTACAAGTCCCTCAAATGTGTTCTTATGTACAGTTACTTGAGTAAATTTACTTCATTACATTCCACCAGTGCTACCATGACAGCTTTTATACATACAAAAAATAGGCAAGAAAAACAGCCCATTTGAAATCATGCAGAGGCATTAAGGAAAATGTAGATAACAGCTGAATTAATTTATTTCTGAAGCCTCATGTTTAGTATGCCACTAAAAGCACCGGGCTATAAGCTGTGTTTTTACTCCTAATCATGGTAATAGGAATTGTTGATGAAATTATGAGGAGCTGTGTGTAATTGATACTTACGTGCAAATAGTGCCTTGGTTGCCATGTCACTGAACTTCTTTTTGTTGTTTACACCTTTCCAATCTATCTTCTTGGCAACACTGTCTGAAAATATGTGTGTGAGGATTTTCCATGTGAGATGTTTTGTGTCATGTCCCCCAATAGAGGCCAGCACGACCACCTGTGAAAATGAAGGACTGAATTAGCAAGAGGAAAAGAACTGCAAAGAAAATTCAGAGGGATGAGAAAGAAGTCAGAGAGTAAAAGATGGAGACTGAAGGCCCGAACATACTCGGGCGGAACGTATGCGGAATGGACTCCACGAGGCATGTCCACAGTCATTCGGGCTTTCATAGTCGAGCGGACTTCCGCGTTGTAGTTTCCTGTAAAAACGCCCGTGAAAAATCCCCGCGATGTGAAAAATACATGCCGAGCAGTCACTGGTGCGCGGAGCGGAGTCCGCGCGGTCGTAAAATCTGAGCTTTGCGCGTACAGGGCTTGCTGACGTCCGCTTTGAGTCCGCGGACCTCCACGGAGTCCGTTCTGCGTACGTTCCGCCCGAGTATGTTCGGGCCTTAACATGCAGCATGATAAATACAATTTGCTTCTTCTTTATGGCATTTGCAAGGTCCTTGAGCCAGTTCTCGAAACAGTCAACCAATAAACCCAAAAGAAAAGAGATGTCATCAGGCAGTCATCAGTACCGTTTTTGGTGCTGTGATTCTTGTGATTCAGTATTGTGTGAGCTGAAGTGGTTAGTCATGTTAATGCAGGGGTTCCCAACCTTGAGGTCAAGACCCCAAGTGGGGTCGCATAGAATTCAATTGGGCTCTCCTGAAATTTCTTTTTTTTTTTCAACAATATTTTTATTGAAAATTACAAATGCATTTCAAACTCAACATTATAGGCACAAACATTTTCACCCATATCCCCTCGAGCAGACAAAAAAAAATAAATAAATAAAAATAAATAAATAAATAAATACAATTAAATTAACATAAAATAAAAGGCAGGATCATTTCATAACCTATTATTCAGACAATGTTATCTGTATCATTGGTCAGGAATGACATAAATGATTCCCAAATACAAGCAAACTCCTCCTGTTTACCTTTAACAATGTATGTCAATCTCTCCAGTCCAAGACAAGTTATCAACTCCTTTTTCCATATTGCCAGCGAAGGTGGTTCTACATTTTTCCAATATAGTGCAATCACTCTCCTTGCATGGAGAAGTCCAAAGTCAATCATTTTCGATTGCTTCTTTGTTCTGATGAAGTCCTTGGGGTATATTCCAAGTATACAGATTGTTGACATCAAAGGAACCATTCGTGATAAACATTTAACTACATTTTCCCAAAATACCAATATTTTAGAGCATTCCCATAAGCAGTGAATCAGAGTACCCTTTTCAGTCAGACACTTAACACAAACATCAGGGATGTTAGGGGAAATATGGTGGAGTTTGGCAGGAGTTATATAAACCCTCATTAACCACTTATACTGAATTAATTTTAATCTTGTGTTAATTGAATTCTTTTGCGCTTTTAAACACGCCTTTCCCCAATCTTCTTCACTGATATCTGCTGGTGTGTCTGTTCTCCAAGCATTTAATTTATCTGATGCTGATTCTGTTGAGTATTCCGCTAAAAGGTTATAGAATCTAGATATGTGTTTTTTACCATTCAAATTATTAATCACCGTTTCTTCAATAATCGATAGTGGAGGTGTGACCATGAATGTCTTATATTTTGATGCTATAAAGCTTCTAAACTGCAAATATTTGAAAAAATGTTTTTGAGGAACTCCGTACTTATGACATAGTTGATCAAATCTAAGAAGGGTACCTTCAAAATAAAGGTCCGAAACCATCCCAATTCCTTTCTCTGCCCAAAATTTGAATCCCCCATCCAATCTACCAGGTTTGAATTGTCTGTTGCCCCAAATAGGAGTAAATTGTGACAGAGTTATTGTTTCATCAACAAAGTTATGTGCTGCATACCACACTGATATTGTATTTTTAACAAAAGGGTTTCTTGTCTGTTTTTTCAGTGTTTTGATATAGGAGGAATATAAATACTGCTTTATGGGCAGATCTGACACAGATTTTTGTTCAATATTTACCCAAGCAGGTGGTGTGGATGAAGAAAAATAATACATTGCAGAGCTTAATTGGGATGCCCAATAATACCATTTCAGGTTTGGGACCCTAAGTCCTCCCCTTTCATAGGGTAAAAATAGTAATTTTAGTCGGAGTCTGCCTTTTCTATTGTTCCAAATGAACTGGCTAAATATACTATCAATTTTTTTTTATAAAAGTTACTTGGTAATGGAAGCGGGATTGCTTGAAAAAGATATATAAATTTGGGTATAATAGACATTTTAATAAGATTTATACAACCAATCATTGATATCGGTAATTTAGACCACCGGTCCAACTTTTCCGTCATTTCGTCTACCAGAGGATTGTAGTTTATAGGGACAATTTCGCCAAGTTTTGGGGCAATCTTAATACCCAAATATTTAAATCCATCTTGCGTGGCCAAAAATGGTGTATTTATTTTGGGATTGCGTCTTTCTCCTTCATTTAAAAATAACAATACTGACTTAGATTTGTTTATTCTATATCCCGAAAACTCACCAAAGTTTTCGAGTAAAGTAATCAAATTTGGAATACTGTTCTTCAGATTTGTTAAGAAAAAAATGATATCATCCGCATATAATGCTATATGATGCTCTATGTCCCAAATCTTGATGCCAGATATATTTCTACGTGTCCTTACTGCGATCGCAAGAGGCTCTATTGCTAAAATGAAAAGAAGAGGGGACAAAGGGCAGCCTTGCCTGGTTGAACGTTGTAAGCTGAAAGGTTTAGAAATTGTATTATTGGTTAATATTTCTGCAGTTGGGTTTGTGTACAGTAATTTAATCCATTTGAGAAATCGAATGCTTGGCTAGCATCAACTGACAACATTGCAGTGTCTTTGGCATTATTTTTCTCAAACAGTACATTTAAGACTCTCCTGATGTTATGGAAGCCTTGCCGTTGTAACACAAAACCATTCTGATCATTGCTGACCAATTGAGGAAGATATTGTTCCAATCTTTTAGAAATGCCTGTTGTTGTGTAGCTCCTGCATATTCTGATTTGTATAATAGTTCATAAAAATTTCTGAAGATAGTATTAATTTCCACTGGGTCTGTTGTTAAATCGCCTGACATTGTCTTTATACTGTTAATTGTTCTTTCGGCTTGCATTTTCTTAACCCGCCAGGCCAATAATTTGCTTGGCTTTTCACCCTGGTCATAGTACGCTTGCCTGGTCCATAAGAGGCTTTTAGCAACCTTATCAGCTGTTAGTTCATTGTATTCAGCTCTCATTACTGTTAACTGTTGCTGTTTGTCCTCGTCATTATTTTCATAAAGATCTAATTCTAGTGTTTTAATCTGTTTTTCTAATGTTTGTATTTCTTTTTTGTTCTGTTTAGTCTTTGAGCTTGTATATTTAATCATTTCTCCCCTTATATATGCTTTGAACGCTTCCCACCTTACACTGGCAGTTGTTTCATCCGTGTTTAGCAGGAAATAGTTATCTATGCAGGCTCCTATGAATTTAAGAAAGGATGGATCTTGTAACCAATATACCTGGAACCTCCATCTCTGAGAATGTTGAGCAAATATGCCTAAGCATATTTCCATTGAGACAGCTGCATGATCACAAATCACTATGCTGTCGTACCAGCTGTTCGTGACATTAATAAGCAGTTCGACAGATATTAAAAAATAATCAATACGTGAATACGTTTTATAAGTAGAAGAATAACAGGAAAATTCTTTTTTGTTTGGATTTTTGTCCCTCCATACATCAACTAGTCTTAGATCTTTTAAGAATTCAGCAAGCTTTTTCCTTGTCTGTACATGTGAGGTATCAGTTCCAGTAAGTCGATCCATTACTGGGTCTAGCGTACAATTAAAGTCACCCCCAAAAATATAGAGACCTTCTAAGGTGGAAACAGTTAACAGTAATTTTTCAAAGAAAAATGGCATGTCCTCGTTAGGACCATAAATATTAATTAGGTTAACTTTACGTGACATAATGTCTCCTTGTACAATCACATATCTACCAGTTGGGTCTTGAATAGTTTGAGTAACTTGGAATGGAACTGACTTGTGTACGAGGATAGCAACACCTCGAGCATAATTATTATAAGAAGAATAAATCACTTGGCCTGGCCATCTTTTTTTCAGACAAGGTATGTCAGAGGCCATCAAATGAGTTTCTTGTAAGAAAACAATTTTAGACCTAAGATGTTTCAACCTATTTATAACTTGTTTCAATTTAGTCAATTTTCTAAGTCCCCTAACATTCCAACTAGTGATCTTAATTTCAGAATTATTCACAGACATATTTTTTGCAATGGATAACATCTTCTGACATCCTGACAAAGTTATAAATGTTGCTGATTCTGCCAAAACCACACAGAAAAATAAAACACACACTGGAGGGGAAAAGAAAACCTGCAAGAACAACCAGAACAGTGATAACCAAAACAAAAAAAAATCCGATCCCACCCCCTGACATTTCCGCTGAAATGCTTCCCCACACCCCCTTTAATAAACCAACTCTGGAGGATGCTGATCCACTATTGCTGAGGAGCAGCTAGTCTGTGTGCCCTTGACCCTGGACAGAACAGCCACAAGTCCAGACAACCATAATGTCCCTTATTTGAATATTAACCCTTTTCTTTGTTCTCAGTTAAGGCCAACTCTATGCATGAAAGAAAAAGGAAAAAAGGAAGAGAGAAAAGAAAAAGAAGAAAAAAAAAATTGCATTTAACAATGCTGTACCAAAAATAATGTTGGCTTATGTATTGCACCACTTAGCAAAATGGATCCTGATTTTTATCATGTTCCCGATTTTTATCATGTTCCCTTATTTAGATTTCTGACCCCGTCTAAACGTTTAAACCATTCCTTATATTTTCAGTATAACATTTAGCAACACTATCACAAAGAAACAGTTTTATTAGTCTCTGTATATCGTGTGATACCTGACTCAACTGTTGTTTTCCTTCTTGGTGCATTCAATGTCCGTCGTAACTTCGGGAACTGTGACTCGCGTCCGTATTGTCTGTACAGTGTTTATGCAGGTCTCGTTATGTCTTGGTGGAACCTCTCGGCTTCTTGCGGTGTTGAAAAGAGATGGATTCTTCCATTATGAAGCACTCTCAGTTTGCAAGGATTGTGTTGAAATCCTCGAAAGTTTCCCATAGCCACAAACTGCTTCACAACTGGGGCAAATTCTCGCCGAATCCGGACGGTTTCTGCAGATAGATCCTGGGAGAAAGAGAGCTTGCCGTCGTCATGCATGATTTCTCGCTTCCTTGCTTCACGATACACAAACTCCTTCTCCTGAAACTTCAAAAAGCGGACAAGAACTGCTCGGTTCTGGTTAGGTTTGGCCGGTGCCAGTGTGCGATGAACTCGCTCTAGAGTGAAAGTTTTATCAGGACAGCCGAGCCACCGCGGTAGCATGTCGTTTACAAAGTCGAAGAGTGGCTTATTTCCTTCAGCACGTTCACGTAGACCAAAAAGCCGCAGATTCTTTCTTCTGCCTCGATTTTCCAAATCTTCTGTTTTTGACTCAAGATAGGCGATTCGTTTAGTGGCTGAGGCTAGTGCCTCTTGAGTGTGCTGCAGCTTGTCCTCTGCTGTTGCTATACGTGCTTCTGCCTCTCCGATACGTGTTGTATTTGCAACCACGTCTTGTTCCATATCTGAAAGTTTGCTTTCAACCGCCACAATTGAGTTTGCCACATCCGACAAACGGTTATCAATGTTGTCCAGTTTTGATCCAAAGTCCGAGCGGAGGGACTTCAACTCTGCTAGCACGTCAGCTATGTTAGCCATGCTGCTAGCTTCATTAGCCACCGTCGTCGCCGGAGGAGTTGTCTCAGCGATATTTGCCTTGCGTGCTCTGGTAAAAATGTCGTAGGGTTTCGATTCAGACGTTTCTGACATATCCAGAGCCACTCTGTTTGCTCGAAAATTATCGGTGCACTTGTGGGTTTTTCTCAAGTTTGTGTTCGGCTGTGTGGAGCTTTCAGGCTACGCCGCCATCTTGATCCCGGTCTCACGTGACTCCGCTCTCCTGAAATTTCTAGTAATTAATCAATAAAGATAATTATTATAATGATAAAAACACAAGCTCAACCAGCCCATTAAATATGGTGACTTAAAATAGACCATTAACCAAAATTAATATGCAGGAAAAACTGAACTGAAACCTCTGCTAACAAATTATTACATGACTGCACAGAAATTAATTTTAGCAAAAAAATGTCGAGTTTTGTGACGTCAGAGAGGGGTCATGAGCCAAAAAAGCTTGGGAACCACTATGTTAATGTCTATGTGATTCAAAACTGTGTGAGGTGATGGGTTAGTCAACACTTGCAGGGAATTGGCCCCCTCTTGGACTGCCCCATTCAAAGAGTGGGCCTGAAGACTTCTGAGGTGGTTTCCTCACAATTAGTGGATCGAAATGAACCGAGAAATTCAAAGGATGGCGGTGGAAGTGGTGGCTGGAAGGATGATGGACAAGGGTTTGGCAAGTAGGACAGTTCAGTGAGTGTGTGCTCAGGAGATGGACAGTCATAGAATGGCTGAGGAGGAAGCGCAGGAGGTGCAGAAAAGGAGGATGGCTCTGGAGGAGGTGGTTGTGGAGGTGCAGCAAAGGGGGATGACTCTTGAGGAGGTGGTTGTGGAGGTACACCAAAGGAGGATAACGGTGGAGGAGGTGAATTGCTAAACAATAAACATAAAATAAATAGTGATAGGTTGGTGTGTATGTGTGGTGAACATTTCCCCAACTACTATAACAGCATCATCTTAATCAGAACAGAAAATAATTTAAATGAAAACAACAGCTTGGGACGTCGGTGGCTTAAATTCTTAAATGATGACTTTAAAAGTCCCACAAAGTGTTATTATAATGACAGAAACTCTGTAGACATTCTCTGAGTGGTGTTCTGGAGTTGAATGATATATCAACAAAAGAAGTTGCAAGGCACACTTTTATGTAAGATATTAAAGAAGAGTTATATGTAAGATTATGTGAAATGTTGAGAGAAAATACTAACAACTGGCCAAATACCTCTGACTAGTGTCTGCAAGCTGCCTGAGATCAGCAGCATTTCCAGCATTCGGTACATCTGCCATGTCTACAGATTACTGCACACCGCACAACAATTTACAAAGAATTAAGATTGCTTACATTGTGACCACTGACAGCGATAGTGTAGGCTGACCAAATGTTCTCTTTTGCCCAGACATGTCCACTTTTCACGTCCTGTCCGGGGCATCCGGGGGATGTTTATAAATTGACGATAATGTCTGGTTTTCCGTGTGTGTGTATGCGTAATCCCAGAGAGGCTACCTTATCGGCGGATCTCCAACACTCACAACGAGGAAGCAGCGGACACCCGCGGCGCAGCATTATTAAGCTTCCAAGATGCCAAAGCGCAAGTGCAGCTTCACAGATGAACTGCAGAAAAAATTCCCAACTTACCATCCCGACCCGGTCGGGATATATGGGAGGCTGAGTGCACCGTGTGCAAAGCTGGCACATATGATTCTGTGTTTAATAAAGGTGCCGGGGACCTCAAAGTTGGATTTTCTAATACAGAAGAGGTATTATTTAGAACATTATTTTATATTATTTATTTATTTATTTGTCCAGTAAGACTTGAAAAGATAGCTATTATTTTACAAGTTGAATTTTCTAATACAGAAGAGACATTATTTCTTTCACTATTTCATTCCAGTGATTTTACATTTATTTTACATTTATATTTATTTTTGTACAATTGAAACTTGTAAAAAGATTATTATTTTAGGCATAATAAAAGCAAGTTGAGTAACCTCTGAGAAACCTATCTAAATTTCTGTCTTTGAGAGATAGTATTTTGTAATATAACTGAATTTTCTATCCATACCTACATATAAACTTTAAATATATTAAAATTATAAGGCATCTTTGAGTAAACTGCGAGTATCATTTAAGTAGGCTCTCTCGTGGCCGGAGCGAGTGTCCTCTTTTTTGGAAATCAAAATATGGTCACCCTACGATAGTGTGTAATCTGACCGTCATTTATTTGGGTACACAGTGTCAGAAAGAGCTTGGCTTGTACAGCATGAGTAAGTCACTATGCTGAAGGAACTGTTGTCCTCCATGTGGGAGGTTTGATTTACTTGGAACAGTAAGTGCCACTCTCTACTGGGTATGTTTTGAGCTTGATAATCATGCATTCAAAATGAGTCTTCAACAAAGCTATCAGACCAGCAGCAGCACTTTATCCCTGTGGCTCTGCTACTGCTTTTTTTTTTTGCCATGAAAAGTACCAATGTGTGATGGTTTGAACCCCCCTATTTATACTTCTGTACTGTTTGTACTTCTCAAGACAACATTTTTTGTAGACTTCAACTAAAATGTCATGAAGAACCTAAAAGTACTTAATGCATGGCTGTTTACAACCATCTATGAAGATACAGTATGTGTGACATGACAGTGACTTCACTGTAAAGGACTATGGAGCTTAAAGGCTCTCTAATTCTTCCTAAGCTTGGAAAGTTTTTGTCACATACAGCAAACATCTCCTCACGATCTGCTAACTACATGTCCTCTGAATATGCTGTGAAAAAGTCCAGTCTCTGTAGGCAGCCCAGGCTCTGCAAATGGCAACAAAAACATTTTGGTCCAGGCTGCACCAACCAGCCAACGTGAGACCAGTGAAAGCAAACACGGTGCCCAGAGAGGCAGTTAGAGCTACAGGCTACAATGAGGCTGAAAGGTGAGCCAGCTCTGTTGTGTTTGATGATATTGTTGAATGTAAACAGAAGTGAAGTGTTTTTGTTGCCATTTGCGGAGCCTGGGCTGCCTACAGAGACCAGACTTTTTCACAGCATATTCAGAGGACACGCAGCTAGTGGATCGTGAGGAGATGTTTGCTGTATGTGACAAAAACTTTTCAAGCTTAGGAAGACTTAGAGAGCCTTTAATTCACAGTCCTCATTCTGTGTAAAAGTGCATTTTAAACTTACTCTGAAGATAATTTGTTATCTCTTTATGTGTATGGGTAGGTATTTGAGTACATATAGAATTCCTTTCTTATGATTCCAGTAGTTTCCTGCTGAGTTATGGTCGGATACATCCAGGTAGTCACATGCAGGTTTGTTGCTGGGGCCCAACACTGGCAATAAACATACACATGACTTCTAGGAAAATAAATCTACTTCACTTGGCTAACTCAGATTGCTTAAGTCTCATTTTAAAGTAGTATTAATTGATTTTGATTTGATTTGAAGTCACACCACATTACCATGTTGTCACCTCCTAACGCTCATAAAGTTGTTAGGGTAAGTGTCTTATCAATCAGGTGCCCGTTAACACATCCAACAGATACGGCAGGAAACATTATCCTTCATTTTAACTCTTTTTGGGTTTTTCAGATACTTAAGAAAAAAATCTGGTTCTTTATATGCTAATGCTCCACTACATTCACTAGTCTGCAGTTTGGCAACCCAATCGGCAAAAAAAAAGAAAAAAAAGAAAAGGCAGTGATGTCTCAGTAGAAAAAACAACCACTTTTCTTTGCAACATCCCTGCAGAAAACAAATTATTGGCTTGGTTAAAAGCAATCAGTTTTACACACACTATCCATGCAGAAAACACAACCATTACTTGGTTAAAAAAAGAGAAAAACTCTATTTTGCGTTTTAAAATTCCTAAGAAAAAAAAATCTGGTTCCTAATGTGCTGAATGCTCTACTACATTCACCAGCCTGCAATGTGGCAACCCAATCGCCAAAGAAAAAACTTAGCAATGTCTCTCAATGTCTTTTCTTTGCACCATTCCCGAAGAAAACACAATGTTTGCTGTGTTTTCTTGCCGAAAACACAACAATGGCTTAGTAAAAAACAAAACAAACTAGAACTGCAAGCAGTTATGAACAGGGGCCAAGCCTCCCTGCGCAACTCGGCCTCCATGCCCCATGGAGCCCACGAAAGTTTGCCCCAAAGGACGACGGGCTTGGGGCAGCACCAGGACACAGGCCAACGTCTGAGCTGCAGTATTCACCAAGGGAAGTGCGCTGGAAGTGCCAAAGGCTGAATGTGTTTGTTGCAATAAGTCATGGCCACTTTGACCAATCATTACCAAACTTTGCGGCTGGCATCAGGACTGTCCCCACATCATGCTCATCAAATTTCTTACAAATCCGATCAACTTTTATGAAACATGATATTTCTGGGTTTATAGTGTCCACTAGTGGCCAATTTGCACCAAATTTGGCACTGAGCCTCTGAACAAACTCTGGAACAAATGTCTTAAGTTTCATATTGATATAATTTGGTCTGACAAAAATATGTAACAATATGTGTATTTTAGCTAGCAAAAGAATTTTTGTCGTTAATAATTCACACATTTTTTGATCGGGCAAAATTATTTTCATTACTTTAGCTCAGGTCCATCTCGAGAGTCTATGTGCCAAGTTTCATGCAGTTTGGACAAAATCTGCAGAAGTTTGAAAAAGTAGGTTTTGGATGTGTAGCGACTTAGCGAAGAAAATATGTGACAGAAGTGGGTGTGGCCTTTGTCAGAAAATCCAGCTCTATTTAGGGAATACGTGGATATAATTTATGAATATATGATTTAAAATGTGGAAGTTACAGGAAAAAACACGTTTGCGTCTGTTATAGCGCCACCTAGTGAAGTAACTGCAGTTTTTGATATGGGAGGTCTGTGTCCTGTTCTACATGTACTCTACAAATTTCACAGCCCAGTACAATAGTTCAGCTGAAATTAATGTTTGTTGAAATTAATGTTTATCTTGTAATAAGTACGGGTGTCAAATTATCGCGTTAATTGCGAATAATTAATTACAGCCATATTTAATTGTTATGTTTTTTGATCGCATTAATCTCATTTTTAATCTCTAACTTTACTGTTTCTGTATGCCACAGAGTTGCCTTTTATAAAATCCGTCTGTAGGCGTACGATTGGGCTTCTTTGTGCTTGAGTTGTGGGAGAGCTGCAGCACTACAGAGCAGAGCCCAGCTTCAGCATTTTATGAAAAGCTGTCTGCCCTAGCACGTAAGTATCTGACCTCCGCGGCAACCTCCGTGTAATTTTCGGGACAGTCAGGGCAGGATTCAGGATTCAGGACAACTCCAAGCAGTCGTCCTGAATCCTGCCCTGATTGTCCCAAAAATTACACTAGAGCAGAGTCTGGAGTAGTTCTTGCCCGATAAAACATTAAAAACTGATCATGGTGGTTGAGTTGTCATGCAGCTCCCACCGGCTGCACATTGGCTGCAGCAGTTCCTACATGAATAATGGATGTTGTAGTTTGAAGAAGACAGCGCAAATTGCAGCCACAAGGACAGGGAAAGCGCAGGCAGCCACGAGAAGGAGTGATTTGCATGTTGCAGTGCAGCCTCTTGTTCTAACTATTCAAAACTGTTCTATAAACTGATACAGCTGTAACGAATGTACCAGGTGTCTTTTATTTTGTTAGCTTTTATTTTTTATTAAGTTTAAAGGACTTACATTGATCACTTCCATGAAAAAAACGAAAATTGGAAAAGAGGAAAATAATTTAGAAAATTGTTAAAATTAAATTAGGCAACTGATCACAGATGTATTGTTTCTGTGTGTTTTAACATCTATTGTTGCGTTAATCTGCAGCTATGTTTTTAATGAAGCTGACATGTCATGACAGTCAAGCACTCCCCTGGTGGTCGAGACTGAAGGTTGCAGCACTCTTTATTGGGACTAATCTCAAAAACAATAGAATGTAATGGCTAGGTGTACTGCATCTGTGTTCAAGTGTGTTATTGTTGAAAACAATAATTATGACTTTATAAAACCACTTTTTGCAATATATAAATCTTTTGATCATCTGCCACAATAATGTAATGAATTTAAATGAAAGTACCTCAAGTTGAGGGCTTTTCTCAGCAGTTTTGAGATGAGATTAAAAAAGAGATTAATTAGATCAATTAATTACAGATCATAATTAATTAATCTCTCCATTTTTTTAATCTCTTGACATCACTAGTAATAAGCAATGCCCACTTTGACCAATCATGACCACCTTCAATATATGGCCTCAGGAATGGCCCTACATCATACCCACCAAATTTCATAAAAAATCGGTGTAGCCATTTAGGAGATATAAACCTCCCATGTTTATAGTGCTCCCTAGTGGCCAAATTTGGTTCACACCCTCACAGTCACACACTAACCAAGGATCTTAGCTTTGGTTTTGATAGCTTTTAATTTGACAAAGATACGTAACAGTTCTCATTTTAATAGCTAGTTACAAAAGTCTGTAAAGGCTGATGCACACCTTGAAAAACTTTTGTGGACAGATGGGTAGGAGCATACAGTCCAGACAAAAAAGAAAAAAGGTGCTCGCACACTGTCCTTTAACTTGCACAGTACTTTATTAACAGCAACGTTTCAGACCTCAGAACTTTGTCAAGCTGACAAAGGGGGTCCACGTCATTGGATGCATATTTCTACCTTGATGGTGCACTGCGACCAGCTTTGGGTAAGCTGGGAAAGGCTTGAGGCGAAGCAGGCTCACAGCTTATGTGTTTGTCACTTTCTTTTTCATTTTAACCCACACCATGATCTTTTCCTAACCCTAACCAAGTGGTTTTTGTGCCTAAACCTAACCAGACCTTAACCACAGGGCATCATGATGATTTCTTAATGGACTTCGGAACAATGGGATGTCAGACCAATGGGCAGTTCCCGACAAAGGTCTGAGGACTGAAACGTTGCTGTTAATAAAGTACTTTGCACTTTGCAGACCTTTGTCAAGCTGACAAAGGTCTGAGGACTGAAACGTTGCTGTTAATAAAGTACTAATAAAGTACTGCAAGTTAAAGGACAGTGTGTGAGCACCTTTTTCTTTTTGTATAGCTAGTTACAAAAATCTGTTCGTTAATAATTTGGACATTGTTTGACCGGGCAAAATTCTTTTGATAACTTTAGATCAGGTCCAACATTTGAGTCTAGGTGCCAAGTTTCATGCAGTTTGGACAAAATCTCTAGCAGGAGTTTGAAAAAGTACGTTTTGCAGTTTTTGCATTCAGGGAATCCATGGATATAAAGCTTTTGAATGTGCGACATATGGTGTGGGAGTTACATGCCAAAACACATTGGCCTTGATTGTAGCGCCCCCTGCAGGTGCACATGTGTAATTTTTTGCGTCTGAGGTCCCTGTAGGGGTCTGGACCAACCCTCCAAATTGCACCACCCTCCCTTGCATGGTGTAGCCTGCAGCACCACTTTTACTTATGGAAAATAATATTAATAACACGATGTATAATGATAATAAAAATCTTTACAAAAACAATAGGGTTCTCAGCACCAGTGGTCCTGGGAAACACGTCTGCTTACATATGCGTTCCCCAGGCCCCGCGGGCTTGGCCCCCTTGTTACACCCGCAAACATAATAACAGCCCACAAACATAATAAACCACAAACGTAATAGAAATCTGCAGGTTTGAATGTAATAATCCTGCAAATGTAATAAATTTCCCACAAACGTAATAGCAGCTGCCTACTACAAACGTAACACACAATTGCACCTGACCCCCTATGAGTGCCAACCCATCCTGCAGCGCCGCTGTCCGAGGTGCTGAACAGGTACTGTAGGCCAGATGCTGCAGAGAAATCCGTATTAACAAGAGGCAGAAGAAAATAAAATAAATCCAATTAAATGACATATTTGCTGCCACAGAGTAATTCTGTGAACTGACAAGGAATGTAATAGTTACTGTATTACATTTGCAGAAAATTGTGTTACATTTGTAGTAGGCAGCTGCTACTACGTTTGTGGGAAATTTATTACATTTGTGGGATTATTACATTCAAAGCTGCAGATTTGTATTACATTTGTGGTTTATTACGTTTGTGGGCTCTTATTACCTTTGCGGGTGTAACACCCCCTAATTAAGGCTCTAAAAAACAACTGCTTTTCCTTGCACTATCCCTGCAGGAAATGCAGCTATGTCTCCGTAAAACAACTGCTTTTTGTGACACTATCCTGGTAGAAAACACAACAATGGCCCGGTAACAAATCAAACACTTTAATGGCATTATGCCGACAATGCAAGGATGGCTCAGTAAAAATCTAATGCTTTTCGTGGCGCTGTACCTGCATAAACCCCAACAATTGCTCAGTAAAAAACAACATTTTTTCTTCTCACTATCCCTGCAAGACGCACAATGATGGCTTGATTAAATATAACCACTTTTAATGGCATTATGCTGAAAAACAATGCAAGGATGGCTTGGTTAAAAAAGGTTTTTGTGACATTATTCCTGCAGAAAAAGCAACAATTGCTCAGTAAAAAACAACCATCTATCTTCACACTATCCCTGCAGAAATGCAACGATGCTTGGTGATAAAACAACCACTTTTCCTCTCACTAGCCTGCAAGAAATGCAGCAATGTCTCTGTAAAACTGCTTTCTGGGGCACTATTCTGGCAGGGAACACAAAGATGGCTCAGTAAAAAGCAATCAGTTTTCGTAGCATTATGCTGATAACAAATGCAAAGATGGCTCGGTATAAACAAATGCTTTTTGTGGCAATTTTCTTGCAGAAAAAACAATTGCTTGGTAAAAACAACAATTTTTCTTCGCACTGTCCTTGCAGAAAATGGAACAATTGCTTAGTGAAAAAACAACCACTTCTCCTTTCACTGCCCTGCAAGAAATGAAATGATTGCTGATCAAAAAAAGAAAAAATAAGAAAACTAGATTTCATCGCACTATACCTGCAGTAAATGCAATGATTGCTTGGTGAGAGAACAACCACTTTTCCTTGCACTATCAAACTAGCAAACGCAGTGATATGTCTATAAAAACAACTGCGCTCCGTGGCACTATCCTGGCAGGAAACACAATGATGGCTTGATAAAAAACAACCACTTTTAGTGGTATTATGCTGGCAGAAAATGCAAGAAATTCTCATTAAACAAGAAAAAGAAAAAAAATGCATTATTCCCACTAGTCCTGCAGAAAACACAGCTATGGCTTGGTAAAAATCAACCACAAATGGTGGTCTGCAGCTTGGCAGGCATCTTGCCTAGATGTCACACTGTCCACTATCCCCTCCACCTCCTGATGACTAAGTCAGCTCATACATTTTGTCACTTTGTCATGTATCACTGAATGTAAATAAAACTAAATATATAATATTTGGGCATTAAAAAATCCACATGTTCATGTAAAGTCCATCACAATATTAAACAAAAGATATACTTAGCTTAAGTGTGTCTGTTGTGTGTCATGTTTGTGCTGTTTGTTGGCTGTATGGTTTGACCTGGTGGCAAACCAGTTTCCCTGTTGGGATTAATAAAGCTTTCTAATTAAATTCATTACATATATTGTATCATTCTTTCATACTGTCATACATGACTTATTGTGTTGAGGTTGAGGAAAAACATAAAATAATCACAAATCTGATTTTCTTGCTTCAAAATAGCAATCAGAATCATAAACAGAGCTGATCGTTGCGAACTGACAAATAAATTCAAATTCAACTTTAGGGAATGTGTAGATTTTAAAATGGCATCACTGATGTACAGAGCATACAACAGCATGTTACCAGACTGATCCAGAGGATGTTTAAATAAGAGAATGTCAGTATAAACTGAGAGGGAACTGTATGTTCACAAAAACAAAGACTAAAATAAGGTTAAACGGGAACTGCCCATTGGTTCGACATCCCATTGGTTCGACATCCCATTGTTCTGACCATATTAAACTCATTGTTCCGAAGTCTGTTCTGAAATCATCATGATGCCCTGTGGTTAAGGTCTGGTTAGGTTTAGGCACAAAAACCACTTGGTTAGGGTCAGGAAAAGATCATGGTGTGGGTTAAAATGAAAAAGAAAGTGACAAACACATAAGCCGTGAGCCTGCTCCGCCTCAAGCCGGTCGCGGCGCACCATACGCCTGCCGCGAGCCGTTCAGCACCGCGGACAGTCGGACTAATGGGATGTCAAACCAATGGGCTGTCGAACCAATGACATGGACCCGGTTAAACAAAGATGTGATTCAGTATGATATGTGGAATGGTTTAGATACAGAAATTAAAGTGTATGATTCACACAATAGATTTAAAAAATAATTTAATCACAAGATTTAACAAATAAAAAACTGAAATGTGTTTGGAATTTTGGGGTAGACAATAGGCCTGTGACTTAGTGTCTTTTATTGCTCTGTATAATTTAAAGAGAGCTGACAAAAATAATTATTGTTAAAAGGGTAGGTGTAGGTGTAATAACCTAAGGCTTCAGCCAACACGTTTTTGGTCCTGTTTTGTCTTTTTGGTTATCTTTTGTTTTTAATACTTAAAAAGGCATTAACTTAATGTTTATTTATTGTTTGTCCACCAGTGTATTTGAGTTTTATAAGTTAGAAAATGTCCAAAATAAACTAAACTAAAGCTAAACTTTAAAATATTGATATGTAGATGTAATGTATTGATGGTTTGCAGAAACATGCAATGCCCACATTTTCTTTCTGGGCTGATTCTAATGCTGAGCAGGTTGTGTGCAGTGGGTTCACTAAAGGGTTTTTTGCTGAGAACAGCTGTCTGTTCTAAAGAAGAGGTTTATACAAGAAAATTCTAAAGTTGTGGTCAGAATAACCCAAGGAATGAGCTGGGGAAAACAGCTGGGTGATACACAGTCATCTGATTTATTGTTCAAATGAAAATATTACATATAAGTGCAGCTTTAACTTTGGCTGAAAAAGAAGAGGATCTCCTCATGGCCTGTTTAGAAAGAAGGAATAACTACAGCAACCAAAAAGTCCTTTAACATTCCCATGGCATGTGAGTACTTGAAACATCTAACCCTGTTCTTTAACTTACATTCTATTTACAGTGTGGCAGCTATACATGCTGCCTCAGTGTGTAAATTTGTGTGTGTATGTGTGTGAGAATGAGAGAGAAAAACATTGCTGAGACCTCATGGGTTCTTTGATAAATGGATGTTTTGACAGTTTCTAACTCTCACACACATTCACACATACAGTACACATATAAGGTCATTTTTTGCCATCCTGACAGTTTACAGTGTTATGAATGTGCCATGCAAGCAGCATCAGTTTTTCAACTGCCCCCTTCTCTGGGCAGCAGTGGCTCTTTGATGGTCTTAGGCTGAGAAAATGCAGCTGCAGTGGAAGGAAAAGATTTCTGTCACCGGACGATTATGTCATGCAAAGCTGTTACCGTCTGGTGCTGAGAATGATTTGTGCATATATGGTCATGCTGTTTTTCATCTAAAGAGAGGGTGAGAGGTTTGGATTCTACAATATCATGCAGAATCTATTGTTATATAAATACACGAAATCTGGCTCTGCTCTTATCCTGCAGGCTTGATATTGTTATTTTTACATTAAAATGTTGTTTAGGAGGGGACAGACATGTCACTGTGAGCGAGGAAGTGAGGCAAAGGTGAGAGGGAGAAATAGATAGAGAGGATACCCACAGGGAATACAAGAGGAATAAGTGTCAAGTCCATGCTGGAGGAAGATGGATTAAAATTGTCAGCGTGTAGTTTTCAGACAGAGGGATGAAGATTAGGGACAGACATTTCCCATAGCTCATACAACTGTTTATTTTTGTTTTGAATTGAACTTCTTACCCAATGAATTGCCTTTGCTTTTAGGCATACTGTTTAGTGTCTTTAAACGAGTTTCTACAACACATTCACTCTCTAAACTTTTTTTCTTTTTTTTTGTTGGAAACAGTTTGCACTCAAAACTTTTAGTTTAGAACAATACAGTAAGATACAAGTTTTGAGTACACCAGACACAAATGAAATTTCATATGAACAAAAGCATTGACCTAACATTTTACAAATATTTTTTTATTTCATTGAACTCTAAAAATATGTTGTGGCAAGCTCAGGTTTCGTGGCTGCTAGAATAAGACAAAGGCATGAACACTGCACCAGGGAGTGCTCTTTATTTTACTTCAGCACACCTGTATGTTTGCCATTCTAATATCCACACAGACGGGAGGTCACTAACTGTGTATACAACTTAACTCGTGGTGCGAAATGTCTTTTACCACAACATTAACTCTAACACATTAGAACCCTTGTAAAATACATAACAGTTAATCACTGTGTTATGGGTAACATGAGTGATTTAGGACACATTTAAATGTAGTTTTCTTCAGCTTTTGGCCTTAAAGGGCCAGTGTGTAATATTTGGCATGGTTTATTGTCAAATCTTAATCTGAATATTCTACCCATTAATATGTTTATATAAGTGTATAATCGCTATAAAGTAAAATTTGTTTGGTTTTCGTAGCCTTATAATTATGCTTTTATATATATATATATATATATATAAATATATATATATATTTATATATATATATATGTGTGACCAGCCATGGAAAAACCAGGAACAAGTCTCCCGAGAAGCATTTTGAGTTATTTACAGATTCTGAAAGTGTAGTTTCTAAGCTTTCCAACGATGTCTAACACATGGAAATCTGAAAATATTTGAAGAAGTTGTGGCCATTTGAATGCAGGCACTCCTCAAACTACTTTACTGAGAAATCCAGCCTGAACGATTTTGAATTCTCAAGTGCCAGGTAACACAATGCTGCTCATTTGCATCTCATGTAGATAAGCCCTACCCCCTACTGGTCTAGCTCTCAGTGACATCTGGTATCTGTTAGCCTGCAGGGCAGAAACTATTGTAGTAGTTTGAACAATGTAGTTAATGTTGATGTAGTGTTATTTTCCTTAAGCACTTTAGTGGACTGATCAGAATCAGAATGTACTTTATTGAAATGGAAATGCTTTTGTTACAAAAAGCCCCTGAATAGAGTTGATCATTGAGGGTGTACTATTCTGTATACAAACGTGTGTTTTGTGTTCCTCTGTGTGTGCGTACGTACGTTTAATCTACAGTAAATGCCCTAAAACTCAAAAATACACAATCGGCCATCCGGTCAAAGTACACACTTTAAACAGTTAGAATTTTAAACGTAGGTCTTGGGTCAGGGTGGTTTGGATCCCGTAGAAAGTGGGACTTACCGGCTGAGATGAATGGGTGTCCGCTGTCCACAGCTGCAGTCAGTCCGGTGTAAAAATGGGTTCTGGGGTGGCTGAAGTGTTCACAGGGTCTTTCCCTCTCAGGCGGGCAGTATCGTTGTGGTCGATCCGGTTGTAGAATGGAGAAAAAACTAGTATATCGCTAAAAGTTAGCAAAACGCTAAAGTAGTTTGGTGTGGCTGTGTCACTAGCTTGCAAATCGTCAACAAACGAGTTAACGTTCACCGAAACGCACAAACACGTATCGTTACCGTGGTTCTCAGCAGAATGATGGAGAGCAGAGACGTTATAAAAGGTCCAGAAATACTGACGAAGTGTTTAAATCCTCGTAGCAGTTCCTTATGCAGGAGCGGCTGGCTGCATAAGTAGCCATGTGGTTCAGCTGATTGGCCGAAAAGAGAACAAAAGCACGTGAATAGCCAAAGAAAGCCAGTGTGCAAATTTACTGTTGTTATTGCCGCACCCCCAACTAGGATCAGAGCATTTCCTCTAAAACAACTCAAATTCAAATACAAAGTTTATGGTTTTAAGGCCAGCAATACTGTTATTTGAAACATGGAGTGGCTTCTTCATGATTTCAACTTACACATTCTGCAAAAAAAACGAAAATCACTCATTTTTAAAAAAAAATCGATTTTTTTCTTTTTTTTTCCAACTTGTGCCGGGCCACATATAGCAAGGGCCTTGCTTTAGAGAGTATGTAAGGCAGCCCGAGCAGACAATCCAGCCAGAGAATGCGTTTCGCGTGTATAAACCAACGAAGACAGAGGAAGGAAGGAAGGAGGAGGAGGAAACTCAGAGAGTGTTAGTAGCTCGTCGATGGAGAGTAGTGAAAAGTTTTTTTAGTTATAAAGTTTGCGAATGGACCACACTTACCGCACAACAGGAGAGAATGAACCCGAACCGTCATCTGTGAGGAAAAGAAGACGAAACTTCACTCCTTGTGATGCACTCTCTGCGGCGCTTTTCCTCCTGATGATATATCTCCTCAACGAAGGTAGCGGTAGCACTGAATCCCATTCTGTGCAGCAAAATGGGAGTGGAGGATTCAGCCTCTCTTCCTGCCCGCTCAGCATCCAACACATAGAGTTCCTCATCTGTATGCTCCGGCTCAAACAGGTATGGCTCTGGGTCTGTGTCTGCTACAAGAAACTCTTCAAAATCGCGTTCAAAGTCGTCCATTGCAGCTACTACAGTCCGGAGATATTGCTAGGCTAAATAAACAGCTGAGCTCTGTTTACAGGCTACGCTGTCAGTCAGTGTGCGGGCTGGAGATTGGTGGAGCAGAGAGGGGAGGGGGTACCCGCTAGTCACTGTAAGTGAGTATGTGTGTATGAAGTCTGTGTGTTACGCTAGAAGAGTCAGAGTTTGGGACGGAGTCTTTTACCCCCTGGAGTGTTACCGGAGTGTTTGGAGTGCTCAAATAAACTGGCCTTTTTCCCAAACGCTACTCTGGTCACCTGCTCGTGAGGGATTCATTACAATATCGTAACATGGTTTAGATTTCTAAATAAATATTCACCTCGTCGCTAGATAGACCTACTCCTGAAAAACTTGTGTCTGCACAAGGCTTTTTGTCCCTACAAGGCCACCGTCATTTACCCAACGGGAGGGGTGAGCGAGTGAGCCCTGCAATCTAGAATTTGACCACTGATGTCACTGTTTTCAACCCATTTTACACACTGGCCCTTTAAACACATTGTCTCACAGCATTCTGGGAATCTCCACCCATTTAGCTCTGATTTGCTACCATATGTGCACAATAATAGTGTTGTTTATTGGCCTTAAACTAATTAGGCAAAATCAGCTTTATAAATTTTAGTCAAATTAACTGAAAACTCAAAACTTGTTAACTTAACATAAAAATTATGTCAAGCTTACAAAGGATGAGTTTTTGTGTCAAGTGAACATAAAGTTTTTACGTCATTTTTACATTTTTTTTTTTATTATGTGTCGGGATGTCAACAAAGTATTGGCTTTCAGAATATTAACTCCTCTATTAACTCATCTAACTCCTCCTCTCCTGTATTAACCCAATGGGCCACTGGGGACAGTATGCTCAAGCCAGTTCTAAGTGGCTTAGCATCACGAATGAAAATATAACATTAAATGTTCAAACCTATCATAGCATGGACATGCTACATATTGTTAGCTTGGTTATGTTCTCTATAGTTCAGTCGTTAAGTTCAATTCAGAGTCCTGCATGGGCATGGGTCCATTTTTGAAAACCCGCACCTGTCCATACCGTAAAGGGTTTGCTGTTCAAATCCAGCAAAGGAAAAGTCTCTCTCACTGGCTGCGCTTGATGCCAGGGTGGCAAAAACATTCAATTACTGCTAGGTTAGAAAACATTTTAGCATGTTCCTTCCACCACCATGAAACCTTAAAAGGATCCTGCGTGCCTTGAACTTGGTGTAGGTTGCCACCTTAACCTTGTGCTGCAAATTTTCATTACTGGAGTCCTCTACGTCTGCGACGAATGTGACGAGGGGTTCAAGGTTGGTCTTGTGACACTGACTTTCAAAATAAAAGGAACTGTGGCTTATAGTAAAAATAATGGTAATTTATGTCAAAATATATCACATATACTGCAAATCTTTTTCATTTGTTTTATTGTGAAAAATAAAAAATATATTTTTTTTTTCTCAACTGCTGCCCTCCTGCATGTAGCTCATTTTACCCATGCCCATGAATTTATATATTTTTTATCCGTTACACAGCTGTTTATGGGTTACCCATCCCGATGCAGGACTGTAGTTCAATTAAAGAAAACCGTGAGCACCAAAGTATAATTTATTCAGATTTATTGTCACAACACTGGCATGGTAAACATAAGAGATGAAAAAAAAGTGCTGACTTCTTACCCTTGAAGTGGTCATAAAATCCAAATATGTGTCCATTCCTTAATAAGCTATTTATATTCCTTTGGTTCGTAAGGGTCCACTGATCAGTCAAAAGGGTTTTCATAAAATTAATCCAAATTGTAAAAATTGTCATATGTAGTCCATTGCTAACTGACATCAAATGGGCTGCAATTCTTCTGACACAAACAATATTTTCTCATCTTACCGCACAGTGTTGTTGAGTATGCTTGATTTTGTTACCTTGCTGGCTACAAAATATATGTATCCCCAAACTTTTCTGTGTACTTTTCACCCTGGGACAGCCCCTTATGTACAGTATGCACCTGGTTTAGGAAATTGTTTAGCATTTTCTGCCGAGGAAAATATATGTGTTTTTAAAGATTTACAAATAGGTTTGGCAGCTGAGAGCCACGGGCAACATAGACAGGTCAGAAAGTGTAGAAACTGACTAACACTGTGTTGGTCTTGGTCTTTTCATTGAATTTTTTGACAATATGAAAGATATGGAATAACACCAGCCTTATGCTTTAACAATCAAGGCAGTAAATCACTGACCAACACCGATGTGAGAGAAAAAAGAGACAGACATTACCAGGGTGTGAGCTTGTACAGGAGTGCAAAGAAAGATGGAGGGATAGGAGACAGCTATGTTACAGTGGGATTAAAATGTCTCCAGGAAAATAACTGAAGATTGTCAGCTTGCACTTACTGTTCAATCAGTTAACATGTGAGTGTGTGTGTGTGTGTGTGTGTGTGTGTGTGTGTGTGTGTGTGGGTGGGTGGGTGGGGGTGGGGGTAGGTCTTTATTAGCACCCTGACCTCTCCCTTCAAGCGAGTCTCGTTTAGATGACATCATGACAGGTCATGTCTTCAACTCAAGGGGCTTCTTTCCATCCAATTTATTCAGACAATGGTTAGAATGCCTGTGGGCTGTCCCAGGAGCATCTTTCTCTAGTTTCTAGTGTCTCTGTCTCTTACTTTCTCTCGGAGCTTGTTGGATAGGGCAGGAAGACTTCATTATCTTCCAGTCCGATCTGTGTTGGCCATGACAGGTTCATCCACCGGCCACCCCACAATCGATACAGCTGACAGTAAAGTGTGTGTGTGTGTGTGTGTGTGTGTGATGATTAACATGGTCCATGGAAGCCATGATGTGGATGAGCAAGTGATGAGCTGAAGTGTCAAAAGCCCACAGTCTGTTGCCATTACTATTTCTCCAGCTCCCTGTTACTTTCTCTTCCTCTGTCTCTTACACAAACCCCTACACACACACACACACACACACACACACACACACACACACCTTATTTTGCATATTACTAGGTGTACCTAGTGCCTTCCACTACTGGTTCTTAAAGATGAATTTTATCTGAAGGCTGAAAAGACCAAACCCAGACCCACAGGCATCATGAGCCATAGTGTGGAACAGCTGAATAGCACTATGGTTGAATGAATAAGCTTCCCACTACATTTGAATTTCTCCTGAAAGTATTTTTTAATTCCTTTTTACTATCTGAAATCAAAATAGTGAGTGACACGCTCCTAAAACACACACAAACCATGGCTTAACAACAACAATTTTAAACACAAGTATGAAATTATGCTTTATTATAACTCAAAAGGTTCACAGACAAAGCAATTATGGTTAGCCAGACATGATTTCCACACAAATACAACATGCTAACAAAACAAAACATTTGTCTGACAGTCACTATGTCAGATTAGGCGATTGTGGAGTCATAAAATCTTGCTATGACTTGGCCAACAGACTGTACAGACTGTACATGACAGACTATACGCTGGTCCACGACGAATTATATAAAGGGCTTTTAATTTTAAACACATAAAGGAGGTGTTGAGTTTGAAATGATGGCACGATGCATTAAAGTTAACAGAACAAACAGGAGTGGATTTAAAAGAAAAAAATACAGAGGGAATGAGAAAGAGGGTACCAGCTTCATTTGAAACAGACTACCTGTACTGTGAAAGACCTGTATTGTGTCTGTTCCCGTTTTTAATTTAGTCTGTTTCAAATAAAGCTAGCACCCTCTGCAGGTGGAGTAAGTAAAGGCCAAGCCACTACATTTTATCCTCCATTATGAGAAAATAACATTCTTTGCTAGCTTGATGCTTATGGCAGTACTCACTGAGTGGCTTTTTACTCAGTCAGGTAACATCCCCAGAGGAAATATTGAAAAGGCTGGGGTGATGTTGCCAGACAGAAGTCCATGGTGTCTGTTGTTGTCTACTATGACACACTACACAAGATGAAATGACGGATTATTGCACACAACAGTCATTGTCATTCACGTTCCAAAGTGAGACCATACGATAGCTGCATTGAGCTATAATTTGGCTGATATTGTGTAGTCTTAACCAAGCATTACACTAGACCAGGGGTCGGCAACCTTTTTGACATGTAGTGCCATTTTTAATTTTTCTTGTTAATCAGTGTACCATACCAACATTGAGGTTAACATTAATTCTAATTATGACTTCACATCACATGGACATTTATATCTCCAACAGATCATTTTATTTAATCCATCCTTGTTAGCAACATTTTTTACATTTTTAAATGCTGAAAAGTGAAAAATAAGTGCTACATACAGAAATATAAGCACTATATACAGTACGTATAGTGCCATTCTTATTAAAACATTCACAACTGATATGGAGAAAAAAAAAAGAGCAGGAAAAAGAGCTCCATCGTGCAGTCCTGTGTCACAAATAGACATGGACAGTTATTTGAGTACATTTACTCAAGTAGTGAACTTATACTTTTTATTTATTATTTTATGCAACTTCATAGCTCTACTCCACTATATCTCAGAGGCAAATACAGTTTTTCATACCCCCTCTGTCCCCCGCTCCTTGTTTGGAAGCCCTACTGTAGATTGAACTAGCCAACAGTACATAAAGTAGTTCAAATGGGCTCAACCTTAAACATCTACAGCAATCAAATGCATCATACACATTAATGGAGTAGTAACATTAATCCAGAAACATCAGATATAAGAATAAAACACTATTACTGAACACTTTAATGCACTGTGTTTCACACATTTTGCTGACTTTGTTGAATACTTTGATGCCTACCAGTCAATGTGATCCCTGGCCCTGCTTTGCTTTGCTGAGCTGCATTATCTTCGGTCGTATTTAGTCACTTTAAGTTGCACGCAGGCTTCAGAATGGTCAACTGTCAAACGACTGTGGGAGTAGCTGAGCACATTTTTCATGTGTGAGAATATCTGTTCACAGAGATATGTCGATCCGAAGACTGTCAGTAGAGCCAGTGCAATGTTCTTAAGATAGCTAAATTTCTCCGGTAGAAATGTCAAGGAAGATGCGAGGTCCGTGATCATGCCTTGCAGTGGTTTTCAGCTGTTTCCATAGCTCTGCAAACTTTGCTGCCCACAGTGTGGAACTTTTCAGCTCAATCAGCTGCATTACCATGCCCTGTGTATCCAGGCAGTCCATCAGAGATTAATCCAGTTCATGTCTTTCAAAGCTGTCGGGTTTGATCAAGAAAGAGAACACGGGTCCATACTTCCCGAAAGCGTGTTGTGAACTCCGTCTCAAGCCTGCTAATGTATATGCATATGTCAGTGGTGTTGATGCTGTGCTGTGTGGACAGCTCCGTTACGTGTCTGAAGTAGCGGAAAGTAGAAGTGGCAACGTCACTTGAAAAAACTGCTAGCTTTCCAACAAAAGCAGCCCATGTGTTGTTCATGTCCAAAACAGTTTGCCCTGCACCTTGTAGTTGGCGATTGAGCTGTGGCAACATGATAATGACCCAAAACACACCTAGTAGATGACAACTGCCTTGCTGTGGAAGCTGAAGGTGAAGGTGATGGACTCCAGCTCTAAACTCACCTGTGCACCTGTGCGGCATCCTTAAGCTGAAGGTGGGGTAGCACAAGGTGTCTTCACATCCATCTGCTCCATGATGTCATCATGGAGGAGTGGGAGAGGATTCCTGAAGCAACCTGTGAGCTCTGGTGAATTCCATGCCCAAAAGGGTTAAGGCAGTGCTAGATAGTAATGGTTGGCACACAAAATATTGACACTTTAGACACAATTTGGACATGTTCACTGTGGGGTGTACTCACATATGTTGCCAGCTGTTTAGATGTTGATGGCTGTGTTTTGAGTAATTTTCAGAGGAAGGTAAATCTATACTACTATACAAGTTGTACACTGACTACTTTAAGTTATATCAAAGTGTCGTTTCTATAGTGTTGTCCCATGACAAGATATAAGAAAATATTTCCAAAAATGGGAGGGGTGTACTCACTTATGTGAGATACTGCAGGGTGTATTTTCTTAGTAAGGTACATCCTTTGTGAGGTTTTGGGTTTAAAACAAACAAACAACTAAAAGACTGGCACCCCAGAAAAAACCTAAATTGAACAAACAATCAACTTCCACAAGCTCCGCTCCATCTCTTCCTCCTCTTTCTCATCTCTTCTTATGAATAGAAATGTCCACCTCCCCTCCCCCTGACCCCCACACCACATCTGACCTCACCAATTACTACAACCACAGACTGGACTGCTCCCCTCTGCCAAGGTATTCCCCAACGTTCAGTTCTTGGCCCCCTCCTCTTCATCCTGTACATTCTCTCCCCTCAGTCAAATAATCCGCCATCATGGACTTCAGTTTCACTCCTTTGCTGATGACATTCAGCTCCACATCTCCACCAAAGTCATCACTCCTGCCACTCATTCTACCCTCATCAAATTAACTTCCTCAAACTTAACTGTGACAAATCAGTCATCATCATCGGCCCCAAATCTCTCATCAAATCCACCCATACCTCCTCCCTCTCCATCAATGGTTCCACTGTGCTCTCCTTCCCCAATGTCCGTAACCTTGGTGTCATCTTCGATCAAACCCTCTCTTTTGACCAACACATCAAACACTTCAACCAAACAACCTTCTGCTATCGTAGGAACATCATCTGCCTCCGTCCATGCCTCTCCTTTTCAGCTGCACAGACCCTCAGCCGCACATTCAACACTTCCAGATTAGACTACTGCAATAGTCTCTTTTACAGTTTGTCAGCCAAAACACTCAAGAAACTTCAGTATATCCAGAACACAGCTGCTTGTCTTCTCACACACTCCCGCACCCGTGACCACATTGCCCCCATCCTTCATAACCTCCACTGGCTTCCCATCCTCCCGCATATTCACTTCAAACTCCTCATCATCACTTTGAAAGCTCTCCACAACCTGGCTCCCCCCTACCTGTCGGAGCTCCTCCACCTGCACACTCCCTCCCACACTCTCAGGTCTGCTGATGCCAACCAACTGCCCCCCCCACCAGGACTAACCACCGCACCTGGTGGGGGGGCAGGGCCTTTTCCATTGCTGCTCCTACCCTCTGGAAATCACTCCCTAAACACATCAGAGACTCTCCACCTTCAAGAAATCCCTCACACACATGTGTTCAAAACAGCCTATAACGTCTTAATGTCATTGTACTTTGCCCGCCCTTTCTGGACTTTATCTTTATTTCCCTCCCTACCCCCCTATGGATTCTTTTTTTGTTTTTGTTTTTTTTTGTTTTTTATTGCTGTTGTTGCACTTTGTCAAGCATCTTTGAGTATCCTGAAAAGCGCTATATAAATCCAATGTATTATTATTATTAGTATTATTATTATTGTTGGTTACTTATTTTTATATACCTCTTACTTATTTAGACTGCCTTTCAAAGTCAGGGCAGTCTCATTTGGATTGACGTTTGAGCGCTGCTTGGACAGAGTTGGACAGTATTTTGTGGTAGTGCATCATTGCCTCTCACTGGTGAAGGAGCTAAAATTAGCATGTTCACCCTGGTGTTTTGTTTAACTCACTGCTGATCATAGCATAAATACCTGTGACCACTGCATTCATTTGAACCAGGTGTGAATGCTGATTGTAACCCTTCTCTTTACATACAAAAGCCAGATGTTAGCAGGTGTTAGCAGTTTTTTTGTAGATAGATAGTAGAGAGACCAACAGAAAGTGTTGTCCCCTGACCACCTTAATCTGGCTCTGGTCACATGTCACTACCATACCCTGTTTTATTATTATTCTTTTACTGTAGTACTTATTTTGTGATTTTACGTAATAAATTAGGTGGCCCAGATGTTTTCTCTGAGTGGAAGTATTCACTCTGCTTTGACTTTAGGCAAGGCTAAAAAAACTTATTGTTTTTACTTATCATTTCACAGGAAAATAAACTCTAGGTGGGGGCGGCATGGTGATGTGGTGGTTAGCAATGTCGCCTCACAGCAAGAGGGTTCCCGGTTCGATCCCGGGCGTGGGAGCCCTTCTGTGCGGAGTTTGCATGTTCTCCCTGTGTCAGCGTGGGCTCCCTCTGGGCACTCCGGCTTCCTCCGACAGTCCAAAGACATGTAGATTGGGGACTAGGTTAATTGGTAACTCTAAATTGTCCATAGGTGTGAATGTGAGCGTGAATGGTTGTTTGTCTCTATGTGTCAGCCCTGCGATAGTCTGGCGACCTGTCCAGGGTGTACCCTGCCTCTCGCCCGATGTCACCTGGGATAGGCTCCAGCCCCCCTGCGACCCTCAAGAGGATGAAGCGGTTAGAAGATGAATGAATGAATGAATGAATGAATGAATGAATGAACTCTAGGTTGGATTTTTTTCATATGATAGTTGATAACAAAGCAATGAAACACTAATGAGACACTGAAGTTATGCCATACATACAGAGCACTGTGTTTGACATAACATGTTAATATTGCTAGAAAATAGTTATAATTTTTGAATTCTTCAACTAAAAAGCTCATGCAATTTTTAATTTCTGACCCCACTGATGATATTATATTGAAATTATATCTGAAAAACTTTTTTGAATTTTTTGGGTGCCTTTCTGCTGCTATCAGCAGCACCTTCCGCCAGGTCTGATTACACACATCCTTAACATGCCTTCAGTTAGCCTTTTTTGTGTTGCTCTCCCATTGACCGTCCACTGTGGTGTAACTGGCCATACAAGCTCCCATGAGACAGTGGCATGGCCAACACAACACAGCTGTTGCTGGCAAAGGGTGGTGCTAATGCTCTTCTGCAGCTGCTCTGTGAAACTATCTCACTTAATAAACACTGCAGGTGAAGGCAAAGATGTGCTGCAGGCACTGATCACTAGAAGGGCTTGATGTGATGTCTGCAAGACCAGCAGAGGAGTGTGTGTGTGTGTGTGTGTGTGTGTGTGTGTGTGTGTGCAGGCACATTGGTAGATGGAGATGGGCTGTCTTGAAAGGCTGCTGAAGCCAGCATGATCCAGGTTTGGATATCCTGATCAGCGCCTCAGTCTTCGGAGGAGAAACTGTCCAGGTGTTTGAGTGAGAGATTTGTGGCAGACGGACCACCTCAGCCTCGACGGGGTTTGACAGACAGCTCTATTCTGCTGTCAGCTTTAACAGGCCCAGTGGAATGAAATGATCTGAAATGGGTCTCAAGAGTGGAGCCATCTCTGGAATGATTCTTAGATGCATCGTGAAGCAGATGTGGAAGATTGGGCATCAGTTCACAAATATGAATAATCTTTTATCTAAATGTTTGTCAATGACGTGATATTGATGGAAAAAAAGATGCAGAACTCAACTGCAAGGGCAATGCAGCACCCATTCTACAGTGCAGACATGTTAGAATCAGCCTATCTTATAATACATCTCTACAAAAGTGAGTGGTTGCAAGCATGTTTTAATTTATTTATTTTGTCTAAATAATTTGTGAGACAAACATGAAGTATGTTGTGAATACCTTCTACACCATCACCCAGAGACTAATGTTAGTGGAGCGTTGCAGCACTTACATTAACAAACAAGATAAACACACTGCAGCATTAAACAACTTAAACCAACTCTGCGGTGAAAAAAATAACTCTCTGCTCAGTCTGTTTTACCTCAAAAACTCTGTGTCCAGCCTGCACAGTATCTTGGCTTTCCCAGAAACTGACTGTGTCATAACGTTATTAACAACACAGTCGAACACTTCCCTTCCCGTCATTTTGTTTTTCTCATACAGACAGGAGACTGTAAGGTGCTTACAAATAAATTAATCAATTATTTAACGCAGTTAACTTTTTTAAAAAGGATGTGGACCACTTATTTTCATTGCCAGTTATGTTTCACATCTATCTAGGTGGAATAAGGACACCAGTGAATGGTTTGTCACACTGCATATTATTCAAAATGCTAAAACTGTGGCCTATGTGAGTTTTTTTAGTATGTCTGACACCTTAGTACAAAAGCAACGAAATGCAATTGCATATTATTTCTGGTGAAATATTACAGTATGCAAACACTGCACACTACAACAGCATAAATATCCCACAATGGGTTTGCATGAGCCACTGCAAATGGATACAGTTTGACTCAAGGCCATAGCAACTGAATCAGCATTGGGGGGACCAAATATGCTGTGGGGTCTGGGGTCATTAGTGATGGGTAACTGATTTGCACTTGCAAATTGGCCACATTCCACTCCAGCTGCTGACACTTTTTGACAATAATATTTGCTTTTACAATTACAGTTCCATTGCAAAATGAAGCAGTGGTATAACAAGTAGTGAGGTCTTTTACCTTTTGAGCATATTTGAATATTGGTGGAGACGTGTGCCCCCCCAAAATATGTCATAGTTACTGCCTTAAAGCAGCTGTGCGGAACTTTACATTTTCATTGATTATAGTGCCCCCCTTTGGTCGAAGCGGTATGACACCCACAGCCTGGTGTCGCAGCAGCCGGCATTCGGCTTCATTGGTAAAAACTCGACTGTAACCGGCAGTTACTGCATGCATTTGTTTTGGAGAGCGAGAGAAAAATCATAAATGTTCTGGTGTAGCTCTGAATTTCTTATAAACTGAGGACAACTGCCTGCTGTATATTTGTGTTCATGGTCACAGTCACAGATCATTTTTTGTAACGTTACTAGACAAAAGCGGTTCACATCAGCTAACGTTACATTTAGCTTGCTTATAACTTCCATGTCGTCATATATTGAAG
This sequence comes from Epinephelus fuscoguttatus, assembly GCF_011397635.1. NCBI lineage: Eukaryota > Metazoa > Chordata > Actinopteri > Perciformes > Serranidae > Epinephelus > Epinephelus fuscoguttatus. The sequence goes on from NC_064752.1 coordinate 49,149,474, forward strand.
TGAAACAACGTTTAACAAGTTGCGGTATATTTTCTAAATAAAAACAAAAATTACATACCTGTTGATTAGGAAAAGGGCCAACTCAGGATCACTTTTAAAACCTTTCAAATCTCTCAGCTCTCTCCACTTGCTGAATGCCTGACCGAGGTTTACATGCATTTGGGCTTGAGCCCTATCACTGTCCCGTTTAGCCTTCTTCTGTTCTTCTGTTCTTTTTCTTTTAGATGGTGCTCCTTCTTTATCCGCCATGGCATCGAAAGTACAACCAAGTCCTTATAGACACATCTGGTAAAACTGTTATGTGTTCAGCAATGCCCGTTGCGTACCACTTACTCGAAGAACACTCTCTACAAACACGGCTCTTCTTCTTCTCTCAGTTTATTGGCGGATCACAAACAACTTCCAGGTGCATACCACCACCTACTGTACAAGAGTGTGCAATGTGTCCGAAATCATTCACTACTCCCTACTACATGTCATTTAGCCTGTTTCTTAAATCCTACTCATAAACACAGTTCCTTCTTCTTCTGTGGTTTAATGGCTGCGGGCTGCTGTGGGCGTGCAGACTTACTTCCGCCTCCAGGTGCCATATTCTGGTTTGCTGACTTCTGCTGTGTCCGACCCGAGCCAGGCTACGCTAAATAGCATAAATATGCAGATCTTCAAGGGGCGGTGATACGAACTAGGGACAGTTTTATGAATGGTAAAAAGTTCCGCACAGCTGCTTTAATTTGACTTACACCCCCTGGTTCAAAGCTAGTGTACGAAAGCATTTTGGCTTCTATGAAGTTGAAGGGAAAGGGGACCTGTACAAATTTCATACTGTATGCAAGTCAATTCATATGTTTATTTAACTATGGATAAAGACAAACAAGCTGTTTTACAAGGAGTAAGTAGACACACAATGAGAAAAATAAATCATGTATAGAAATCAAAATTTGTATTGCATCAAGATGCATCAATAATTGTTTATTGTTTACAATTGCATTGTAGCCCTCTGGATTGTACTATGATGGAGATGTCATGTAATGGTGTTCAGGCTGACCCACAGCCCATGGGTCCATCGGCAAAGCAGAATTCTTAGTAAGTTATTAATACCTTGCAGACACATTGTGCAATCCACTTTCCAACTTCCAACTTCCCTCACAACAAGCAGCTTTATCACCATTGGTCATTGTCAGAAACTTTCAGCCTTGGCTTGCGGGTTTGCAGTCAGGTTTGGGTCATTGATTAATGATTGGCTGTCATAACAGGCTGGGTTGGTGCAGTTTTCCAAAAACCCTGACACCTGCATCTGTAGTGCCCAGAGATTCCAACCCCTACGCCAATCCTGTGCAGGGTTTTGGTGAGCTGGAGTCTATCCCAACTCACAATGTTTGAAAGCCAGGGTGGTTGCTCATATGACTGTTGATGTTGAAGAGGCTGGTTCAAACTCTTAACACTGGTGCTACTAAACTGTTCAATGAATGAATGTAAACACATGTATCTCTGTTTCTTGGCCACATTCAGTCTATTGAGCTATTCCACCTAGTGAAGCAGGTGGTTAATATGAAAAAGTAAAAATCTTTAAAACCAAATTAAATAGGAAGGAGGAACAGAGGCCATGAACACACACTGATTTTGCTGTCTGTTCTAAACGCTACCACAGTGGATATTTGGCAGAAGAGCATGCACACACACACACACACACACACACACACATTTAAATGCCAGAAGAAAAAAAAACTGTTTTATTTATTTATTTATTTTTGGATGTTTTAATTTTTTTGCACATGAATACACACACACACAAACACACACACACACACACACACACACACACACACACACACACACACACACACTGTCCTGTAAAAATTGCATCTCTCTGAATAGATAGCAATTACATCATATCCCCCACTGATCCCAGACCAGTGCAATTAACACTCCTATTCCAGAAAGGTTATCGCTGTCAAAGAGCCCACAGACAGAGACACACAGGCACACATACACGCACGCACGCATGCACGCACGCACGCACACACACACACACACGCATACACACACATACATACATACACACATACACACACATAGAGGCAAAGTTATTAAGTCTGTTCTGGTTGCGTGGCTGATAGTGTGAGAGGCAGAAAGGTGTTGGGCAGAGCCTGATATTTTCACTGAGTTAATATGCAGACCTGTTACTTCACATAGAGCTCAGCATTAAGCCTGGAAATGCCACCAGCAAACACACAGACATACACACGCACGCACGCACACACACACACACACACACACACACACACACACACACACACACACACACCGTGTGTTACACAGCCCTCACACCCCGGCGACTCTCTCTATCTTCATCAACCTCTTTCTATCCCTCTGCCTCTCTCATTTTCTCTTTGCCTGTGAGTTCTAAAGAAACCTCCATCAAACATACTAATCTGAAATTAGATCTTTCAAAGAAAACACCAGTCTTCTGCTTTGTCTTTCTTTTGACGCCTCTCCTAAAACACATGTGTTGTCTGCAGCTGCAGCCTTTATATGCTAGAATGCAAGAGAGAGGCAGGAAAAAAGAGTGGTAGTAATGGATTGCACAAAATTGGATTATCCCATTATCAGATCATTACATGCTTAAGTCTGCAAGATACTACATTACTTATTGGATTGATTAGTCATCGGATTACACAGACATGTATGAGGAGGAAGGGACATTTTAATCTATCTTTGATATTAATGAATATAAATCCTTTTCTCTGAAACTTTTATAGGGAGAGGCAAAGTAATCACATATAATAATCCCATGTATACTAAGCAAATCCAACACAAGGTCTGCTGTAGGTTGTTACTGGAGCTTTCAACTGTATCACGCTGTTTTCATCAGAGTATAAAGTTTACCCTGTTGTCATACACTGTAAACCCCTATTCATTCATACAGCTTAATTTTTTTGGAGACAGCTTGCACTCGGAACTTTAAGTTTAGTACAATACAGTAATATAAAAGTTTTGCGTACTTAAAACACAAAATAAATGTGTCATATGACCCTTGTCTGAGAGGAATTTTACGTCAGTTTAACATAACTTTTTTGTTGTTGTTTGAGCACTTAATTACAACGGAGTATTAGGGCCACATTGAAGAAAAAAAAATTTGGAGATTTCGATAATACAGTCGAAATATTACGAGAAAAAACTTGTAATATTTCGAGAATAAAGTCATAACTGAGAAAAAGTCATAATATTATGAGAATAAAGTCAAAATATTATGAGATTAAAGTCGTAATATTTCGAGAATAAAGTCATAATATTACGAGAATAAAGTCGAAATATTATGAGATTAAAGTCGTAATTTAACGAGATTAAAGTCATAATATTAAGAGAATAAAGTCGTAGTTTTTAAGGAAATAACCAACAACAAACAGAATATCAGATTGTCTTTCATGTCGTTGTAAGTAGCCTACTTACTTAGGTTCGGAACGGGCACCGTGCCCGTTCTGTGTCAGTCAAAACTCCGGGCCCAACTCTGCCACTGATTGGCTAGTCTGACATTCTTCATAATACATATAGAACGTTAGTGAAACACATAGGCCTCACAGAAACATGCGTTTGTTTGGGGACAAGTTAGTGGTCACGTTACTCGTTCCACAGGTGAAGGACCCTGGACACATAGCCTACAGTAAATATACCAGTTGTAGCCTAAGTAACTTTTAACATACGTGAGTCTTTATGACTCTTGACTCTTGTCCCCTAACTAACGCTTGTTTCTGTTTCACTGGCGATATTTTCACATGATTAAGTCACATCCCGTTATTTCCTCTGTAAACTGCAACCTACAAGCATGCTGTGTCAATAAATCAGCTCAGACACTGTTAGAAATGTAGTGCGTAAATGTAGAGCTGACCCACTCTTAACACTCTTCTTAGCCACCAAACGCTCACAGATCCAGCCGCAGCAGGCACATTAATATTACACTAGCCTAAGCAAGGAGAACAGTGGAACAGTGATGGGGACAGTGATGAAGTGGTGGGTGATCGATGTGCCTGGCATCAATTGATTGATTGGTTATTTCCTTAAAAACTACGACTTTATTCTTGTAATATTATGACTTTTTCTCAGTTATGACTTTATTCTTGAAATATTACGACTTTAATCTCATAATATTTCAACTTTATTCTCGTAATATTATGACTTTTTCTCAGTTATGACTTTATTCTCGAAATGTTACGAGTTTTTTCTCGTAATATTTCGACTTTATTCTCGACTTTTCTTTCTGCAATGTGGCCCTAATACTCCGTCGTACTTAATTCTATGTCATATGAACACTGAGTATACATTTTGCAACATTTTGCAACATTTTTTAAATTTCACTGAACTATAAAAATACATTGTGGCAAGCTTAGGTTTCTGGATTGCAAGAATAAGGCAGAGATGAATTCTGAACCAGGAAGTTCTCTTTATTTCAGCTCAGCACAGTGTTCCTAACTTCTCAATAAAGAAAGTAGCTATTGGCTTACCTAAAAGTCATGAGAAGTTGCTAAATGACATCATCGCCTAATTTGCATAATTGGCCATGTGCATGTAATTGTAATGGACACTGTAGGAGAGAGGAATAACATTGTGGGAAAGACAAAAAGTGAATAAAAAACACCCCAAATAAGTTTAGAACTACAAATAAAAGTTCTTTCAGTGATTTATCTTAGACAAAGAAAATTTTATATTCACATCCCAGATAAGCCAGCAGTGGCTTCGTACATGCACCATTCATTTGCAGTCTGGACGTGGAGGGGTAACCATCTCCTGCTGTGAGGGACTGGTGGCGAAGACTGGGCTGCCTGTGAGTGCTTTGGGACGGGGGAGGGGCCCATAGCAGCACCCGCTGTTCGTTGTGCAGAGTAAGAATGATACGTGCTTTCACATCAAAGTCTCCAAAAGTCTCCAATAACACCAGAAGAAGTTGCTAGATTTGTCGCTAGTTGGTAAAGGGGTCTGAAAACTCACTACACATAGCAACAAAGTCACTAAGTTGGCAACACTGGCTCAGCACAACTTTATGTTACACTCTAACAACCACGTAGGCAGGCAGTTACCAACCATGCATATGACTTTACTCATGGTGCACAACATTAATTGCAACCCATTAGAACCATTGTGAAATAAATAAATATGAATGACTGCGTAATGGGTAACATGACTGATTTAGAACACATTTAACACAGTTTTCTTCAGTGGTTGGTCTTAAACAGTCTCACAGCATGCTGGGAAACTTTTTGGGAAACATTTACCCCTAACTGGCTACAATATGTTAAGTGCACAATTGGCCTTGTAGGGGAAATACCTCTTTTAGAATATTTGCACTCGTAATAATGAATTTGGGGCACCACCCTCCTAACGAGGGAAGCAACTAATCAAATTAATAACTCTGTAAATCACTTATTAATTCGTCAGCACGCTTCTCAATAATGAATCAATCTCAATATCTGGGTTATGAATCCTCTATACAGTGATCTCAGCTCCTGTCCAAAAGATATAAACTCAGACAACGACTTGGCGATAAATTAATATGTATTTAAACTAAATAGGTAACAACTGAAAAAATGAATAGCAAGTGATGATTTTGTGACACAACACAAAATTAACAGTATATAAATGGAATGAAAGGAGAAGTAACACTTGTGTAAGTTACTTAGTTTGGCGATAGTGGGAGAGTATATTAAAATAGCCTATGTTATAAATGGGGAACGCAGGAATGCGCAAAACCATTCACGTAGGCCTAATGAAACCTAAATCAAAATCAGGATAATTAACTAAACCTCCTGCTCAACCTCACTCTTCACCGCACAGCGGCTCACTCAATGGAAGTTTTGGCCTACTTTTAGCAGCGGGGATCAAAGGCGAAGCTCCTTTAGGGCCCCTGGACTGTCGATCCGCGACTCCCGGACTTTCCAGCAGAATGGAACAGCTGTCTTACAGCAGGAGAGGGAAAGCGGTTGAATTTGCGATGTCCTGTGGGTGCCCACTGGGCTGGTTCACGCTGCAGAAGGCCCACTGTGGCAAGTGGCTGGCAGCTGGTCCAGATGAATCTGGAGCGAAGAGGTTGGTCGGCAGGTGCTGGTCTACTTTGTTCTGGTTACTCGCTTATAATAATGGTCATAACAATATCGTTGGCTGTTCGATATTGCTGTCAAAGTTATTATTATGTGCAAAAATGTTGAAAACACTGGAGATAAAAGAAAACTGGATCGATAAAATTTAAAAGTTCAAAATAACTTTGCTCATGAGCACAAAAGAGTTAAAAGTGTAATGAAGGAAGTTGCGCACGACAAGAAGGTAAAATAGGAACAAGCACAGCAGAGCTCACAATATGAATGATGGGGAATAACTAACAAAAGACACAGGGCAAAAAGAAAAGAGAAGATAACTAAAACGGAAAAAGATACTGCTAGAATGGACTGAAAAGAACAAGAGACTGAGCCATGCCGAGCGCACAGGTATTTGACTGGCCAAAAAGTGGACGGCCTTGATCAGGGAGGCTTCCCTCGTGATGAAAAATATATCTCCATGAGATATACTCAGAGGAAACTTTAATGCTTTCCTGATACAAGGTCATATACTTTGATATGTTACGCGCGAGGGACACATACTCTTCCCACTATGGTCAACATTGATTCTTAACATCCAATTAAACATACAGATTAACATTAAATCAGAATACACTTATTACGTTGTGATATCAGCTAGCCTACATCAAATACACACACTCTAGGTTAACTCTATGAAAATATATAATGAAAAACAAAATGAAGGAGCACGTATTCATGCAACAAGTTAATTAATAATCCCTAATTATATCTTCATTCAAAATATATAAAGTTGACTTCCTTGCGGTAACTCTTCTTAACTCCGCCACAAGATGGCAGTATGGCTACATGTTAGAGAGTTGAAACTAATATTGAATTCTGCAGCTTATCAATCTTTTGTATTAACAGGGTTAAAGCAAAGTATCATTCAGATAAAAACATGATCATGTGCATGTACAAGTCAGAACATGTCAAACAGCCAACAAAGAGGAGCAAAAAGAATAATCTCACTTGCAACATACATTTCAATTCATTTCAAGTCAAAACATTGTTGCCTTAGCATAAAATTATGTCATCTCAAATCTCGCAAGGGATGAATTTTTGTGTCAAGTGAAGATAAAGTTTTTACATCATTTTGACAATCCAGGGCATTTTTGTAGACTCTTCATTATAATTTTGTATGATGGATGGACTGGGGTTAACAGTGTAGAGATGGATCTATTGACTTGCAAGCTCATCAGATGTAAAGACCTAATCCACTGCACTTTGAGAACTTCCCATCCAAGTTGACTAAAGCTTAGCATCAAAGTTTTATCTTTACTGTAGAAAAGGGATTCAAGGCCCACATGCTAACTTTTTCAGACTCTGTCAACATAAAACATGGCCTGTGGGTGGCTGTGGCTCAGGAGATGGAGGACGTCATTCACTAACTGGAAGATACGCGATTTGATCCTTCTTCCTCCTGTCTGCATGTCAAAGTATCCTTGGGGAAGATACTGAATCCTAACTTGCAAATGCATTTAAACTTAGTGGCAGTTGGCATCTTGTACAGAAGCCTTGGCCACCAGTTTGTGAATGTGTGTGTAACGGGATGAATGTGACTTTGTAGTGTTAAAAGTACCTGGCGTGTTTGACTAATAAGACTAATAAAGCACTATACAAGCTCAAATCCATTTACTATTTAACTTCACCAGCTACTGATCTCAAATGACAACAGATCCCTCACCATGACAAGTGAGGAGGCATCTAAGAGGATTGTCTGAGACAGTGTGTTACATACTATTTAGGGCCTGTGTCCACACTACATTTTTCTGAAGCAGAAAATCGATGGCAGCACGTTGGGGCGCCCTTCATCCTAGTGCTTCATAAAAAAGCATTGCCAACATTTTTTTTTTTTTCTAATGATGCCCTGCATGTGGGTTTTGCTTTTATGACAACAACATCTTGACATTGATGTTAGCTAGGTAGCTAATACAACACTACATTAACACAGGGTTGACTACACAGTAAACAACAAGCTTCGAAGGTATAGTGATAAAAGCACAACATGAAAACTACAAAAAAAAAACCATTATTTAAGACAAAAGCAAAACACACAACCTAAACTTAATAAGCCAAACTAAAAGAAACAAAAAGGGAGTGTTTGTTTGTGTGTGTGTGTGTGTGTGTGTGTGTGTGTGTGGGTGGGTGTGTGTGTGTGTGTGTGTGTGTGTGTGGGTTTGAGGCGTCAAACATATCAGCGAACACACACACACTGCATTCACTGCATACTTGATACGTGTAAATTGCGTGTGCAACCATCACCGTGTACTTGCTTCGTGTGCACTGCACGTGCATTCACCATGTACTTGTAACACATGCAATGCACGTGCAATGCCTGCACACGCCTAGATGTGTGGTTATTAGACATGCGTGCGTAGACACGTCATGTGATCACAGGGGTCAAAAGTGTCAGCTGTTGAAGCAACAACGCGTTGTGTTACGGACGTGTGACACATAGCATTGCTATGCTAACTCTGCTAATCAGACGTGCGTAGACACGCAGGTGTAGTGTATGTGTAGCATTTGTAACGCGCTGTGCACGCGTACTGATAAGACGTGTGAGTGCGTTGTGTGAGTGGAGCGCACAACGCCTGCGCATCATGTAGCGGGCGTGTGTGTAACACTCGTGTCTCCATAGTAACCCTATGTAAAATGTAAGCGTGTGCTCACGCGGTTTGATTAGATCTGATGTGTGCTAAGTAGGCGCAAGTGACGCGTTGTAGTGTGGTTGGGTGAAACGTTTGACCCCTCATAGTGTGGGTGGGTGGGTGTGTGGGTGTGTGTGTGTGTAGCTATGTGTGCACTCTCTTCTGCTAAATATCCGTTGTGGCAGCAGTTAGAACAGACAGCATAATCAATGTCTGTTCATGGCCTCTGTCCACCTCTTCTGGCTTCCCGCACTGTCAGCTGGGAGCATTTGGGGAATTTCCTATTCTGGTTTTAAAGAATTTTACCTTTTCATATTATCCACCTGTTTCACCAGGGGTAATGGCTCAATAGACTGAATGTGGCCAAAAAACAGAGATACATGTATGCACATCCATTTATTGAACAGTTAGTAGCACCAGTGTTAAGAGTCTGAACCAGCCTCTTCAACATCAACAGTCATATGAGCAACCACCCTGGCTTTCAAACATTGTGAGTTGGGATAGACTCCAGCTCACCAAAACCCTGCACAGGATTGGCGTAGGGGTTGGAATCTCTGGGCACTACTGATGCAGGTGTCAGGGTTTTTGGAAAACTGCACCAACCCAGCCTGTTATGACAGCCAATCATTAATCAATGACCCAAACCCGACTGCAAACCCACAAGCCAAGGCTGAAAGTTTCTGACAGTAACCATTGCTAACAACGGAACAGAACCAGAGAGAATGTGTATGTTTCTTTGTTGCGTCTCTGTATGTTTTGTGTGAACAAGCGTGAACTCGGGAACTTTGAATTTTGTTTCAGTGTGTATGTTTAAACTGGATCAAAGTATTCACATTATATGTGATTGGTGACGAGTATGTTTACATGCGCAAAATAGCCCTGTTTTTGCCCTTATTCTGAAAAAGGCAATATTCCTACTTAACTGTTTACATGGCAAATAAAAAATAATATTCCACTAATACTGCAGTTGCTCTTACTTCAATTAATGTGCTCTTACATGACATTTTTCAAATCAAAATATGGAAAAGTGGAACAGCTGGTGCTACTTGTCATTTTGCTTCTTTGCATCAGAATAGGATTTTTTCAGTTTCGTAGGCCTCCATCTTTCCTTCCTTCAGCCACCCCCCTGAAAAGGTTGGTGTTGCGATATTTGTGTATATGCAAAAACCTCTTTGATATCCAAGTCTTTCATGGGGTTTTGTGTTGCCATAGCCCACAGGAACGACACTCCTCAATGCTTTTTTTCTCCAAGTGAGGATTAGAATAAATTCAATTCATGTAATCCATTAGCCTTAGTGTCAGACTGAAGCTCCCAGAACCTTCAGTCTGACATCGCCTCCATTGAAGGCGATTTAGGGAACTGAAGTGAATTTGATTTTTCCCTAACCAATCAGTAGAGATCAATGACTCACCCAGAATCTGATGTCATTAGTATCCATGCCTCGGGGGTGCCGAAAACAAGCGAGCATTTAAAATGTCTCCGTCGTCGTGCACGCCCAGCTGCATTGCTGTTAAATCCAGTTTAGCAGCTTCCTTAATTTGGTCCTCCGTTAACGCGAGTAGTGGCAAAATACCTCGATAGCATTGTTAATGTGGTCTGTAGGATGTGTAGCGGTCGCCATTGTTGCTATCCTCACCAGTTACCCACCGGCGCACAGCTTGACATCAGCGTGGTGCTGATTGGCTAATTGCTACACCCGCCCCCACCCCTGGTGTTCATTGGTCCTTCCATCGTTTGGACGAGATAAATCGCAAATTCACTGCAGTATGCCAGACCACAGATGCAAGCCTACTCAGTTGAGTGGGTGGGGTCTATGGTCTGGAACCAGGCTAGTAATCCATCTGAACTTAATATATATTTCTAAACAGTTGAAGATACAGTCATTACTAAAAGTGTATGTCATCCAAGAGAGACAATATAAACTAATGGAATTGTCAAAGTTGTCTTATCGAAATTTACGGTGTACTGATGGATTCCCGTCATCAACTCATGCATTGAGTAACATCACAAGTAAATGTGCCACCTTAAAAGGTGCTGGCAGTCGGCCCAGTGATTTAAGCTATTTTTCCTCAGTCTACAGCTGCTGCAAGAGGCAGTGAAAGATCCTTTCATTTTATAGTTACAGTTTACCAACGTATGTTAAATATATTTTTTGGGACATTTTGGCCTTTAATTGACAGGACAGACAAGTGTGAAAGGGGGAGAGAGAGGGGGAGTGACATGCAGGAATTGGCCACAGGCTGGAGTTGAATCCGGGCCACTGCGGCAACAGCCTTGTCTATGGGGGACCTGCTCTATCCACTAAGCCACAGACACCCCAACAGTTCACCAATGTATGTTAGGCATACCATGGTATGAACAGTGGTTACATAAGCTTTAAAAGTAGCAACAACTCAGTCCTGAGCAAGAGCGACCGTCCGCTATTGACCAATCAATGGACTGCAGTGTTTCTAGCTCCACCTTTTAGTAACAGATCTGAGCGTACCACAACAGAGGGATGACCTAAAATGGGGATGGTAAGGAACAGTTCCATTGGTAACATCCACAGCTTTTGATTGTGGAAATGGAAAAAAACAGTGTAGTGTACTGAACTGAACTGAACTGAACTGTACCGTAGCACAATGCTGGGTAGATTTGGGGCTAAAATGGAAAGACTATTTTAACAGGAAGCATATATATCAAGTATATTGCAGCCTAAGATACATATTGTTTTTTTTTAATTCAATCCAAATGAAAAAAAATCAAAAAGGTTTTTCTGCACACAAGTTAATAACAGATGCCACATAGCGTGTTAATGTCACCCTGGCCCTGTCAATCACACATGATTGACTATTACTGTTTTAATGTTGAATTTCACATATGTTGTCAACATTACGATGAAGTACAAGTATGCACAGGTTATTGGTCACAGTGTTTTCAACATTAGATGTGTCTATTGTAAATAAACATTATTATGTAAATGATTGATGTCAGCACAAGGCTTCTGTAGGATGAGATAAATAGAGGACAGATAAGGACAGTGAAGATTATCAATAACAACAAGCCCAGTGTAACTTGTGTTTACTTTTTATTATTTATTTGTTTCACTTTTCAGTTGGTAAATGGTAAGTGTGTGTGTTTGTGTGGTCTGGAAGGCCTTGGGGCGTATCTTGTCAGAAATGTAATGTGTAGAGGACGTGAAAGTTGAGCAGGAAATATATTCCATCAGCACACCAGATTCCCTGCAAGAATCTGTGTGTTTATACCCACAGCTGCCTTCAGCTTCCTCAGAAACAACAATGATGAATAGAGCCTTAAACAGGCAACTCCCTTTCTATTGTCCCTTACACCAGCAGGACATAATCATCTTTTCAACCAGTTTTCTCTATATATTTGTTAATCAATCTTTCATTCACTCTTTCATCTGTTTTGGCATCCACTCTCTTTCATATTTTATGAATAGACTGAAATTGATTTGAGGCCACGGTCTTGTATGAGAGTAGACCCCAAGATATAGATGCAAGCTTTAGAGGCGACTGCATTAAAAAAGCAACAACAACAAAAAATACTTTAATTCTGCTTAACAACAGCTTCTCTGATCTTCAGGCAACTCACATGGCAACTTCTTTGTCTAAGTGGAAACACTAAATGGGCTGAATAAAACAAAAGAGACTGAGATCAAAGAGAGAAAGGGAGCGTGGAGAATCAGCGAAATCGAGGAACGTGGATCAGATGTGCATTAATTGCCACAAAGAGTCAGAAGAGGCTGAGCCGCTTGACGGCCTGACCCCACAACATGCCGATCAGAAACACAATTAGCAACAAATGAGAGGGAAATATCGCCAGGCTGGATTTACAGCTCCTGTCTTTGTTTGTATTTTATGTAATGAAGATCGTGATGATATCAGCCATATTATTAGTTAACTCAGGCATTCTGGGGGATTGGTGGATTGAGGTACAGATGAGTCACATCATCACAGGTTTAAATATATTACGACAGTACAACACTGAGCTTATCATCCACTGTCTTATCTTTCCTGTCTGTCTGTCTGTCTGTCTGTCTGTCTCTGATTACTATAGTACCGCTCTGTACTGACTAACAAGTATGTAATGAAGACAGTAAATAGAGGATTCTGCCCACTCAGCATACACCTATACAGCTGCCCTTATTGTACCTGATTAGACCTCCTCTTGGGATTGTGTGGGTATGTACAGTCTGTGCTTGATTGACATCCTCCTCACTCTCTGTTAACTTTGTTTGGACAACGTCATCATTCTTAGTAGTCAACACTAGTGCTGCACGATTTGATAAAAATGTGCGATTGCGATTTGATTGGACAATATCGCGATTTGCGATTGTGATTACAATATAATTTAAAAAAATGGTATCATTAGTGTCCTTGCTTGATTCAGTGTTTCCCTTACATTATATGAGGGGGGCACTGACCTGATATAGTTATTGTTATGGACCACGGCACTGTACACACAGCGGAGTGAGCCTGTGTTGCATTCAGGCGTTGTCACGTAAATGACAGATTCCAGCACGCCATAGCACAACACAGCAGCATGTCAAGTGGGCCGAAACTGAGCAAAATTGCTCAGTTTTTCATTTGTTATTATATAGTTTGTTATGGAGTCCATGATTTACCCGTGACACTTAAAAATGTTTGCGTAATTGTGCTTTGTTGTTGATCTTTAACTTTTAAAGTTTTACACAGCATGTCTTACTGTTCAAAGTCGCCGTACCCGAATCCAAAGTATCGCCATGTAATAGACGTTGCATTTTTTTCGCCACCAACTCAGCCTGTTCATGGTCATGCTCACGCTCTTCTTCTGCGTCTGTGTTGGTCACTGCTGCACGCTGGCTGGTCACCTGACCATACGTGCTGCACACACCAGGATAGCTTGTGGGCATGATGTCATCAAACATTGACTGTTGACATTCTGAGACATCGTGTCAAATTCAGCCTGTTATATGCATTTTCTGTTTTCAAAATACACCTCTATTTTCACAGGAAATGTACGGTTTACATACAGTCTCCTTTAAAATAAATGCACTGCATGAGTAAACACTGCAAATTGGCTATTTTTCCTTCAACAACAAACGCACATGAATGTGGTTGGGTTTAGTAAAAAAGAACAGGGTTGGGCTTTATATTCATAAGGGAAGCGAACACTGGCCCCCTGGATGGAAGTCAGTCATTCTTGGACCCATCCACCACCCCTCCCGCTTGCCCTACTGGGACTTTTCACCCCCTTAACTTACCTTGCTCTTCTGGCCATGTTTCCCCCTGATGCTGACGGGCCGTGTATTATGCTGACGTGAAAGTTTTGTTGGTGTCTAATGGTGGAAGTCACCAGGCGTCAGTATTTGATGACTTCAGAGTGAGACTGGGTTGTATTGATACATGTAGTTTGGGTAGTAAGGTATATTTCAAAATGAGCAGTGCTTTAATCAGCCAGAGAAGTGAAAATACCTGCACAGGTGCACATGGGGTTTAAGAATGTCATAAAACAGCCAAATCAATCGACCAGCCAATTTCAAAAAATGATAAAACATGACAATAATTTGTCAGCATGATGTCCTAAGGCCTTTGAATGAATACTTCATCCCCCGGCTGACCTTATGAATATCAGTTACTCACACCATGTTTAATTTATGAAGAAAACTTTGTTTTTCTTTCCCACCCCCATTAAGCGAAGAATCCAAGAACAGAGAAAATTCTTGCTGAATTGAGGTCCACTTTTAAAAACAGCAAAACTATATAAAGACAACTGTTTACACACCTTCACACAACTCGTGCAGCATAATTCAAGTTTCATTTATCCAGTTGTTTGTACAGTACTTCCCAGACAAACAGGTCTTTCCTGAAGGGGAACTGAATGGAAAGTGAAACTTATACTCTCTTAAAAGCCAGACTCCATGACAAAAACAATAATTTTACCTCACCAAACACGTGACCTACTGGTTTGATTATGTAATTGTGTGACTTTGCTGAATGGGAACTTGCCCCCTTAAAACACTTTTTCCAACCTGGGAGTCTCTACCCCCATTAGAGGTTGCCAGAGCTTCACAAAGGTCACGAGGCAATCTTGATTTTCAGGAGTGTAAAATAACAGAAGGCCTATATCTCAGCATTTCATTGATTTTTTTGTGTGGAAAAGTTAACTGTTATTTTAAAATATTATAGTACTATTAGAGATATAAACTTGGGCACGGTACTGGCATGAACTCAAGCCATATTCACAGAGCTTTCACTCTGTGCTAAACAGCCTCTTTCTGTATCAAAAAGTAAAACAAACAAAGAGCAAATAGGACAATGGCGTCAGGGAGAGGAAAACACTAAATCTAAACAAAAAAGAAAGTCTACTAAATATGATGTATGTGTAATCATTAGAATTTAAAAAAATAAAAAGTTCAGTATTAATAGATGAAGGGGATTTGTGTTTGCTGTGTTTTGTAAAATGCTGTGGAAACAGAACAGAATTTGTTATTTTGTATTGAAGAATATAAGTCTGTAGGCAGTGCTGGCCATGGTATAGGCAGTATACATGAATACTAAGGGCACCACAAATGGGAAAAGAAAAAAAATAAATCAAAATGTTTATAGTTGACTATCTTTCACTAATACTATTACTACTATTATTTTGAAATATTACAAAAGGCCACAACAACATAACTACATAGCAAAGCCTACTAAATAATAGAGATGCCTTTTTTTCCTGGGTTCCTGCTGCCCCCCGGCCCCCCTCCCCAGCTTACTTTACCTTTCTCTCTGGGGGAGATGTGACGTCACGTGAACCTTGAAACACGCTGTATTGTTATCATGTCAAAATGACAAAAGCTCTGTGGTGCCCACTCAACTACCACTACACTACTGAGAGGAGTGGATGTGGAGAGAAAGTAAATGGTAAATGGCCCTGCATTTGTATAGTTTAGTCATCATAGTCATCATAGTTTCTAGCCATCTGACCAATCAAAGCGCGTTTTACACTACGAGTCACATTCACCCATTCATACACTGGTGACCAAGGCTACCATTAAGGTGCCACCTGCTACTCGGTTTTTAACACAGTCGCACACCGATGGAAGCAATTTGGGGTTCAGTATCTTGCTCAAGGATACTTCGACATGCAGACTGGAGGAGCCGGGGATTGAACCATGGATCTTCCGATTTGGACAACTCACTCTACCTCTGAGCCACAGCTGCCCAACATGAAAGTGACAGGAAGAAAGCTGGTTATTGTTACCTCTAAGCAGTCAGTGGCCACATTGAACAGCATGTGAGTACTATGATCTGCACCTGAAACAATGTCTACAGTTTGTAACAACTTTTCTGTCAGAATTTAGATTAGAGATAATTGAAACATCCAGAGTTGACTGACATTTTATAGTCCTGTACTTGTGTGTACCTGCAATACCTTTTGCATTTTTGATATATTTGCATTGTGTGTTATATTACTGTGTGTATGTGAGCTCTCTGTCTGCCACTTCTGATTTCTCCTGATGAGAGACCTGATGAGTTGACAGGCAGTAAACAGATGTGCAATCTACAGCCAATTAATTTCTCATTCTCTCTCTATTGTACTTTACTCTGTCTCTCTCTGTCTGACATATCCACACACACCCACACTGCATTGTCAGTTGGCCGCTCTGTAAAGCGCTGCGTTTCTGTTGTTATCATGATACAAAACTCTCTTATCACACTCACACAAGATAAACATGTCCTACTAAATGTCTCTGACTTTTCTTCTTCTTCTTCTTCTTCTTCTTCTTCTTCTTGGCTGTTTGCTGAGGACGAGCAGAAAGATTTCCATTATTTACAAGACTACGTAACAACCAATCTCATTCCATCCCTGCTTGCCGTATGGCTTCCAACCTCACAACAATCTGCCTTCAGCTGCTGTGATTTTTCACTCCTGGAGAAAATTACAAGCAGGAAAAATCTAAGATTTCTCAAGAAAAAAAAAAAAGAGATGTTGATAGTGCAGTGATGGCAAGATGGGAATAATGAGGGCGATAGAGAGGTTATACACCCCACTAATTAGCCAAGGTCTTCACAAGTTCAAGGACGGTTTCAGTGTAGCTGATAAAGATGAGAGGATGAGGAGAAGGGGGGTGAGATGGGTGAGACTTCCTACATCTTAATTATCCCGGTGGTTTTTGGCTTGTGGCGCCTTCTGGAGTGTGTGTGTGTGTGTGTGTGTGTGTGTGTGTATCTGGGGAGCGGGGCAGGGTGAGTCGGGGCTGAGTAGAGGAGTTGGAGGGCTTCCATGCAAAGCCCTGTCTTCTTATCCAAGGCCGAGGTCAGCTAGGCATGGCCCAAAGCTTCCCAGGGTTGACACTTTCCCTTTCAATTACTCTGTGGCTTGCACAAGCATCCACAGCCCAGGAGGATCATGGGTAACACTGGGGTTAAACACACATGTCTTCAATTATATATGCATACAAATTGTCTATATTTACACTTTGGGAAAATAATCAATGCAGTTTACTGTTGAAGGTTAATATTTATTGTGTCCATGATTCAAGAGAGCACCAGTTTTGGATCTGATGAATACCAAGTTTTTAAACTCAGCCCACTTTCCCCTGTAATCCTCAATACAGCTCATCTGAAGGGGAGAGACTGGGAGAATTGCTTTTCTCTTGATAGAGGAGGAAGTCATATAGTTTGACACTGAGTGAGTCACTGATTCTGTTAACATCCACTGAGATTTTTTTTTTCATTACTGCTTTTTTTGTTTTATCCCAGAAATAAGTACTGTACAGTTTTCCTGCAAAGACCCGTTTTACATTAACACACAGGGCTGGTCTTAGTGTTTTGTGGGCCCTTGGTAAAATGCTGCCTTGGGGCAAATCTTAAAAACACAATAAAATTGTATCTTTACTTTCTTAAAGTGGTCTTTAGTGGGTTTGGAATTGCACTTCCATAAACTTTGGGACCTGCGAGTAAATATGGATGCTGAAACCTGGTATTAAATGGGCCCCAGGGCTGAATTATTTGATAAGCTCCAACATAGGAGATATTTGGAGGATATATTTCTTATACATTTTTAATTTGCAATAAGACATAAGACAGTTGTCACGGATGCATTTTTCCCTTCAATCCAGAGGAGAGCTCTCTGTGTCGGAGCCATACAGCCAGCTGCATGTGCAAGGGGTGGGGTGGGGCGGGACCAGCTCTGCCACTTTGTGTTGCACACACACAAAAAGGCCCTGCTCTCGGTGACAACGGCAGAGAGAGTGAAACACTCCATAGTGTGGGTATACTTTATGCTTATTGAGGTATGCTTATTGTCACAATTTTAACAACTTGTGTGCATGTAAGGGCAGAAACGAAACCAATCTTTTGAAACATCTAACAAAAGTATATCACGTACATGCAGAGAAATGCACTGTTTTCGACCACCTAGCTCATAGTTCATCTCCTGTTTCCCCATCCACCTCAGGTATGTTATAGTCTATAATGGTAATCTATTCAGTTTTCTGAGGTTTCCAGCATTTTTTCCCTTTTAAAGGGGTGTTTGGGGGGAGTTTTTCTTTATCCGCTGTGAGGGTCCAGGGACAGAGAGATGTATGCTGTTGTAGGAGGAACAGCTTTTTGAACTCTTCCAAAACCTAGCTTGTAAGTAAATGGACAGAATGAATGGGCCACTCTGAGGGTCAAATGTTTATAACTTTGTCCGTTTCGCCTCAAATTTGATGAACTCTTTCACCGTCATCCTGACGCAGAGGGTGGTAATGGTGTCAACTGGAAACTCTCCAGATCTCAGTTTGCTGATTACCATCCTGGGAAAATCCAGCGTTTTGACAACTCAGCCAGTTTAACTGCCAGACCCGGGGTCATTAACTATGCTTTTAAGTTCACCACATCTTCTCCCCTTTTTGTCACATCTATGGGAGCCACTCCAGCTCTATCTTGCTCTCACCCTGGTGAAGATAAGAAATCCAGATGGGAGTGGTAAATTCAGGATGAATTCCTGAGTAGAGACTAAGTTTCTCTTGTTAACTTGAAATGTCTCTTGAAAGTAAAACTATACATTTTATCCATGTTCTAACATGTTGTTAGTTGAATGATTTTTTTTTTCCCCACTCTTGTAGGTCATAGTAGTAGTGAGTTGTAATTTCATGTATTTAATCCCTCATTTAACATGGAGTCATACTGCCATCTTGTGACGGTAGTTAAGAAAAGTTCCCATAAGGAATCCCATATTATATTTCGAGTTAAGATATAGTTGGATTGATTAATCAACTTGTTTTTATTAATTTGTGCTTTCTCATTTAGTATGTTGAAGTAACTGCAGACTAGGTTTGTTTGTGCACGAACCATTTTATACTTGTGTTCCGTTGATATATGCAGTATAATAATCATATTAAATCTAATTTGATGTTAAGAGCCGATTTTGACCATGATGAGAAGAGTATGTGTCTATCGCGCATAACATGTTAAAGTATATAATCTCACACCTGCCTTGCCTCAAACCCACCCACTCAACGTGGTCAGATAAAACTATTGAGCTTGGCGCATCTCCGCACTTTCCTGTTACTTTCTTTCCTCTTTTCCTTGTTCTTTTACTTTATTTTACTTTTAATTTTTTTCTTCTTCTTTCGTTTGCCGTCCCTCCTACTACTACTTATACTCTTTATGCTTTAACCCGTTACGCTCTTATACTCGCTTCCTGCGTAACCCTTTCCTTTCTTACAATCAAAATTATTTTAAACTTTTAAGTTTTGCTAGACACGTCCAGGATTGTCTTGTCTGTCCTGAGTTTTCTTTCTTTTCGTCTGTGCCTTCAGTAACATTATATACCTGACAAAGCTAGCTGATTGCAACAATTTTTTATACACGTTAATGATAACTTTGATAATAATATCAAACGGCCGACAAGATTGTTTTGACCCTTATTAAAGGCGAGTAGCCACAGCTAAATAGATAAGCTACTATTCGACCTGCAACTCCATCAAAGATTCATCGGATCCAGCACTGCCAGACACTTCCCAAGTGTCCGCAAAGCAGGGAGACTTTCCGCAGCCTAAAATAAACTGACACTTGGGGACCACCTGAAGGACGTCACAGTCAGGCTCCTCTCCACCACTCTGTTACAGCCGGCTTAGTTCCGCTGGGGGGAACTGCCCATTAGTCCAACAGCCCATTGATCCGACATCCCATTGTTTCGACCATATTAAACCCATTGTTCTGTGTCCATTCCAAGTCCATTCCGAAATCATCATAATGCCCTGTGGTTAAGGTCTGGTTAGGTTTAGGCACAAAAACGACTTGGTTAGGTTTAGGAAAGATCATGGTGTGGGTTAAAATGAAAAAAAGTGGCAAACACATAAGTTGTGAGCCTGCTTCGCCTCAAGCCTTTCCAAGCTGACTCAGAGCCGGTCGCGACGCACCATCAAGGTAGAAATACGCCCGCCGGGAGACGTTCAGCACCGCGGACCGGCGGACTAATGGGATGTCGGACCAATGGGCTGTCGGACCAATGACATGGACCCCTGCTGGGAAGCCCAGGAGCTACAAAGTGACAGTCTGGCGTCCTCTGAGAAACATCAGCCTGAGCCAATGCTGCTTAAAGTAGGCAAAGAATCTGATTTTGTGTCATTTCATATCATCCTCATTTACTACTCATTTACTCAGCTGTTAAACATTTAGCTCTAAACAAATCTTCATTTATCCCCAAGTTATTGTCTGTGAATATTTCTTTTGAGCGGGAACTAAGATCACTGTATAGAGAATTCATAACCCAGATATTGAGATTGATTCATGATTGATAAGTGTACTAACGAATTAATAATTGGTTTCCGGAGTTATTGATTTGATTAGTCGCTTCCCTCCATAGGAGGGTGGTGCCCCTAAATTTATTATGAGTGCAAACATTTTCTAAAGGTATTGCTCCTACACTGTAAAGCCCTTTGAGGCAAGTTGTGATTTAGAATACTAGGCTTTATAGATAAAATTGAAATTAAATTCTTAACAATGCTGTAGCAGAATTTACGAATTTCAGAATTTATATACTGTACTTAAATACATAGAAAACAAAGCAATGCTAATTCTGTTCTACATTTATGTCATTTTTTTCTCTTAAAAAAACCCCCAAAAAGAGTACCATTAAAGTACTGGATTGATAAGCAGTGTCAGTAAGAGTAGTAGTATTGTTAAAATCTTAACTATGCCATCCCTACTTGTGAGAGACAAATTGAAAAAAGAGTAGTCACAGTTCACAACTTAAATCTTAAACCCAAAATGAAGCTCAGCATAAGTTCAATCAGGAAGACTTTCTTTGTGCTCATCCATTCACAACTCTCTCCATCCCACTCCCACTGTTTCCTTTAATCAGCTGACTATGGGTGTTCACTCTTCTACTTACCCAGTCAAACTTTGCTGCAGTCTCTCTCAGCCAATCAGGATGCCACTGCAAAATTTTAAATCTGCTCTCTCTTCTGCTGCTGTTAGCCATCATTTTCGGCAGAATCTTTGTGCTGGCAATCGCTGACTTTCCCTTTTTTCTTTGCAGTCCCTTTTTGATAGTAACAAGCGGAGTGTGTGATTCCTCAGCAGAGGCAGAATCATCTCTCACTCATCACGTTCTCTGGTTCAGGTGATCTTGCCTGTTATAAGTCAGTATTGTCAATGTGCAACTTCATTCTTCATTTCCAACTTGCATACATACACCCGGATTGCCACAAGCAGTCCCCAGCCACTCCAACCAAGCTTTCCACAAACACCTTGCTTCAGTCCCTGGATATGCCTCAGCCTCTGCCTCATCAGCGTCCTCATCATGGCAGGCCTCCACACGCAGCCAGCCTCCACACACAGCCAGCCACCACTCTGAGCCAGCGCTTCATTCTGCCTCCAACCTGTCAGCCCCAGTGCACCTGGATCCCTCACAGCGAGAGAGAGGGCGGTTCAAGTCATCCGATCAATAACCATCCTCACTGTTTAAGTGTGTCAGATATGATTTGTCTAATTCATTCAGTGCTGCAGACAAACATTATCACTGCATCATTTATGTGAAGCAATTTATTTAATTCTCCTGTCGCCCCTTGTTTCAATGGGAAAACAATTACCGTAATACCGTAATAGCAGCGGGCCTTGATTTCAGTGGTCATTGGGTTTCATCAAAGTAAGCATATTAAGCAGGCCCATTATGCCCTCTGCTTCACAATGGTATTCGCTCATTTCAAGTAATGCAAGTTGTTCTCTTCATCCTCATTCATAATAATAAATATATTCACATGCGTATCATGCCGTTATCTTACCACACTTTATGTACCATTTCAAATTAAAAGCCCCTCAGCGATTTCTTCGGTGTGCATTTTCTAGGTGACAGCCATAGAATATACTATTATCTAGCACAAACACTTAAAAAAGCACTCATTTATAGTACTCGTATTTCTCACTTTTCTCTTCTTTTAGGAAACTCAGTGTAGTTTGCATGTGTGTCTATGCTCTCACATCATCTGTTCATTAAGTGGCAGTTCTTTAAATCTGTTAATATTTTATATCTAACATTTGCTAAACTATAGCAAACAGTTATTCTTTATGAATATGTATCTAAATAAATGTTTTAGTGAGTAAATATATATACACTTTGGGTCACCTCTGGGTTTGAAATGTGCTATAAATAAGTTGTGTAACACTTTACCTGAAGGTATCTACATAAGGGTGACATGACACTGTCATAACTATGACATGACACTGTCATGAACTTGTCATAAACATTATGTACATGTCATAAATGTTTATGACTGCTGTCGTTAAGTGTCATTCAGTTTTTGTAATGACAAGTCGACATTGTTTGGCTTGATTATGACAACTTGTCATTGATTAAAGTGACATTACCAGAAGATGTCTTTGTCATGACAACTTGACATTAAATTTGTTTCGGATGTCCTTATTATGACAACTTCACATTAACCAGGATGACATTACCAGAAGATGTCTTTGTCAGAACAACTTGACATTAACAAAAAAATGCACCTCTTTTTGTGTTTATGACAAGGTGACATCGTGGTTATTATAATTAGATGTCCAAGGTTACAGACCGATTCTAACACTCAGTCAGATAGATGTCTGGCAGGATACGACACAAAACTGGCTGTCATGACACCATTATGACAGTGTAATGAATAAACTCTTTGACCTCAACTAAAGTGGTACCATTTTGATTTGTCATTAAGATATCATGATATCTTACTCACTGCTAAAAGTTAATAGTTACACTACTAGTTACATTACTTTTGGATTACTCTGTAACATCACCTGAGATGCACCATAACTTAATTGCCAATTAACAATATAAAGTTAAACCTTATATATGCCCAGATCAGCACAAATCCTTATTCTAATACGGAGGACATACACAAGATCTCTCTTTTATGCTCTTTAATACAACAAAGCTGATAGCAAAGTTGTTAAAAAATCAGCCCAAACAGCACAACATGTGTCAAGAACAGGGCTACAGTACTGGCAGTATGCAAAATGTCTCAAAATAAAATTATGATCAAAACTTTTATTGGAAACTTATATCATCATTAAATGTCTATTTCTATTTTGAGGCCATGAGATAAGCATTGTCAAACTGAATTTCTTTACAATACAACAATATAACTTAAAAGAGATTGTCCTACCAAACAACTAATGCAAACATGAATTTGTTCAAAATAATGTCAACAAATAAAGTAAGATACTGGCCATCATCATCATATCAGACAATGGTGAGACTTCAAAGGAAAACAACATTGCATATGAAATGTAATTTCAACTGTGCATTTAACAGGCCAAACACACTCAACTCACTGTAGCGCACTCACCAAACTAGGGCTTTACAGCACATTTTTCCATTTTACTGGACATGCTTATCAAAGAAGTGGTTATACCTCATGAAGAGGAGTCTCTCAAATTGTTTGTCAGACAACCTGTTCCTCCTCAAAGTCAGCACAAGACTGCCCAAGCTACAGAGCCTCTCCACCGGTGCACTAGAGGGTGTCTCTGTGTTGAATTTCATACATATAGTCTCTATTGTGGGGAAACGGTTCAGAATCGCCATCTCTGACCCAGACTTCAAGTAGTCAATGAGTGCTGGAGGTGGAAATCTGTGATACATCCTGCTCATCGGAGGGGGCAGCACTGTATTCGGTGGTCAGCAGTGTCTTTAAAATATCTCTCCTCTCCCTTCTGTCAGCCACCGCACTTTAAACTTTGGCAGTGTGACAGCTGCAAGGATATGGAGGACCAGAACTGCCAAAATTAAAAATAAATACATAAATAAATGAGTCAATAAATAAATTCACATGCCATTAAATTGCACAAAAATGCATAAAAAAATAAATGTAGTTAACTAACTGATAAAATGTGTCTTTTCTTTTACATTTACATTCCCTCACACATTCTTTGTACATTTACATTCCTACATACATTTTAACATTTACATTCCTTCACTCATTCTTTATACATTTACACTTCTTCATACATTTATACTCCTTCACACATTCTTTGTACATTTACATACCTTCAGACATTTATTACAATTTGTACATTTACATTCCTTCCTGAATTCTTTTCACATTTACATTTCTTCATATTCAAATGCCATGTTCCTTGCGCAGATTTCCTGCTCGAGCTTTGGCTTGTCTCCTTGCACTCAAACTGCTTCTGTGCGCTTGTGGAATTTCTGCTCTAAGATTTCTGCCCAGCTCTTGGTTTTGTTGTGTAACAACCATAGACTGTATGAAAATATGGACGTAGTCACCGTAACGTCACCCATTGGTTTCTGAGGAGCGGGTTTGAAGCTCAAAGTAGGTGGCTCTGACCGTCGCCATCTTGGCAGTGCCTGAGTTTGCCCAACTCTTGGCCAATCAAAAATAGGCAAAGAGGCGGGCCAAATGAAGTCTGGTTGCTTAAACACGCCCACCTCGCTCAAAGCTGCTAAGTTAGCTAAGGCTAACAAGCTAGGCTACTTTTTGTTGAAAAATAAAGCCTTGGCTGCTTGGTTGGTGTCACCTTATCTTCAGCATCACTCAGGGTCTACGGGTCTTCATCTTCTAGCTTTATGTTAGCATGTTGCCTTTGCAGGTGCTTGGAAAGATTTGATGTCGTGTTCGCAGCGGTGGAGAATTGTTTATGGCCTGGGCACAGTTCACACCTTACCATCACATTCTTGCCCTTTTGTGCAAAAAATTCGAAGTAGTGTGTGTATCCCCACCCCTCAAAAGACGTCTTAAGCGGCTCTGCCATTTTTCGCTCCGTCTCCTCCTCCATGAAATCCAGCCAGTCACAGTCAGGTCACGTGAGTGAGGTCAGACGAGTTTTGCATAAGCACGCATGAAAGGAGATGTTTGTTTTGTTTTTCTGTCCTCCCGTTATGCAGATAGTTGAATAATTTAAAGTAATGCAAGTAACAATATCATTATTTGATTATTAACTGTAATGCAATTACTGAAGTTATCAACAGTAATGTGTTACATTACTGCATTACAGACAAATGTAATCTGATTACAGTAACGCGTTACTTTGTTACTTTACTTTGTTACTTTAGTTTGTAACGCATTACCCCCCAGCACTGGTCATGACAGCCAGTTTTATGTCGTATCTTCCCAGACATCTATCTGACCGATTGTTAGAATCGGTCTGTAACCGTGGACATCTAATTCTAGTAGTCATTATGTCACCTTGTCATAAACACAAAAATAAGTGCATTTTTTGTTAATGTCAAGTTGTTATGACAAAGACATCTTCTGGTAATGTCATCCTGGTTAATGTCAAGTTGTCATTTTAAAAAAAAATATAGTTATGACAGTGTCATGTCACCCTTATGTAGATACCTTCAGGTAAAGTGTTACCATAAATTTGCCTTGCCTTTCTTAGACTGGTTTTGTCAATATTAGCACCATTTCATTAATCAGGTTTCTGTGCCCTAATTTCTTGCTAAGTCATTCAGATCGCTGATGGAAGACTTTTGAGGTGTTCTCATCTGCAAACTCTCAATCAAGTCTTGGTTATAGTATTTCCTATTGCCACCTTCATATTTATGGAGTCACAGTCATGCATCAGCCATTTGCCATTTCTGTTTGGTTGTCATGTCGCTATTTCGTCATTGCTTACTTTATAATCCACAATCATGCATCACTCAAGATTATTTTATCTTGGTTATCTAATCACAATTTCTGTCTTGCTGATTTATTATCTGCTGGTCATGGGACCTATTCTGCTTTACTTCTTTATTCAAGTTGGCCATAAAATGTAATTCTATTGGTTTAATTTACCTTGCTTGCATTTATTATGCTGCTCACTCATTTACATGGTCTGCAGGACATCACGCTGTATGCACATACATCCATGTTCTTTGGGACCTCAAGCAAATGCACAGTCACGGTCTGCGGGACCTCATGCTCTATGCACAAACACCCATGGTCTTCGGGACCACTCACTGTATGCTCATAGGTGGTCAACGGGACCCCTCAACACTTATTTCTGTTGGTCATGCGACTATTCATTTCTGTTTGTCATGCTGACTTAATTTCAATTTGTTCATCGGACCTTATTTTACTTTCACCATTTTATTTAAGTTGGTCTTATTACCTTAGTTTCAGTTTGGTCTATGACCTTTTATGTCAGTTGGTCTTCACTGACCTTTCATTTTGTTCTACACATGGTCCTTAAGACCCCAGGCTGTGCACCCAAGGTCTATGGGACCTCATGCTCATACACAGTATTTTCTGTTTGGTCGTCTGACCATAATTTCTGTTTGTCAATGATGACTTTAATTTCTGTTGGGTCGCCGGACCTTATTTTACTTTGACCAGTTTTATTTAAGTTGGTCTTATGACCTTAGTTTTTGTTTGGTTTTATGGCCTTTTATTTCTGTTTGGTCCTTGTTGACCTTTTATTATGTTCTACATACAGGCCTAGGTCACTAGGACCATGCAACAGTTACGGTATTTTCAGTTTGGTCATCAGACCCTTAAATGCTGTTGCTGACATGCTGAAAATTGCTGCCTTTAATTTATGTTTGGTTGCCGGACCTTAATGTTTTTTTTTAAACATTTTATTTAAGTTGGTCTTCTGACCTTAATTTCTGTTTGGTCTTATGGCCTTTTATTTCAGTTGGTCCTTGTCACAGCTTACTTCATCTCTGGCTTTTATATCATTTAGTGGTTAGACCTCAACACATTTCCCTCCTGCTTTCCTTTTCAACACTTATTTCACATCCATCATCATCTACTAGTTGGTGGCTCCCTAGCTGTCATTCTAGACATATTCCTACCACACATTTCTCATCAGAGTTATCCCATCTCATTCAGGGCTTATTTCTATCATATACTTAACAATGCACATATCCATTCCATAGTCTTTCTCGTTTTGCTTTATGCATGTTTCTCTAGCTATGCATCTCCCCTTAATTTTCTCTTTACATATTTATTAGAAGCCTCTTGCCTCCTGGTAAGGTAAAGGTCACCTCATGTTGCGGTTGGTTGTCCCTCTCCCTTCTTACGCATCTTTTTCAACTATGAATTTATCACCCTCCTTAAATTATAAAATCTCTCATCTCATCAAGTTCAATCAGGAGGACTTTCTTTGTGCTCATCCATTCACAACTCTCTCCATGCCACTCCCACTGCTTCCTCTAATCAGCTGACTATAGGTGTTCACTCGTCTAGTTATCCAATCAAACTTTGCTATGATCTCTCTCAGCCAATCAGGATGCCACTGCAAAATTTTAAATCTGCTCTCTCTTCTGCTGCATTTAGCTACTGTATCATTTTAGGCAGAATCTTTGTGCCCTCCTCCACCCCATTCACCCCCAGCCAGCATATCCAGACTCCAGGACAATGTCAATAAAGTCTCATACATCTACTCATCCAGATCATCAGCACTTCTCCATCTTCCTCTCATCTCATCTTCACCACCTCCACCACCACCAGCATCTAGACCCCGGGGTGGTTCCCTATTCAACAATGGATTCATCACCCTCCTTAAATCATACCATCTCTACAAGGCCTAATTGCCAAAGACATTTTTATTCATATGTTCACATGTTTATAAATATTATTTTACTATAAAAATGAGTCTCCCCTGATTGATTACCCTAATGATATCATCAGAGTTCTTTTTCCAGACTTACAAAAGCTTCTCCAGAACCACAGAAGACATTATACGCTACTTTTTATAGACTACTCTTCATTAAAGGGAACACCACCTAAACTGAGAATACCAATATGGTATTCCCGTGGCCTAGTTAAGTTCAGTCAGTATTTGTGAACATGTGATTCTCTCTCTCCAAGTAAGAAACCAGAGAACAAAGTCTTGTGATGTCATCAAGTATAAAGTGTGGTGCTGCTTTGTAGATAATGAATGGAAGGCTGATTTTATGAACCCACACAATGTTTGTTTTATTTTTTTTTATACCCAAATGAGCTATATTCTGTTGTAGTGATCTCAGTGCTGAAACAGAAAATGGACCCATACTCAGAACATTCCTCTGGCTGCTCTCAGTGTCATCTTTTACCATTCATTGTCTGTGGAGCAGCTCTGGGCAAAGTTCCCCTTCAGGAGTAAAACTATAGTAAATCAGACCTTCTTGGAGTTTCCCTTTAACATGATATCACTCATTTCGAAATTATGTGAGGTGGCACCAGTGTTAATTGCATTGACACAAACTACGATCTACGAACTACTTCATTTTTGTTGATGAGACAACATGACAAAAATGTCAGTGGTAGACCATCAGATGATGCCGTGAATGGCCATGTTTGCAATTATATTCAAATGCTGCATGAGCAACAGGCTGGTAAACTCCAGTAAATAGTCTGCTCCAGGATGTTTGGCTAGCCAGCAAAAACACTCACACTGGAACAGTGTCAGCCATGGGTGTGAGCTGTGAGCTGTAATTCAGCATTAAATAATCAACCTTGTGTGTCTGACTGAGGATGGTGGAGCTGTTAAATTATTTTGTGGAGTTTGTTAGTTGCACCAGAGCTGGTAGCAGTTAGCTCCACTTGTTAGCTGCTGAATGTCATTTTGAATTTCTGTCAACTAATACTAGACTTAAACTATGAAGGATGAAAATGACTAAAATGTGACTAAAAATAATAAGCATTTCCATCTCAAGAGTAAGAATAAATCTAAAATATCTGTCAAAATTAAGACTGGATGGCACATAGAGAGAACACAGTTGAGAAGAGGAAAGCTGTTTGATTTGATAGGAGGAGAAGAAAGGTGGAATTAATTGAAACTCTGAATTATTACATTTTTTGATAGCTTTATTGGTTTGAATCTTTTGTTTAATGTCTTCCTTCTGAACAGTATAAAGACCCAGTAAAATAAAATTAAAAAAGTTATATGTTAGAAATAATATTCTTTTTCTTTTTTTCTTATGCAATCAAAAGTGATTTGAGATGAGCAGTCACGAGTCATGAGCTGTCTTAGAGAATCACACTTGACCATTATTTTTGTGTTGTGAAATTAAGCAGGGACATATCATGGGTGTAGGTGATTTTTTTCAGTGTCATTTGGCTTAATGTTGTTTGTACTTCCAAAAGAGTGAGGGGTTACTCACACACTAGTCTCCTCATGGTGTCTTCTATCAGTGGATCATTTTATCAACTAAATCTCAGTTTATTTTGTTAACCAATATTCTATTATTGTACCCTTTTGAATAATATGTCCTTGCTTTATGTCACAATCCCACTCCCCTGGAGTTTGGGTTAAGCTGTTTGCATAAACTTATGACACCCTGCAATTGAGTCTCCATGTTACCATGAATAAACCAGTGGACAGAATATCCTTATTTGCTCTATGACTGAGCTGTGGTGGGACACTTCTAATACAGGAGCACCAAAGGATATTTTTCTCCTGACATCAAAATGTACCATGTCACTGCACAACTGGATTTGCACTGACAATGAAACCTTTAAGCAGAGGGTGTGAATCATTTATGTGTGGCAGTGAGATGTTAAGGAGTAAAGCAAGCAGCTTCACCAGGTTAGCTTGCAGCATGTGCTTTAAGCGAAATTGCACTGTTGTACAATTTGGCTCTTATCCAGACATTTTTGAACAGTGTGACTCTTTGCCATGACAACATTCATTTTACAGGTAGGTAAAATTTTGAACAATATAGAGTAACTAAACCTGCAAAACCACTTTTTTTTAGTTGAAAAGTCTATGGGTATTTAGTAGTGTTGTTAATAGATTCAGGTCGAGATTTCAACACTGAGTGCAAAGTTTTTGTATTGTGCCTTGCGCAGCAACATTTTCTTAAATTTCTCTTTTATTTCCTCTTTATTTTCTGGCAAGACTAAATGTAAGAGAAGTCAGCTCCACATGCAGTGAATTTTCCTAACCATCCAAACCTGCTCTTACCCAGGTGTGCTGAACTATGAATCCCACTTGATCAGAAGTCACCTGTTAGCAAAGGTAACGTCTTCTAAACACTATATAAGGCAAAGTGTTGTGCCAGGTGCAAATAATCTGGCACATGCCCAAGATTGGAGAGATGCCACCAAAAGATTTTGGAAGAAGAAGGACTTCTATAGTAGTAAAATCAATGTTGTGTCAAATAAACTTCAACAAAGTGAATGTGATTTTCCAGAGTGCCAGCACTGGTATTTCAGGAAAATCAAAAATCCCAGTGATGCCAAAACAATTGCTGTTTCAGCAGCAGTGGTGGAGGAAGTATTAAGATCTTTTAATTAAGTATATGTAATAATAGCACACTGTAAAAATACTTTGTTACTGGTAAAAGCTCTGCATTAAAAATTTTACCCAAGCAAAAGCATGCAAGTACAATCATGTATTGGAGTATTAAAAGAAAAAGTTACTCATACAATTTATTTTTTTTTAAATACAGTACAGGCCAAAAGTTTGGACACACCTTCTCATTCAATGCGTTTTCTTTATTTTCATGACTATTTACATTGTAGATTCTCACTGAAGGCATCAAAACTATGAATGAACACATGTGGAGTTATGTACTTAACAAAAAAAGGTGAAATAACTGAAAACATGTTTTATATTCTAGTTTCTTCAAAATAGCCACCCTTTGCTCTGATTACTGCTTTGCCCACTCTTGGCATTCTCTCGATGAGTTTCAAGAGGTAGTCACCTGAAATGGTTTCCACTTCACAGGTGTGCCTTATCAGGGTTAATTAGTGGAATTTCTTGCTTTATCAATGGGGTTGGGACCATCAGTTGTGTTGTGCAGAAGTCAGGTTAATACACAGCCGACAGCCCTATTGGACAACTGTTAAAATTCATATTATGGCAAGAACCAATCAGCTAACTAAAGAAAAACGAGTGGCCATCATTGCTTTAAGAAATGAAGGTCAGTCAGTCCGGAAAATTGCAAAAACTTTAAATGTGTCCCCAAGTGGAGTCGCAAAAACCATCAAGCGCTACAACGAAACTGGCACACATGAGGACCGACCCAGGAAAGGAAGACCAAGAGTCACCTCTGCTTCTGAGGATAAGTTCATCCGAGTCACCAGCCTCAGAAATCGCAAGTTGACAGCAGCTCAGATCAGAGACCAGATGAATGCCACACAGAGTTCTAGCAGCAGACCCATCTCTAGAACAACTGTTAAGAGGAGACTGCGCGAATCAGGCCTTCATGGTCAAATAACTGCTAGGAAACCACTGCTAAGGAGAGACAACAAGCAGAAGAGATTTGTTTGGGCCAAGAAACACAAGGAATGGACATTAGACCAGTGGAAATCTGTGCTTTGGTCTGATGAGTCCAAATTTGAGATCTTTGGTTCCAACCGCTGTGTCTTTGTGAGACGCAGAAAAGGTGAACGGATGGATTCCACATGCCTGGTTCCCACTGTGAAGCATGGAGGAGGTGGTGTGATGGTGTGGGGGTGTTTTGCTGGTGACACTGTTGGGGATTTCTTCAAAATTGAAGGCACACTGAACCAGCATGGCTACCACAGCATCCTGCAGCAACATGCCATCCCATCCGGTTTGCGTTTAGTTGGACGATCATTTATTTTTCAACAGGACAATGACCCCAAACACACCTCCAGGCTGGGTAAGGGCTATTTGACCAAGAAGGAGAGTGATGGAGTGCTGCGGCAGATGACCTGGCCTCCACAGTCACCGGACCTGAACCCAATCGAGATGGTTTGGGGTGAGCTGGACCGCAGAGTGAAGGCAAAGGGGCCAACAAGTGCTAAACACCTCTGGGAACTCCTTCAAGACTGTTGGAAAACCATTTCAGGTGACTACCTCTTGAAACTCATCGAGAGAATGCCAAGAGTGGGCAAAGCAGTAATCAGAGCAAAGGGTGGCTATTTTGAAGAAACTAGAATATAAAACATGTTTTCAGTTATTTCACCTTTTTTTGTTAAGTACATAACTCCACATGTGTTCATTCATAGTTTTGATGCCTTCAGTGAGAATCTACAATGTAAATAGTCATGAAAATAAAGAAAACGCATTGAATGAGAAGGTGTGTCCAAACTTTTGGCCTGTACTGTAAATCTAATCACATAGATGAGGGGCATCTCATTAAAGGAAAATGTGTCCTGTTGGAATTACGTTAAGTGAATTCCAACATGCTGAAATGTAAAACATGATTGCATGTGTTAACCATTGCTTGCCTGACCAGAATACATCAGCATATTTAAAACAAGAATTAATCCCAGTTCAACAGTGAGATTTTCATAGGGATGGGATGGGAGGATGAATGTATGATCTCGTGCAAAACCATAATCATTACATTTTGTTTTTGACTGTCAAAGTGTGCACCACTCCAACTCAGCCATATAGATAATGAGGTTTGAAATCATCTGGAAACCATACACTTGGTCTTCTGAGAAATCCAAATATAGCGTACCATACATACACCTGCCACACTAGAATAACTGCCGCCTGGGTGTTTGTGACAGGAGTCGTCACATGTTTCATTTAAATTCAAAGCTAATAATCTTCTGATGTGCTCAGGAAGACATGTAGGCACACACGCTCATGTGGGAAATACAGACAGCAGCTGAATGATTTGCTGAGATGTGTGAACATGCGACTGACCCAAGAGTGTTTCTTTCTCCGTTTCTCTTTCTCTGCACAGTGGGATGCCATAAATGAGATGGACGAATACTTCAGCCCTATCCACACGTACCAGGTGTGTAATGTCCTCAGTGTTTTATTAGAGCTAATTATAAGAACTTCATGGAAGATATCACTCTGATCCCAGGGAAACTGTTTTTTTTTCTTAATGTAAATTAAGATTGATCTTAAAGCACAAACTGGATAGTTAATAACCAGCTATTCTTATATATCTGTCAGATTATATAGTTATACTGTTCATTAAATAATACAAATAAAGATTATACAACAGAGCCCATGAATGAGCCACCACACAACTACAGACTCTCATTAGCAGCTAACCCAGTAGCACAGTAACATACTCGACCCCCGAGCACAACTATGACCTCTTGCTCATTAGCTAAGGTTAGCACAAAGCAGGTAGGTGATTCAGCCAGAAAAACTGAAAGGTCTGTTAGTGCCAGCTGTTTAGCTTGTGTTTTTATGACTGTGGCACCTAACAGAGAGGTTTATTCATGTATGTATTAGACTGACAGAGCTCAGAAAGCTTGTGGGGCATGACAAACTTGCCGCTGACACCAACTCTGATACCATGCGCACTAATGTCAGTAATAATATAGTGTTTATACAATAGTGGAGGGGTTATGTCAAAGATGACTCCGATGGGTCATGGAGCAGGTTTTTAGGCCCATACAAAAAATCCTGTACACAGAAATGATGAAAAACGGTTTAAAAGTCTAACTCTACAGTTCGGTGCTACACAGTTCAAATGTTTTTAACCAGCCAGGCGGCTGTGGCTCAGAGGAGCGGGTCGTCCACCAATCAGAAGATCAGCAGTTCAATCCCTGGCCCCTCCTTGAGCAAGATACTGAACCCCAAATTACTCCAGATGATGCTTCCATTGGTGTGTGAGTGTGTTAAAAAAAAAAAAAAAAAAAAAACTGAGTAGGCCGCCAGTAGCCTATGTGACTGTATGTGTAAATGGGTAAATGTGACTCAGAGTGTGAAAAGTCCATTGAGTGGTCAGATGACTAGAAATGCAGGTCCATTTACCAATTTCTGTATGTATAATGTAGATCGCTTTGATGCTGCAGCTGGTAAAGTCACTGAGTCACTGGCTTCGTTTAAGTCTCTCCTAAAAACTAAAAAATACTTCTTTCATAAAGCACATCCTGACATTATCTGAGCTGTCTGTCTGTTTTATTGCTATCTTACTGACTTTAATGACCTTTCATTATCTTGATTTTAACTGTGGCCTTATTTTATCTTTTACTAGTTGACATTTTATGACATGTTATTTGTTTTATTCTTCTTGTGTCTTAAAGCTCCAGTAGGCAACATTGTTTTGGTATAATTGAGTAAAAATTTTATAATATCCTCTAAGCATAATGTAAATGAAGTGGTCGGAGACAAACAATAGGTTTCTGCATCTCACCATGGCTCTGTGTTCAGCCTCTAAAGAATCAGTATCGTGCCGATGTGCATCAACCAATCAAAGGTCAGCTCAGACCACTGCGTTCTTATTGGCTGTTCTACTGCATATGCGCATTCCCGTGCCGCCGGCAGAAGGGGAGAGCAAGCGGCAATGGCAAACAGTGCACCAGGTAAAATAGCTATTCCAGCATTGGCTACAACTGCCTACATGGCTAAACAGCCCAAAAAAAGGAAGACAGAACTCGGTTCCCCAGAGCCCCGGAGGGAGGGGAAGGGTGAGGTGGGGCGAGGGTCGGCCGTGGGAGCGGAGCCGAGGGCTCTCCGCAGAGAGGGAGAGCCGAGGCTCGGGAGTATGTGCGGGGCTGCGAGGGAGGGATGGGGAGGGCTGCTGCACGGTGAGGGAGAGCCAAAGCTCCCAGAGAAGGAGAAATAGAACCAAATGGGATAAAATACTTGCGTGCTCGTCTGGTAGAAGGGGCTCAGGGCGGAGACGAATGAAACCTAACTCAGATGAGACTCAAAAATCAACCATTTTCAGTCTTTCTACCTACCGCAGCTTTAATTGTGTTTAGTTTCATTGTACAGCACTTTGTAACTGTGTTTTCAAAGGTGCTATATAAATAAAGCTTTTACATATCTTTACAAATTATCATTGATAAATGATGACGTAGTTTTATAGATGCTCAGCAGTATATAAAGTATTTAAATGAGCTGCACCTTTATGATAATAATAATAATAATAATAACAATAGATATGTATATGTAAATGATAAGTAACTAAAGCAGACAAATAAATGAAGTGGAGTAAAAAGTACAATATATCCCTCTAAGATGGAGAGGAGTAGAAGTATAATGTAACATAAAATGGAAGCACTCAAGTGCAAGTACTGTAACGCAAAATTCTAATGATAGCAGTTGCAAAGTATTGTGTTTCTACTCAATACTCCTTACTAACAACTACTAATATTTTAAACAGCACAATCCTTAATTAATCTGGAAAGTATATAACTGTTTTAAAGGGTAAATAAGATGCCAGAAAGCAATAAAAGCACCAAAACAGAGCTTCTTCATCAAATAAATTTCCTGGTTAGGTTCCCTCCATACCCCCCTACAGAGGTCAGGGTGCATGTGGAAATATTCACTCTGAGTGCTGCAGCATACAGTATGCAAATTTGCGAATCCAAGGATAATGAAGGAATAACCCACCCTCATCTTTCTATGAGTGGCCAATACTCATTGCCTTTGTTGGTAGGATTGGTTGGATTTAGGCAAGAGGAGTGGTATTGGTTAGGATTATGGTAAAATGTCAGGGTAAGTGGACCAGAGGCAGAGTAAGGCAGAGTAAAAGCCTTTGCACACTTAATCTGTTTTTTTCATCTGAAATTCTGGCACGACTATAAATAACTATGACCACACAGTGTTTCAATCATGGTTGCACTCTGAGTACACAACTTTAGACTTTAGTAATTTAAGTTTTCTTGGCATGTTTAATTTTCTGCATTTTTCACATCCGTCAAAAGCCTTGAGAGAGCTGTTTGACCAAGAATCAGTGATGCAAATGTGGCGACGGGAAACATCTGTGATAAAATACAGGAACAGGTCAATAAGTATCCTTTCATAACTCAAATGGCTCATGTTCAGCAGGTCAGATAGTAATATTCAGGTGGATGATGATGACGAGGATAAGGATCACACGCAGACAGACAGACAGTGAAAATGTGGAGACAGAGAAGGACAGCTGGGCCTCTTTAGCTGCTGTGCCAAATGCATGGGGAAAGATTGGCAACAGCCAGATAGGTAACTCCAGTGGAGAGAAGCAGGGGAGGAAATGTGTCTTTTCATTTTGTCTCGTATTATGAATTTTTACAATAAAAAGAACCATAAAATGCACCATGTGTGCCAGGTTTTGGAGTAGCAGAGTGGACTCTGGGCACTCTGACTGAGGAATCGCAACAGCAAAACACCAAGTGTAGTGAATGTGTGATTAACTCACTGATTAACCGTTTGTTAATTCATGTAAAAATAGAACGCTCTGTTTCTTTGAATACCAGCACTCACATTTTAGTGTAGTGAATCAGATTGGATTTACAAGCTTACTCAAAGACAAAGGAGTAGTGTGTCCCCACCTTGGGCCTAATTTACTTCTTCTGTTACAGACTTTCATAAAGGGCTGTTTGGGCACTCAAGTGACAAAGAACTCTGCCGGCATTGAGCTGGAGTACCATTAGTGCTGCTCTCCCTCATCACTGCAGTCCCTTTCTTGTTGTTGTGTTCCTGTTGACTCCTCCTCCGTCCTCACTTCCATATCTCATGCATCTGCTTCCTCCTCTCCAGCACACCATTTACAGTTGTGTCTACACCCTCATGCTTTGCTGATTAAGAGGATGGTCACTACAAGGGTAAAAGCTCAACCAGATGCAAGTGGTTTGTTAACAGTTCCCATCTGGTGGCAGGAAGTAAAACATATTAAAACAAGCAATATAAAAGCAGTACGCAATTTCAGATTGAAAGCATGCAAATAAAACCAAGCACAGTGTTGTAAATTATACTAGGAAGCCTCACGGGGGTGATAGCAAAAATACTGGAAACAATACTTGGCATCACACGGAAGCACCAAAAATGTAGGGAATCTACTAGGCGGGGATACTTTTTATTTGGAATACTATACTATATAATACTATGTGTCACATAGGGACACCCAGAATGTTGTGATCTAGGCACCAGTGCTATGTTTACATGGCGGTAACATTTGTCGGGACTTAAGCTTTAACATGGTCCTGACCTGGTTATAGAGCTCCAATTAAAGTATCGAATTGGCTATCTGAACTAATAAATAATTATTAAAAATGATTATTAATTATGTTAAATAATGTGACTTAATTTACATTAAATCACCTCGTGGGGCACCATTCTCGAAAGGAGAAAAATAAGTCTCTTAAATATCACAAAACTGTCAATTTGGAATTTTGATTAATAATTAAATTAATAACCATAACCAAAATTAATAGTAAAGCCTGAAGGATTTCAGAATTTTTGACATACCAGAGGCTGACTATTCATTCACTCTTGTGCAACATCAAACAGACAGCAGGTATGATTCCAAAATATATTTATTCATAAAGGAAACAAAGCAAAACAAAACACACAAATTCTAGCTAACTATATTCAAGCTTGGTGTGTGTGTGTGTGTGTGTGTGTGTGTGTGTGTGTGTGTGTGTGTGTGCGTGCGTGCGAAAAAAAAAAAAAGACTAAGACAGGTGTGGTAATCAAAGGGTTGTGTGGCCTACAGAATAAAATGGCTGACAACAGAGAACTACAAGATGGCTGAATCAAAGCTGGCTTCAGGTTGGGCGAGGGTTTGTCTGACGGTGTGGTCAGGACAAAGACAAAGGAAAAGAAGCGGGGAACCTCTTTAGGTGTTGCAAACAGTCTGGATTAGTGCAGAGGATGTTTAGTTGAGTGCAAGACATTGTCTGTATACTGCATTAGCAAACTAACATCACTTAGCTTTGGCGAAGCCAACTAACCAATAACTTAACTGCAAACAATCACAACAGTGACTCAATAAACAGCATTAAATCACATACATTCAGTTAAACAGTCTTGCTTAGCGTGTACAGCTGTGATAAAGCTATGCCCAGTTGTTACGTTACCAATTCTTGAATGGATGGAGGGAAGAGTTGGTTTGAGCTGTGCTGCTTTTGTTAGCTGGCAGGGGAAAGCTGGAAAGAGCTGTGGTTCCAGGTGCAGTCTTTGTTGTGTCCTTGTTGCAAAGGTGCAGATTCGAGGAAGCCGGTTGCTCGGGGTCCTTATAGAGTTAGATGTTGGGGTGCTAACTGAACTTGGTTATGCTTTTTGCTGGAAAGTTAGCGAACCTTGTATTTGCACACTAATTTCCCTGGTTCCTGGTTTTGCTCCTGCTGTGGCATGAAGGTCATGGTCCAGGAGAGCACAAGTCTGTGAGCAAGGAGCAAGAGTCTGAGCTGGCAGCTCAGGAAGAAAGAGGCCGTCTAGGCCGGTCAAAGGCCCAGGAGCAAGAGAGTGCCTGTCTGGGCTGGTCAAGGGACCAGCAGGAAAGAGGACATAGAGAGTGAAGAATGCAAGACTTCTCTTTGTAGAGATGGGATTTATGGCTCTTTGAGGGGAGCCGGATCTTGGTGAGCCGTTCCTTTCAAAGAGCCGTTCAAAAAACTGGCTCATTTGACTGATTTTTATATTTATTAAGTTTTAAGGAGCCAGCCTGGTGGTAACTCATTTTATCTTGGAAATAATCACTGGGAGGTATGATGGGATAAGATTTGGAACAAAATAACACAAAATTAGATATCCCACCAATATCTGAGTTTGAATTATTCTGAAATATTGATTATAACCTCATTTGACATGTGTGGACTAGATTTTAAAGTCTGATCTAGATTCATTGTAAATATTCCACAAGGTTGCACCATATCACTCTGCTTTGACAGTGACATCACTATTTTGGATTTACCCTTTATACAAATTGTTTGTATGTGTGTAAAGCTACCATGACTTGTTATTCATGCAACACCGTGACCTTAACACTTAGAAATAAACATTAAAAAACAAAGCAGGCTACAATGAATTTTGCTCAGGGGAGGAGCAAAGGAGGAGCACACAGTGATATTTAAACAAAAACAAAACAAAACAAAAAAAAGAACGGTTCCCACCTGCGACTCGGTTCCCATCGTTCATGTTAACGAGTCGGTCAGTAGAATCGGTTCGTTCGTGAACGTCACAACACTATCTCTTAGAGTTTGCCTGGTGACATCACAGACTCACATGACACCATAAAAGTACTGTCCACACAGAATACGGCATCCTGTGGAGATAAGGGCCAGATAGTTGTCTTCTCTTGAAGAACAAAGAGCATGCAGAGAAGAAAAGCCTTCACATGTCCAGTTTAGACTTTAAAAAGTGACAAATCATCTGTGGTCCAGTGAATCTCAACGACAGGAATAAAATAATTTCAACAATATATAAAACCCTGCAATATAAAATAACCACAGCAAAATAAAATATGAATATAGCAAACAAAATATCTCCAGCATACGAAATACGCAAGGCCCAGAAACCTACAGGGACAGGGCATGTTACTTGTGTATTTCCAAAGTCCTAAACCATTATAGATGTAGTATGGAGCATTCTACCATTAGCAAGTAACATAAGCCACATAAAATGTAAAAAATGAAATATGTATGATAATATAGAATAAGAAAAGATAATGCGATGATTTCAGTAGATCAAGCAGTCAGTCAAATGCCGATTGAAGTGGTCAGTGTCTACCATAATGTCTGCCATACTGAGTAAAGGTTCATCTCGATGTCAGCTCAGGCTTTCTCACCTTAATACATATTAGCTGTTGTGAAGAGCTCCAGCCAGGTGCTCCGTGCTTCAAAACAACAGAGCATTATACAGGAGTGGGGACATCTTCCAAAACAAACAAAAAAAAGGAAAACAAAAGCCACACATAGCTCCTGGACAATAATGTTTGTTTTTATTGTTGATGTGTATTGCTGCCAGAGTTGCTGATTCTGACACTTATTCTGACTCAGGTCTGTAACGTGATGAGCCCCAGCCAGAACAACTGGCTAAGGACGGGCTGGATCCCTCGAGAGGGAGCAAGGAGGATCTACATTGAGGTCAAGTTCACCCTGAGAGACTGCAACAGCATGCCTGGAGTACTGGGCACCTGCAAGGTAATAACACTCAGACAGAAAGAAGAGGATAGGGAAGGTAGAGGGGATAGAAAAAAGGGGACAAAGCTGTAAAATAGAGTTCTTGAATTAATTAGTTTAACTCATGTTAGTGTATATAGTTAGCATTTCAAAATCACAATCTGAGATGAAGTCTATTTAAACTCTTACACAGTTTAAAGACTCACAATGGCCTTTAAACATAATTATGAAATTACTTTTTTTTCTTTGAAGGACTTTTGTGACATTTGGTTAATTTGACATCCTGCTCAACTTAATCTGTGAAAAGAACAGTTGTACCAAATAATTTGTCCGTGTTGGGTAGCTACGGGGCATGCATTTTAACACTAAGGCACTTTATAAAAGCACTGCAGTTATGTATATGAGGCATAAATAATCATAACCATCAAAACTAAAAAAAAAAAATGAGAACTTGTAGCCGTTCTGCGGCTTGGTAGTGAGTTAATTTTAATCATAGGCTACAATAAATAGCCTGAGCTGAGGGCAGGGGGGGCATGGCCCAGGTAACTTTTGTACTCTGACATAGAGGGTTGCATTGGGACCTGGCTTGACCCAACGCAAATAGTAATAGTCATTTTGATCCACACTCCACCAGTTGGTGGCGGTAATGGGCCAATTCGCTGTTTGCCAACCGCCATTAAACAGTAGAAGAAGAAGAAGAAAAATAAGAAGAAGAAGATGTAGCCTAGCAACGGGATGTCAACACAGGAACTTGGTGCGCATGCATGAGCGTTTCCACTCCATATTTATTCATAAATGGACGAATATGCCCTGAACCAGCTTTCATACCAATTTGCCACTTGCTCCACCTGTCTGTCTGTCTGTCTGTCTGTCTGTCAGCTCCATCTGTCATGAGACAAACATGAAAGAAGACGTGCAGTTTATTGTTTCACCGGCGACGAGCTGTCATTACGAGCGACAATTACTCACGGCTGCCCGCTCTTTATAACTCACTGTGTGAACCTATGTTGCATAATAAAGATTTGCCCCCTCTTAATTTTTAACCGCTTCCTCAGTAACTTCATCCTGGCGCCAGGCCTGCCTTAACCTCAATCACTGCGTAATTATATAGGCCTAAAGGTAGAAAAATAGCCTAAATAAATACAGAGGAGGGGAATAGAATATGAAACAGCCTTTATTTCATTAAAAACTAAATGAAAACAACAAAATAGGAGCGCTATTCCTGACCAGTGCGTCAAAAGACATGCAGACCAGGGGAACGAAACAAACAACCCCATGAATCTCTTTATTAATAGTCTATAAAATGACGTGTTTTCTCTTGCGGGACGGGAGAAGACACAAAATCATTGATCTCTATTACTGTGCGGGCATAAATTCTCAGAGTTTTGTGGGAGCGGGTGGGAGTGGACATACACACGTTGCGGTTGCGGGCGGTAATGGTCAGAAATTCAGCGGAGCGGGCAGGAGCGTGATGAAGAAAACAGTCCCGCGCAGGGCTCTACTCTGACAAACTATTTTATATGAATAAAAGCCTAAGTTGTAGTCTATCTGTGTTTTTAAGTCACCACACACCTTGACTCACTCTCATCAACTGCTGCCGATAAAAAAACACTCCCACTGACTGCTGCATATTAATTTGATATTAGTGTGCCTATCAAGTGCATTGTTTATCAATATGTCATGCATGAGCGTCGCGAGCTAACGGCGGGCACCTGCGCTGGCTGCATCTGGGAAAATGAAGAGACAGAAGTCGATATCTGAATTTCTTCAAGTAAACAGAAAAAACAAAATGATCA
This sequence comes from Epinephelus fuscoguttatus, assembly GCF_011397635.1. Classification (NCBI taxonomy): domain Eukaryota; kingdom Metazoa; phylum Chordata; class Actinopteri; order Perciformes; family Serranidae; genus Epinephelus; species Epinephelus fuscoguttatus. The sequence goes on from NC_064752.1 coordinate 49,191,182, forward strand.
AATTACTCCAGCTTCCACTGTGGCCTCATCTGTGCGTTTATGTATAAATAGGCTTGGCCTGTTGTCTGTGAATGTTAGAGTGGGATCAGAGGGGTTAATCTGAGCAAGCCTGTGTTCGTGTTCATGCGTGTACTGTAGATGTGACTGTGTGGCGTCGGAATAACGCAACGTCAGTAATATTGTCTGTTTCAATGCATATGCCCCCCCCCCCCCCCACCCCCTCCGTGTGACTTGAAATTATGGCCCCCCTTTGTTCAGATGCGTTCCGCGGTCCACGCATGTAGCCACTGTGATATCACCCATTGGTTTGTGGACTCCCTTCTTTAAGCTTCAAGTCTGGCATTTTGGTATCGCCATCTCGGATTTTTTTAGAGCCAGACACGAACATGTTTGGTCGACAGTGTGGAGATGCCCCCAGTACTAGCTTGGTTAGCGCGATGGATTTTTAGAAATGGTTGACTGTGATAATACTAATGCCAATGCTATTTTTCGCCGGCAAAAACATGCTTGAAAACATTATGACAACACGTACTTGTAGTAAAACTAAATTTGATTTCTTAGAGTCTTTTAGTACAATCAAATGCTCAACAAGACTTTTTCAGATGACAAAAATGTACAATTAACTTCCAGAAACTGAAAACACACTGAAAAAATGACAACTACAGCTATGCCTGTACTTTGTGAATTTGGAGTTATGCCATGGTTACATTATGTAAAAGCCGGTAGTCCATATGATTTATGGAACCATTCAAGCCAATGCACTGTCAACTACACGGTCCTGCATATATTTCACAATAAAAAGCCTTGTGTTAACAATGGGATTCTGTCCACAGACATGTTAACAGAGAACTTTTATTTTGAAATGGAAACAGGAAATTCATTCATTCATTCATTTTTTCATTACTGTGATAGATAAAGAAGATAAAGAAAATTAAAACTGTATTGAAAGGTGTTTTCATGTCAATGACTGTTGGACCACAAAAAGACTATTTTCACATTTTGTTTTTGCTGGAAAAAAAAAGAAAAAGAAAAAAGGCCAGACTCCTATTCTCTAGATGTTCCATTCTCTAGATGTTCCATAACTGAGGAGCAGCCAGGCCACGCCTGAGCAGATTAGATTAGATTAGATTAGATTAGCTCAAATCTCTTAACCTGGGTGGGGAAAGAAAAACAAAAGGTTCCACAACACAAACATGCTGCTTATGCAGGCAGTAGGCAGTGTGGCTGCTCAAACCTGTTAACCTGGGCGGCACAAGAAAAACAAGAGTGCTGCTCACACAGGCAGTGTGACTACTGAAAGCAGTTAACCTGGGCAGCAAAGAAAAATAAGAGGTCCCACAACACACACACTGCTCACGCAGGCAGTGTGGCCCAGGCAGTAGGCCGTCATTAAAAAAAACACGACATGTACAGTTGTCATGTACAGGAAAAATTCTGCATAGAGACTTAACCGTTTTGTTTACCAGGCTGTAAATATGTTTATTTCTGCTGTGTATTTTAACATGGGGGTCTATGGGGAATGACTTGCTTTTTGGGTCAGCCAAGAGACAATTCAGCGAGCTGCAGTTTTTGGCACTTACTCATTGGCTTCATTTTTCAGGCCCGAAGGTTGCCACTTCATTTTAAAGGGATAGTGGACCCAAAAATTAAAATTCAGCCATTATCTACTCACCCATATGCCGATGGAGGCCCTGGTGAAGTTTTAGAGTCCTCACATCCCTTGCAGAGATCGGTGGGGGGAGCAGCTAACACACCTAATGGCAGACGGCGCCCTAGACTAACGTCCAAGAACACAAAATTGAATCCACAAAATATCTCCATACTGCTTATACGTAGTGATCCAAGTGTGCTGCAGCCCGGCATAAGTTGTTTTGAAAAACATCATATGAACTCTGTTTTTAGCCTCACTGTAGCCTGTAGCTCTGACTGCTTCTCTGTGCTCCGTGTTCATGTGTATGAGCTTGTGCGAGACTAGCGAAAGCATGAGCTTTGCTCACCCGTGTTTACATCACGTGACACATTCACCGCAAGGGGGAGACAACAGTAACCACAGAGCTAAAAGATAATTTGCACTATGGTCTTTTAGCAAAGGACAGCCCAACATGTCTGAAGACTTTGAAATTGAGGAGGAACAGCATTTCTTTGTTTGAGCCATATTTGTTTGTGCCCGGGTATACGGATGCGGAACTCAGGCTACTGGACGAGTGTGGTTGTTTCAAATGTAGAGCAATGCTAACGGATGAGGAAAGTCTTTGCTGCCCAGACTGGGAATTGGCGATGCCTGCACTTGAGAATCTGGACATCAGTACTGACGAGACTGCCGCTCTTCAGAGACTGTGCATCACCGATCACCCTGAGCGTGCACATGTGAGCACAGAGCACAGAGAAGCAATCAGAGCTATAGGCTACAGTGAGGCTCAAAACAGTTCACAGAGTTCATATGACGTTTTTCCAAACAACTTTTTACGTCGGGGCTGCAGCACACTTGGATCACTACGTATAAGCAGTATGGAGATACTTTGTGGATTCAATTTTGTGTTCTTGGACGTTAGTCTGGGGCGCCGTCTGCCTTTAGGTGTGCTAGCCGCTCCCCCCGCCAATCTCCGCAAGGGATGTGAGGATTCTAAAACTTCACCAGGGCCTCCGTCGGCATATGGGTGAGTAGATAATGGCTGAATTTTCATTTTTGGGTGCACTATCCCTTTAAGGATCAAATATAGACCAAACAGTCCTTTGTAGGAAAGTAGATGTGGAGCTTACCAAAAAAAGGTGGTAAGAAAAACTTTTCAATGAAATTTACACTACCACCTGAGGTAATTTCAGTGTTTCTGCCAAGCGTCTTGGTTGCATTTACATTTGTTTTCATTGTTGGTGTACTAAAAGTAAATTGGGTAAGAATGTATCCTTTTGTAACACAATCAACACACATTCTGTACTCATACTACCTTATTTATTCTACAGGAAACCTTCAATCTGTACTACTATGAGTCTGACAGAGCAGTAGGCTCAGCTGTACGGGAGAACCAGTTCATAAAGATTGACACCATCGCTGCTGATGAGAGCTTTACAGGGGTGGACCTGGGGGTCCGCAGACTTAAACTCAACACTGAGGTATGAGCAACAACACTAAACAACAGCACACATACTGATTGATACAGTAGGGTGTCAGTCCAAGCTCTTTGAAGCAAAGGCTTACTTTAGATTCTAAGTTGATTCCAATTCTCTGCACGCAGGAGTTCAAGACAAGTTGGAAACATCCACAGCTCTAGAGAGCCTCTTACAGTCTCGTCACTCAGTTTGTTTTGTGCTGCAGATCTGTAAAAGAAAACAAACGTTAGGGCTCAGTTCAGTATCATGGGAAATACTTTGATATTGATAACATTGTCAAATTTGATACTGGATAGTGGAGCTACTCTTTTATTGATACGTTACATTGTTACAAAGATGAAGATATGAAAGACACTATAATTCATTATGCACTGTCATTACATTTACTACACATTAATCCTGAGTTAGCTAGAGGACACACAAACTTCAGATAGGCTGTAGTTTTGTTGGTGCAGGGGCTTTACCCTTGACTATAATCTTTTCTTCTTTTGTTTCTGCTTTGGCGCCAACATTCTGACAATGTTACAAACAGTTGTCAAATACACATGTTACCAGTGGCTGCTTTCTTCAGTGCTTGAGTTATTGGCTCAATGATAGAACATTTAGTTTTGGTATGAAAGTGTATGAGTGTTTTGCCTAATACATTATGATTGATTGAACTGGGAGAGATGCTTTTTTATGCTTCCATGTCAGCAATAGCCATGGCCAGAGGCATTATGTTTTTGGGTTGTCTGTCCATCATCCATCCCTCCCTTGGCCCAAACTGTCCACTTGGACTTGAGAATGAACTAATTAGATTTTAGTGGTCAAAGGTCAAGGTCACTGTGACCTTGTCCTTTTCATTCTTGTGAATGTGATATCTCAAAAATGCCTTGAGGGAATTTCCTCAAATTTGGCACAAGCATCCACTTAGACTTAACAATGACCTGAGTAGAATTTGGTGGTCAGAGATCAAAGATCAAGGTCACTTTTACCTCATCCATTTTATGCTTGTGAATGTGATATCTTAAGAACACCTTGGGAGAATTTCTTCAAATTTGGCACAACTGTCCACTTGGACTCAAGGATATAATGATTAGATTTTGGTGGTCAAACTGTGACCTTCCGTCCATTTTATTCTCGTGAACGCAAAATCTCAAAAAAAACACCTTGAGGAAATGTCTTTAAATTTGGCACAAACATTCACTTGAATTAAATGAAGAACTGATTAGTATTTGGTGGTCATAGGTCAGAGGTCAAGGTCACTGTGATCTTGTATGTTACATTCTTGTGAATATGATATCTTAAGAACCTTTTGAGGGAATGTCCTTAAATGTGGCTTAAACATCTACTTGGACTCAACAATGAACTTATTAGAATTTGGTGGTCAAAGGTCAAGATCACTGTGACCCTACAAAACATGTTTTTGGCCAAAACTCAAGAATCCATGCATGCTAATTGTTTCAAAATTTCACACAAAAGTCTATATTAGGATAAAACAATGAAGAGATGACATTTACATTCAAAAGGTCAAAGGTTAACTTCAGTGTGACATCATAAAGTTCTGCATAAACACTTTTCTGGCCACAATTCAACATCATAACTGAGGAATAGAAGAGACATTTTGACAGATACATAATTGGTGACACTAATCTTGGGTGTTCACCTTGAAACTGTGCTGATATCTTCTGTGCAACTTGACTGGTGCGTGGAGGTACACAACCGTGAGGTGGCAGTTCTATTTTTCTTATTTATTGTTGGCTGTAGTTTTTGAAGAATTGTTATGCCGTTAAAGGGATGGCTCAGATTTTCCAAAGTGGGGCTGTATGACATACTTATCCATAGTCAATGTGTTACATACAGTAGATGGTGGTTGGCACTCTCCCTGTTTGGAGAAGCAGGTGAGACCAGCACCCTAGAAGCTCAGCTAAGTAATGCTGTGGATGGGAGTTTAAAGCAAAAAATATTTTGGCCACTTAAAAAAATGTCCAACCTAAAAAAATCAATATCAGTCTAAGTGGATGTTATACTGGGAATATTTTCACTGCTTTACCTTGCTGTCACAAAAGCCCTTTCCTTTGGCACTACTTTTCTCAACCGTTTAACTTCCATATTCCAACACAAAAGCCCAACAGTGCCGTGAACTTACACATCACCTGTCTGGGTCAAGAAGTGCTGTGGCAAGATCAGACTGAAAACCAAATTTAACTTTTCTGGAGATTTCTAAGATGATGGCCTCTAGTTTCCCGGCTCAGCGCAGGGTGGCGAACCCCGCGCAGAGCTAGTTTCAAGCAGCGCAACCTGAGGCTCGCTCAGTTTGGTAGTTTGGCAGACCGAGGTGCGCTGAGATGGGTGTGGCGGCCCAGCAGGGGGAGGTGTCGACAGATCCAGCTTGGCGCAGTGACAGTGTCGTGCCAAAAGGCTTCGCCGAAAGTGCGCTAAAAGCTCGCCAGCTGAAACCGTGTCTACTGTCAGCGCAGGTGGAGTGTAGGTGGAGCGCAGGCGGAGCGCAGCCGGTGTAAGCCGAAGTTTGGCTGACCGGTGGACAGTGCGTACATGTCACCAAAACCTCACAGGCAGGTTTCCAAAATGTCAGGCACATTAACGATGCAATAAATACCCAAAAAAACACTATTCAATGCAACTATCTGCAATCAGCACATAAATGTGTCTCTATATTGACTGTCCCCTCTCATCTGATGTCAGATCAAAGGGAATTGGCACCGTTTGGCACGCGTAATGGAAACCCAACCTGATTTGACACAGCTGCAAACTAATGAGTTCACATCCCTCTCAGCCAACCACAAACAGCCACAGCATCAGATAGGGAGTATATATTCAGCATCTGTCATCTTAGAAAAGTCAAAAGAAAAGAAACAGAGTGAGACTGCGAGAGAGAAAGAGAGAGCGCGCATGCACGAGAGAAACGCAACATTGATTTACAATTGTGGTGACCTCCTCCCAGGCTACCTTTGCATCATCAGCCCGTGGAGGTCTGCTCACAGTTCCGTATATTCGGACACTGCGAGCTTGGACCTCCCAGACCAAAACATCAGTTTCCTCCTGGGAGAAGTTTGGCTGTCTGACGCTGCTGCTCTCTTCTGCCATGGTGAATTGAGTCAACTCTCATTACGCCTTTGCGCGGCGCATTTAAGGGCGAGGAGAGGGGCTCATTTGATTGGTGTGATGTGTGTAAAACCCACTTCACGCCTTCTCTCCTCCCTCTTTCTGACTTGCGCCGGTTAGAGGGACGTAGGTGGGAAAGAGGAGTAGCTGCGCCAGGCGCACGGTGTGCCAAACTTGCAAAATCCGCCTGGCCACACCCAGTTGGCGAAGCGCAGGTGCGCTGCACCCCCGCCTCGCCCGGTCTGCGAAACTAGAGCCCGATGTGTGCAATTGAGTTTTTCTCAGCTGTTTAAGCAAAGAAATATAAACAGCTGTGGCTAATTACACAGAATATAGACATCAACACTTCACGTGCAAGGCTGAGACAACTCAGTGTTTGCAGTGAACATTTGTCTTCGGAGGATTATGTAAAACCAATGCAAAGTGAGTTAGACACTTGCTGAAAAGCATAGCTGTACTCACCCATCACGTCAAATTACTCTACATGCCTACAAATAAATAAAATGACTGAAAAATGACTTCCCCTGCCAAAGGGGGAACATCTGTTTCCTCAGTCATTCATCGGTGCTGGGGAATGCTGTCCTGTAAATAAAAAAATGGGGACCAGCAGAAACAAATCCAAAAATGCTGGGTCTACTTCGTTTCCTTTCCACAGCACTTTCAGTAGTGGGCAGTTATGGTGCTCATGCTCAAGGGCAGAGTTCTTAACCCTATCTGTCTCTTTATGATGCCTGAGTACTGTTTTGCCTCAGTCTCCCCGCTCCCTTCTTCTTCTGCTTCTACCAACCTGGGGGGTATTCCATCAGTGTAGCTAAGAATATCCAGACTAAAGTTTAATCTTGAAGTTTGACTAAACGCCAACTCCCAATCTAGCTCCAACCCGTTCCATCAAATGAAATCACCTGGCCCCAGCTGACGCTAAGTAAGGCATCTATGATCAATCTATGATCAAAAAATGTTCAATAGACAAGAACAGACACTTAAAAGACAGTTTTGCCAGTGCTTTTACACACTCACAACTGTCATGTAATGATAAAATAATATGTAGATCATAAAATATATAACATAAGTAATTAAAAAACAAAACAAATTAAAATGTAATAATTTGTTTTGTTTTTTAATTAATTATGTTATATATTTTATGGGTTAGGGTTAGGGTTAGGGTTCGTAGTGTTAAAATGTAATAAAAATAAGATAATTAAAAAAACACTTAAAACAACAATAAAGCCAAAATCAAACTAACAAAAACAAATTGATAATAAAATGAAACTGAGGCATTAAAAAAGATTGTATACACCAAATAACATGAATATGTGATTGCCTTCCCATCCCCACCCCACTCTGTTTCCAATTGGCCAGCAAAGTCACAGCCAATTGGTCAACTGACAACGGCCATATGAGGAGTGCATCCAAGAGAAGGAGAGGGACACACCCAGAGAGACACAGAGACAGAGCAAGAGAGAGTAGATTAGGAAATAATGGCATGCCCCTTCATCAAGGATCCTGTTGATGAGGAGGCCCCCATTGTCCAGAGGGCCTTCCAACCACCACCAGCCCCAAGGGTCGTCCAGGACAGGACCAACCCATTGATACAGACGGACTCCTATCTGTGGGAGAGGTACCGGTTCAGCAGGCAAAGCATAGTGTATCTATGCAGTTTGCTGGAACCACACATTATAAAGATCACATGCCACAGCCAGTCTCTGTCCACTGTGCAGTCAGTCTGTATTGCACTGAGGTTCTTTGCTAGCAGAACATTCCTGCATAGTGTTGGTGATGCTGAGAGGCTAAGTAAGGTAACTGTTTGCAGAGAGGTAAAAAGGGTGTATTTTCTATTCATTTTGATTATTTCTAGCATCACCATACATCATGCATAGGGCTTGAGATGATCACATTAACATATGGTTATCTTTTATATTTATGATTATTTATATTTATTAACCATGACACAAAACAACCACATTAAAATGGGACACACAGCACTGTGGTTTGTCAGTTCCTCATCCTATAGCACATTCTATACATTTAAGGGGATTTTCCTTATTTTGATATAATAAGGGATAGAGCTTACAATTGACTCCCAAATGATGAGAAATAGATCACTGACTCACTATCACCTGCATTCACTTAATAGTTTTCCTCATCTCCACTGAAAAAACACTGACTTCCTGACCCTGCCTGTGAGAGTTGCCTTGGGCCACTCCTATACACAATTTTTACAAATGATCTGCCACATGTTTTAAAAAAGACCAGTATTTCGATGTATGCCGATGATTCTACCATATACACGTCTGGAGCTACAGGTTCTGAGTTAAATGTTATCTTAAATTCAGAGTTAAGGTCAGTGGTTGAATGGATAAACAAAAATTAATTAGTTCTTAATGTTTCTAAGACAAACAGCATCATTATTGGTTCAAATTATGCTATTAGTAAAATGCCTGGTCTGAATATTTGTATAAACAATGTGGTAGTTGAACAAGTCCAAGAGACCAAACTACTTGGAATCACGCTAGATAATAAATTATCATGGTCTACACACATAAATAAGATGGTCACAAAGATGGGAAATGGTGTTTCTGTTGTGCGAAGATGTGCAAAGTTCTTGACATGCAACTCAACCAAGCAGGTGATTCAGGCTTTAGTCTTATCCAATCTTGATTATTGTCCAGCTGTGTGGTCAAATGTGACAGCAGAGAAGTTAAAGAAATTTCAGACAGTACAAAACAGAGCAGCACGTATAGCGCTCCATTGTGGTTACAGAGCAAATCTTGTGGCAATGCATGACTGTCTTGGTTGGTTGGTTGTCAAAAACAGATTACTTTATTCATTGCTTTCATTTATGAGGAATATTTTTATTACGAAGACCCCATTTATTTTATATAAGAATTTATCTCTTAGTTTAGATAGACATAACTATTTGACCAGACATGCTACAGAAGGAAATTTCACATTACCGAAAGCAAGAACAAATGCAATTAAAAGAACAATCACTTACAGGGCCATGCAGGAATGGAATGCACTCCCGAGACACATCATGCAGGAAGAAAGTAAAACTCAATTCAAAATTTTACTTAAAAAGCATCTTTTATTAAAAAAACATTGATATGATTTAATAAAGGACTTGGTTAAAATAGAACATTGGCTAAATAAGAGTTCATCCTTTGATTTGTCTCGTAGTTGTGTGTGAATGAGTGTCTTTCATAATGCCCACATATGAACAGATGGAATAATTATAGTCATTGTTTTATAAGTACTTACTGTTAAATATTATTGGGAGCTTGTCTTGTCTATGATTGTGTATAGTTTTTGTTTTCTTGTTTGTTTTTGTTTATCTTAGTTATAATTTTGTGTTATGTTTTGTGCAATGTCGTGTTGTATGTTTTGTTATATTATGTGTTATGTATGTTGAGTGTTAAGTGTATTGTATGTTTTGTGTTATGTAAACACATAATGGAAGTCTGTTGCATGGACCCCAGGAAGAATAGCTGCAGCTATGCTGCAGCTAATGGGGATCCAAATAAACAAACAAACAAACTCTCAACCCCAACCAGAGTCCTGCACTGGGTTGGGTACCCAACAGCTGATTTGCGGGTGGTTTTTAAAAAAACATTTTTTCCCAGGTTCGGATCTAGGTGGAAAAAATAACATGCGGGTTGGATCCCGGGTTTTAGATGAACACATCAGTCATTAGTTCGGTAAACTACAGATAACTATCTTGGTCATTATTTACTCTCTGAGGATCGCCTCCGCTATTTCGCAACGGTCATTGGTTCAGCTGTTTAGGCGTTTCACCATCTAATAACACAATTTGTGATTGGATGACAGAATCAACATGGCTGCCACCGTCTAACAAGCGCCGCTTCCAAAACAGTAAATAATTATTTAGGTATTTGAGAAGTAAGTGGATAAAATGTACAACTATCACTTTATAATGTTTCTGAAGTGTTTCCCTGATGGATTACTTCTCTCCTCGATGGATTCTAAAAACACGTGACAGCTCGTAACTGCTGAACGTCGCTCTGGACAGAAAGTAAGTCTATTATTACACATTTAAAGTTCCTTTACATAGATTAAAAGTTTAAAAGCATTAAACGTAACAAACGAGTGCTTTTACGTCAGGTAAGTCAGGTTTTTATTGTGAGAGCTGCTTCATTCAGGTCGTTGTTTACTTACTGGCACCTTAACTGTGGCGATATGCTGTTCAATATTCAGCCAATTTTTTTTTTTTTTTTTTTAAATATATTTTTTGGGGGGCTTTTCAGCCTTTAATGGATAGGACAGACAAGCGTGAAAGGGGGAGAGAGAGAGGGAGTGACGTGCAGCAAAGGGCCATAGGCTGGAGTCGAACCCGGGCCGCTGCGGCAACAGCCTTATACATGGGGCGCCTGCTCTACCACTAAGCCACCGATGCCCCAATATTCAGCCAATTTGACCCAAAATGATTACTTTAAATCCGGGTTACAGGTCGGGCTGCGGGTCGTGTTTCAACGGGTCGGACCGGGTTGCGGTACTAATTGGCCTGATGCGCGGGTTTGCGGTTCGGGTGCACGTTTGTACATCGCCGGGTCGGGTCGGGGCGGATCTTGAAAATTGGACCCATGCAGGACCCCAACTTAATTGGGTCCTACTGAAGACATAAGTATTTAAAGCAGCCACAAATGCTTCATCTTGAAAAAGAATCAGTAGTTTCCCAAAAGAGCACGGTACTGTAGTTTTAAGCAAACATTACTCAAAAGGGAAGAAATAGTGCATTTCAGCAGCAGATCAATCCATATTTGGTGCTCTGCTGAGTGTTTAAGACAGCAGGACAGTTTATCTGTGATAAACTTCTGTCAGAATAAACAGCGTGTGTGTTCATGGTAATGGGTGTATTATCCAAAGTAACTGTGTGGCTCACTGTGTTTTTAATAGTTTTGGATGACAATGAAGCACTTTTGCACAGAGGATGAAGATATATCAAGTTCCAGACTCCACACTTTTTAGACAGATTGTCGCATTGTTGCTTTAAGTCTTTTCATGGAATTTCTTGACATTAATAGTAATATAGAATACGCTATGTCCAATCTCATCCTTCAAAGCAGATATTTCTAAGTTATATTAAATTTGGTGTTTCTTGCTGACACATGCAGACATCATGAAATATGGGCCAAGTAATTCAGTTTTAAAAAGGGGTTGTGTTGGGTTGATTTTGGTGAAGAAAATGTAAAGCAGGACCCATTCCCAAAATGCTGATGTGCTCTTTAAGCATTCAAAATAAACACCCACACTTCAATAAATACTTCTTAGTTGTTGAGCTGAACCTGGAGAGAAGTGTTCAGTGATCTTCCCCAGCCAAATCTGTGTGCAGACATCATAAGTCACAAGTGTCAACTGTCAATCAGTTGAATTAAATTCAATTAAAAGCATACGGTAGGTTCAGTAACAATTTGAGTTGCATTGCTTCTTGTATCCTTTCTGTGTTGCATTTGATCCAATCAATACAGAAAATGGCAGCCCAACCTGAAACCCAACAGAAGGTTTCAGCTGCAGAACCACACATAGAACCTCGCCTCTTATCACACAGCTGCAGAGGAACCTTTACATCTTCAGGTTGTTTGTCTATCTTGATGGAAACCTACATTTTAAATCTTTGATGTTATTTTACATTCTTTTTCCTCCCGTCTCTGCAACACTTTCTGTGTGACCAGTGCTTTCGAATGCCAAGTTATGACTGACTTATTTTAATACCAGGCATAAGCCCTGTTGGCCCTTAGACTGTAGAGATAGCAGCTGCTTTTATGAATGCCTTGCTTTTTTGGGGAATGCTGTTGCGGGTAGGCATTTGTCAAGGTGGTTGCTGCATGGTCTAATAAAGGCAGCTTAATGTATATCACAAGTATGATAAAAGAAAAACTGAAAAATTCCAGCGTGAATCAATTTCTTTGTAAATTAGAAAATGGTGTGCAGAGCCACCCAGCACCCTATCATGGGTCATAAGTTGCCAAGGGATATTTTACATGCCATTGTTGTGACTGTTTACATCCTGCCTACAGCCAGCCCGACATGACGTCATACACGCTGCCATAGACTCAACACCTGATGGCCTTCATCGTAATCTCACGTGACTTCAACCATGTTACCATGACAACCACCCTGCCCAGTTGCACCCAGTATGTGAGTTGTCCAACCAGAGAGGACGGGCTTACAGAGTGTCTCACTGACAACATAAACTCCTGTGTGGACTGCACTGTTCCAGTCAAGACTGGCCATTGTTATTCAAATAACAAGCCATGTGTAACAAAAGACCTTAAAGCCATCCTGAATGACAAGAAGATGACTTTTTCAGCTAGGGAGGTGGTGAGAACAGTACAGGGGTCCTTAAAGTGAAGATCATGGAGGCTAAAGAAAAGAATAGGCAGAAGCTAGAGCGGAAACTCAAGCAGAACAATATGAGAGAGGTCTGCAGTGGCACTAAGACCATTACTGGTTTCAGGCCGACTGGCAACAAAGGAATTGAAGGCAGCATGGACAGGGCCAATGAACTGAATCTGTTCTTCAACAGATTTGACAGTGTCCCTTGCCACCCCCCGGCTTTACTCATTTGTCTGCCTACAACAGAATGTACAACACCGTGCCTATGCTCAGTCTCTGGTAAAACCCTGGACAAAGTTAATTCCAAAGCACAAGGGACATTGTCCCACTCTGGTCAGCAACTTCAAAGTAAGCCTGGCAGGGGTAATCAATCTTGAGCCAAAACTTCTCATAATACCGTAATCTGTATTTGTGTATTATCTTCACTAGGAGTGTAAGAGGTTACCATGTCTTTCTAAAGCATGACTCCAGACTACAAAGAAGAATAATCTTTGACTCTTTGCAATGTGTCAGAAGTAGAAGACCCTGAGGTCCAGATGTCTCCCTCTTGGTCGTCATTGTTCCACAGAGAGAGGTAATGGTCCTTCTCACCCCTCCTCTGGCTCCCAGGCTAACTGCCCTCTCCATCCTGATGACTGCATCTCTCCCGCTCCCTTACCTGTGACCTCTACAGTGTGCTTCAAAGCTGACCATCTGAGAAGACAGCTGTCCAGACTCCCCTCGAGCAAGGCTGGCATCAGGCCATGATGGTGTCAGCCCCAGGGTGCTCAAAGCCTGTGCCCCCCCAGCTGTGTGGAGTGCTTCACCACATCTTCAACATGAACCTGAGTCTCCAGAGGGCCTCCGCTGTGGAAAACACTGTGTCTCTTTCCTGTGCCAAAAACACCGCATCCCAGTGGCTCCAAGGATTAGAGACTAGTGCTAACCCTCTACATCATGAAGACCCTGGAAAAACTTGTCCTGGAGCAGCTCCGGCTCAAGGTCACCCCTCTTAGCCCCATTCCAATTCGCCTACCAGCACCGACCGGTGGTCGACGATGCCATCATTTACCTGCTAAACCATGCCTACACTTAACCTGGACAAGCTGACAAGCACTGTGAGGGTCATGTTTTTTGACTTCTCCAGCGCTTTCAACACCATCCGGCCGGGTCCAAGCTGACAGCCATGCAGGTGGATGAGACTACAATATGTGCGCTTGCAACACTGTGTGTCAGACATAGTGCTCAGCTACACTGGGGCAACACAGAGGACAGTCTCAGCAATTGCAGTTGTCTCTGCACTCTGAAATTGTTGGATGTATCAGTAAGGGTGTGGAGGATGAGTACAGGGCTGTGGTGGGTGACTTTATCACATATTGTGAACAGAACCATCTGCATCTTAATGTGACAAAGACAACGGAGCTGGTGGTGGATCTGAGGGGGGCAAAGACAGTGGTGACCCCTGTTTCTATTCATGGAATCATTGTGGACATTGTGGAGAACTACAGGTATCTGGAAGTGCATATGGATAATAAACTGGACTGGTCCAAATGCACGTAAGTCCTCTATAAGAAGGGCCAGAGCTGCCTCTATTTTCCGAGAAGGCTTAGGCCCTTAAACACCTGCCGCACAATGCTGGGGATGTTTTATGAGTCTGTGGTACTCAGTGTGATCATGTTTGCTGTTGTGTGCTGAGGCAGCAGGTTGAGGGTAGCAGACGCCAACTGCCTCAAAAAACGGATTCACAAGGCCAGTAATGTAATGGGGGTGGAGCTGGACTCTCTGATGGCACTGTAGCAGGATGCTGTCTAAGATACATATCATCTTGGACAATGTCTCCTATCCACTCCACCATGTGCTGGTCAGACACAGGAGCATATTCAGTGACAGACTTACTCCCCCAACATGCACCACAGAGTGCCACAGGAAGTCATTCCTGCCTGTGGCCATTAACCTGTACAACTTCTCCTTCAGTGTCAGCTGCTCTGAGTCAGTAGACTGGCATCTGGACTTTATTTATCTTCTCAATTTGTAATTCATAATTATCTATTGGGTGCAGTTATTCAATTGCCACAATATTCTGTACAATTATTCAACTGTGCAATATTTTGTCAGTATACTACTTTATCATGCGCATAACTGTACATATTTCTAATATTTACTTTATTATTTACATTCTTTACATTATTTTTAATATTTTTATATCTGAAGTACTAGTGTTAAACACTGTAGCATATTGCACATTCTGTTTTTGTTTTTTAATATACTTTTTCTTTTCTATTTTATTGCTTTATATGTATATATTTCTATTTCATACTCTTACTTATTATAATTCTCTGAATACAGTTCAGTTTTATTTATAAAGCCCAATGTCACAAATTACAATTTTTACAGCATACGACATCACTCTGTTCTTGGACCCTCACAGTGGATGAGGAAAAACTCCCCAAAAGAAACCCCTTTAATGGGAAAAAATGGGAGACACCTTAGGAAGAGCTACCAAGGAGGGATCTCTCTTCCAGGATGGATAGACTTAGGACGGACATATGTGAAGTAAATGTTGTGTGACATCCAGTAATGATCCTTCCACAGGTTCACCTAAGCCTTGGTCTGACTTTTACTTCCTCTAGATAGTTAAGTTTGATCGTCTTCTGAACCATGGGGAGACGGAGAGGCAAAGAGTACAAAATGTACAAAGCTATCATAGTTTATTGGCTGTGTTGCAACATTCAGTGTGTAGAATGTAGAGGATATTTTGGCATAAATGGAATATAATAAGTATGTTTTCTTTAGTGTTTTCATTACCTTAGAATGAGACATTTATATCTACATAGAAAGTGGGTCCTCGTATATGGAGATGGCCATGTTAAACTGCCGTGTTTCTACAGAAGCCCAGAATGGACAAACCCATCACTGACTCTAGATAGGGACATTTGCGTTTTTGTGTTGGCCACCCTAGTTAGAGGCCCCTGTGCAATGACAGCATCGTTAAAACACTGCTTTTTTCTATCAATCTAATCTCCTTTATTCAGTGTTTTACTGGTTTTAACCACCTGGTCTGTTTGTTTTAGAGAGGAGGAGATCTCTGTGGATAATTCGCTCCAGGTAGAAATATCCTGAATGTCTGATCAGAAATAAGGTGAGCACATATACTGTAGCAGGCACTGGGCAAGCAGCCTGTCTGCAAGTTCCAAAAGTTGTAGGAGAAAGTCTTATTTATAACATTAAACTGCTTTATTTAGTGTTTTTGTTGATTTAATTACCTGGTCCATTTGTGTTGGTGAGGAAGAGACCTCTGTGGATAATTCAGCTCCCGGTAAAAAAAACTTCCTGAACAATAAACATTGAAGGAATTATAACTGAGAGAAGTTCCAGCTGGTTGCAATCTGCAATCCTTGCCACTAGATTCCACAAAATCTCCCTGAATCTTAAACACTGCTTCTTTAACCTCCTCTGTCGGATTATTAAGCGCTTCAGACAACATGAGACAGGAGCTGATGGTACAAATATGTTTTTTGAATAAACCAAGCCAAGTTAAGGAGCAAACATATTTGCTAAATTGCCAGAGCTTTATTTTCCTACTTCATTTACTTTTTATTGAATGAAATGGTGTACAGTAATGAACAAAATGCCAGGGGGAGTACACAGAATGGAAGAGAGAAAGTAGAGAGAATCACACCATCTGTCTAATACCCATATATTTGCTCAGATCAACCCATGGTCATTACTGGCAGCTGTTAAAAAGTTAATCACAAACAACCAGCGTTGGGCTTATTACGTAATGTATAACTCATTACTCATTAGTCTTCTCAAAAGTAATAGTATTACTTTACTTATTACTCTTTACACTACTGGGTGTCTTACTTTTCTGTTAAGCTCCACAAAATTGGTACTTATGTTGTTTCTCCTCAAAATTCAGCCTTCATGTTTGTCTCTGTGTCAATGTCAGGATGATCTGCATCAAGCACAGCTAAGGTTAAATAGCTTGCAATTGATTTTCTGTTGCCTGTGACCAATATTTTCCCAAGGATCTGCCTAAATACAGGCTGCGGCCGCAGAGGGCTCACCTTTGGTAGTGAGTATTTACTGGAGTGTCATGTTGCTGTGCTGTTGGACATAGTAGCTGTTCCAGGAGATTTGAGGCAATGTACTCGCAATAGAAATGGTCTTAGTACCACTACCTGCACACAGTTAACATTTGACTATGATGTTTTTGTCATCTTTCCTCTGGACAGAATCAAAGAAATTACAATATAACACAGCAATTAAAAAATTAATTCACAGATGTAACTGATTGTCAGATTTCAACTCTGAAGGGGATGACAACAAAAGTACGGTTGCAATGAGTTATTTGGTTTTTGGGGGAACTGTAATATTAGTGCTGAAATTTTGTTTAATTTAATTTTTTACAAGTGTTACTGGAACACATTATCGACCAACACTGGAAAATACTAGAGTAGTTTCTACCCCTACTAGTAACCCTGTTAGATGTTAATAATTATTGCTTTTTGCAAAAAAAGATGTCTTTATATTTGTATGTTTCCTCAACTTTGAAACATTGAAAATAATATTTCCTGAATCATTTCCTGGGTGTTAACAAGATAATCAAATGTGATATGAGATGAAAAACAAGCATACAAAAATGTAAAAATATCCATGTTTCCAGGTTATTTTTGGAAGCAAAGCAGTTGATTAATGACTGCTGCCAAAACACAACACCAAACAGCAGTCCAGAGATTAAATTAAGGCTCTGTTTATACTGTTCACACTGTTTGTTCACAAACTACTGCAACAACTACTGTTTGGATATTTAGTATGAAAAAGTGAGTCCAAACTCTAGAAAGTTGAGTCAAGCAAAATACACAGAGGTTTCATAAATATGGAATATGCCTATGCATCCTATGCGCAGTACTTACAGCGGAGATGAAACACTGAAACTTTGACTGTGGTTTGTGTACTTTTCTTAAGTAGGATATGACACTGCAATCAAACTTGATATCTGCCTATATTTGCAAGGAAACTAGGGCTGTGTCTAAAATCACTAACTAGTCCACTATATAGCGAGTTTGCCATTTTCTAGTGATGTCTGAATGTATAGATGGAATTATTATACCTTATATAGTATCCCACAGTGTGAAAAGTAGTGTACAACCAATGGTCATAAACCAAGCAATATATCCCATCATGCATTGTGCCAAAGGAGCGGACGGATGATACGGGATGAATACCAAGACAGGCAAGAGGAGAGAGAGCAACTCACTGGTCACTATACAGCAGCCCAAAACTCAGATTATTGAGGGCATAACAGGAACATGTGTACGTAGTCAACGGGTGAGCTTTTATACCTATTGCAAGAATCAGACCTGTCCGGGTATCTTTTGGCCAGCCTCGCGTTTGTGAGGTGGACTCTGTTTAAGATCTTACATTGCAAAAGGCTGCTTCTAGTGCATATAGAAGAGGTATGTAGACGGTCTGGTATATGTTCCCATTGTTCATCTGACACACTGATCCTGAGGTCCCAGCCCCAAGTAGCCCTCAGGGTGTCTGGACAATTTGGGTTTATGTTGGAAATGTGATTATAAATGATCGCTATCAGTCCCTTTTGTCAGTCTTTTGTACTAAGTGATAGAAAGGCATCAATCATAGAATCTGGGTGGTGGTTAGGGAATTGGGGAAACTGACATCGCACAAGGTGACAGATTTGGAAAAAGTGGAACAGGTGAGTATTTGGAAGAGTGGGTTTTGCAGAGAGATCTGCAAATGAGGTAAAAACACCATCCACATAGGGTTTATTTATAGTCTGCAACCTTTTCTCTGACCAGGTCTGGAACACTGGGTCTGAGCAGGATGGCAGGAAAAGGTGGTTGCAAAGAACTGGGGCTAGACCTGATGGTGTATGCAGGCCAAACTGTCTTCTGAACTGGTTCCAGATTCTCCGAGTATTTGTTACGATTGGATTTATAATGGCTTGTTTAATTGAAAAAGGTAGTTGGGAACAGGCCACCAACCAAGGTGAAAAGCGTAAGGATAAGACTTCCATCAGGGCCTACTGGGGTTGTTGGCCTGATGTCTCATCTGTATTCCAGAAGAGGAGCTTGCTATTGCCCAGTGGTAATGACGGAAGTTTGGCAAAGCCAGGCCTCCTTTAGATCTTGGAAGTTGAAGAACTGACCTTATGATGCACGCACATTTATACCACCAAAAAAATGAATTCATCAATTGATCCAAAGTGACAAACAAGGATTTATTAATAAATAGTGGAATATGTTGGAAAACATAAAGAAATTGGGGGAACACCACCATTTTCACCAGACTGATTTGCCCAGTTAGGGAGAGGAGAACAGAGGACCATCTAACAAAATTCAGTTTGCCACAATCTAATAAAGGATGATAAAATTCAGCAAAGAGCTCTGTGAAAGAGTTAGTGACAAGGATTTCCAGGTACCTGAATCCATCTGTGACCTTCCTGAAGGGAAAGAGATCCTGAGGGAGTCTCAGCTCATTAATTATTAGGGAAGCATTCACTTTTTCCAAGGTTAAGTTTATAACCAGAGTATTTTCTGAAATTTTCGAGAATACTTAGGATTATGGGAACATAGAAGACTGGATTGGAAATATAGAGTAAGAGGTGATCTATATACAATGCAGGTTTGTGGGACAGACCATGACGTGTAATCTTCAAATCTCACCTCACTTTAAAGCCATATCTAGAGCCTATGGCAAGCGCAAACAGTAATTGGGACAGCGGACAACCACATTCAAAAGGGAAATTGGCTAATAACTACTACACAGGAGTGGATCGATGTTCTTTTTGAGCAACAAAGTGATTGAAGCCTCTGAAAAAGTGGGTGGCAAGTGGCCCTTTAATGAAGCATTTTGAAAACCCTAACCAGTATTGAGGCGAGTACAAAAAAAAGAAGAAGAAAAAGTTTAATAAATTCTATGGTAAAGCCATCAGGCCTGGGTGACTTGTTACTTTGTAGAGTTTTATGGCTCCTATACTTCAAGAGTGGTTACGGGCATGCTCATACCATCAGCAACAGTCTTGTCCATTTGTAGGTATACCAGCAGGTCAGGAGAACTAGGACTGTCCCAGTTATGTAGGGAAAACACAGAGGAATAATGTTTGGTTGCCAATTTCTGTAGGGTCAGTTATAATGCTGCCTGAAGGAGACTTTATACTAGGAATAAGTTTAGAGGCACTAGCCACACACGCCCAATAATTCAGCAGTTTGCCCGCCTTGTCTCCCTGCTCGAAAACAGAAAATGCAATGTAATATACGAAATACCATGCAAATCATGCAAGAAAACATACATTGGAGAAACAGGAAGATCATTCAATACAAGGAAAAAAGAACATCAAAAAGAATGCCAGAAAGAGACAGCTGGGAGTTTCACAAGGACACAAAAAGACAAAGTAGAACAGGAAAACTTAACATCAGCCATCACAGATCACTGCAGGAGAAATAACCACATTATGGACTGGGACAAGGGCCAAATAATCACATCAGAGACCAATAAATTCAAACGTTGGATAAAAGAGGCAATCAAAATCAAGAAGTGGGCGAGCGGCACCATCAACCGGGACGAGGGGGCGTACACCCTCTTGCACACCTGGGATTCCCTCCTCCAGAGACCATCCAAAGGCAGGGGGTGTGGCAGGCCCGACAGATTCTAATAGGTCTGTTGGGCCGGCCAGCTGATAAATGACATGTCAGATGACACTTCTGAGGAAGACTGGAGTCACAGTCAAAACTGTCAAGCAGGTAAAAGAAACATCTCCAACACTTTTTTGTCTGAAGATAAGAAAATATTGAACAAGGTCAATGTTAGCTTCGAGGACAGAGATGGTCTTCTTAAATTCTGAGGACAAATCTGCTTTGTGGCTCTCCAGCAAGCTGGCTAGCGTGGCCATGCTAACACTGCTAGCTGTATCCTCCCTAGATGCGGGGTCCCTTTTGCTTTGTTTTGCAGGTTTAGATGACATTTCTTTAGAGTTTGGAGATTTACGATGTTGTTGAAAAAGTCAGAGAGATAAATATGGACTTTGACAAGAGAGAGTTTAAAGAATGGGAGCGGAGGGTAAATGCTTCTACTCTTTATCCGCCATCTTGGAATCTTAATATTCCTCAATCATTTTTCATTTCCCTGCCTGCCATAAAAGTTGACAACACCACGCTGGAGAATGTGGACTACTTCCCTTACCCTGGCAGCCTTCTCTCCTCCAGAGCTGACATAGACTCTGAAGTTAACCATCATCTGAGCTGTGCCAGTGTGGATCATATGCCAGAATCCGGACCAGAGTCTTTGACGACCGAGACCTGAGGGCCCAAACAAAGGTCCTGGTTTACAAAAGCCGTAATCCTCCCCACCCTGCTGTATGGAGCTGAAACTTGGACCACATACAGTAGGCACCTGAAAGTGCTGGAACAATTCCACCAAAGAGCCTTACGTAAAATCCTAAGAACCAACTGGGAGAACAGACGTACCAACATCAGCATCCTGGAAGAAACAAACCAGTAGATGCCCAGTATCACAACCATCATAATGCAACACCAACTGCGATGGACAGGCCACGTCATCCTCATGCTAAGCAATCGCCTACCAAAGCAGATTCTGTACTCCCAGTTAAAGTAAGGACAGCGGGCCTCTGGTGGGCCAAAGAAGCGCTGTGAAGACAACATCATGAGCACCCTGAAAAAGTTTAACATCACATCAGCCAACTGGGAGGACCTTGCTCTGCACAGGCACAACTGGAGGAAGACAGTGCAAGAGGGGGCAGTACAGTACGAATCTGAACTCTGCCGTGCCGCACCACTCACCACCTTTACTTTCCCTTGCCCACACTGCACCAAGATATGTGGATCACGGATTGGCCTCTACAGCTATCTGAAGACCCACAAGTAGACAACCCTATGAAGAGGACAGTCATACTCGCTTCGAGTGACTGCCGATGATGACTTAAGTAAAGGATCTGAATACTTCCTCCACTACTGCTGCTGACACAGCCATTTACAGCATCACTAATGTTTTGCCATTGCCAGTTTTTGATTTTCCTGTAAAACTACTACTGACACTTTGGAACCATATTTACTGTGTTAAAGTTTATTAAACAGTACGTCAA
This sequence comes from Epinephelus fuscoguttatus, assembly GCF_011397635.1. Classification (NCBI taxonomy): domain Eukaryota; kingdom Metazoa; phylum Chordata; class Actinopteri; order Perciformes; family Serranidae; genus Epinephelus; species Epinephelus fuscoguttatus. Next base: position 49,212,849 of record NC_064752.1, read on the forward strand.
TTTCACTACTGCGGAAGTTCTTCTTCTTCTTCTCCCAGCCATGTTTTTTTGGTGACATCTCTCCATTCTTGGGCATATGTCAGAGTCTTTGCACACAACACAACACCTGCCCTTATATGATGTCTCGGCTTTTAGGTGACTTATGATAAAGTGGGATTCATCATTGAGTAAACCTGGGTAAGAGCAGATTTGGATGGTTCAGAACATTTGCTGCATCTGGAGGTGACTTCTCTTATTTTTCTCTTGGCAGAAAATTAAGTGAAAACATAATAAAATGTAAGAGAATGTTTCTGCATCAGGCCCATTGTCACTTATTTGTTCATGACTAAATGTTATACAGAAGGTGAATTCCAACAATTTTACTCATCAAAGCGTTTCTCCAGGTGTTGGGAGGTTCAACTACGTATGTGAAAAAAGTTGGATTAAGATTTTTGTGGCGCCAGAGAGCCATGTGAGGTCTGATAAATTGTGTGAAAACAAGAGACTACTAACATTACACCTAGATCACTGACTGAACTGTGAGCAGTCAAGTTGCATCATGGGTAATTTAGGTGCCACGTTTTGACAAGGTAGAAAAAAACCCCATTGAATTAAAAATATGACATCTCTGGTTCTTTTGGATCAATTTTGATAGTGAGCTTGACAATGATAAGGGAGTGCTTAATCAGTGGAGTCCTTGTTTAAGAATTGAAGAGAAAAATTCAGGAACTCTTTTTTTGTGTAGAAGAATAATGTTTTGTTTTCCTGTCCTGCTCACAACCCTTTAAATTTATCCTCTAATCAATACATTAACAGAATATACACAGAACTAAAGAAGGGACCTCCTATTTTTTAACACAATAAACCATTTTAATCTATCTTATTCCATTTCTTTATTATCACCACTTGAATTTGTGCATTTTCATTAAAAAAACAAAACAACAACAACATTTCGGACAAAAAGCTGAGAATAATGCATTTTTGTTGAAGACAGTCATTTTCAAGTATGAAATCAATTTATATGTACTTTTTGTTTTTTGAATTGTTTAAATGAAAATAGTAATAATAATAATAATAATAATAATAATAATAATAAAATTGTAATAATAATGGAAGTAATATTCTCTTTGAGGTATAGCAGAATACATCACATTCAGTGATTGTGCAGTCTTCTGTTGTGTCCCTCTTCTGTGGTCGTCTTGTTTGTGTATCACTGTCACTGTCATGGAGATCCCGTTTCGTCCCACCAAACTTGTTTGCTTCTTCGTCCTAATCAGATTCAGAATAGATCAAAACAGGAATTGTCAGAGTCTGAGTCCATCAACATCCACATGGCTTGTGCAACCATAAACTTTGCAATTTACAAGCTGCAGAATCTTCTTCTGGTTTCCGGCGGATCTTCTTTGTTTGTGGACACAGCAGTGCTGTTCTATTTCACAATAATAATTATAATAATATAATAATACATCAGATTTATATAGTGCTTTTCAGGACATCAAATTGAATTAAATTTTGAATTTAAAATCCTACTGTTAACTTATAAAGCTCTAAATGGTCAAGCTCTGTCATATCTTAGAGAGCTCATAGTGCCATATTATCCCACCAGAACACTGCACTCTGAGAATGCAGGGTTACTCGTGGTCCCTAAAGTCTCCAAAAGTAAATCAGGAGCCAGAGCCTTCAGCTATCAGGCTCCTCTCCTGTGGAATCATCTTCCTGTTACGGTCCGGGAGGCAGACACCGTCTCCACATTCAAGACTAGACTTAAGACTTTCCTCTTTGATAAAGCTTATAGTTAGGGCTGGCTCAGGCTTGCCTTGTACCAGACCCTAGTTAGGCAGACTTAGGCCTAGTCTGCCGGACAACCCCCTATAATACACCGGGCACCTTCTCTCCTTCTCTCTCTCTCTCTCTCTCTCTCTCTCTCTCTCTCTCTCTCTCTCGTGTCCTATTACTGCATCTTGCTAACTTGGCCATTCTGTATGTCACTAACTCGGCTTCTTCTCCGGAGCCTTTGTGCTCCGCTGTCTCTCAGGTTAACTCATATCGCAGCGGTGCCTGGATAGTGTGACGTGTGTGGTTGTGCTGCTGCCGTGGTCTTGCCAGATGCCTCATGCTGCTGCTGTTATCATTAGTCATACTTCTACTGTTATTATACACATATGATTATTGTCACACATGTATACTGCCAGATATTAATATATACTTTCAACATATTGTACCACAGTAGCCAGAACTATAATTATAATATTATTACTTTAATTAATGTTAGCTATTGTAATAACTGTCTGTCCTGCATCTCTCTGTCTCTGTCTCTCTCTCTGTCTCTCTCTCTCTCTTTCTGTCTCATTGTGTCATACGGATTACTGCTAATTCATTATGCTGATCTGTTCTGTACGACATCTATTGCACGTGTGTCCATCCTGGAAGAGGGATCCCTCCTCAGTTGCTCTTCCTGAGGTTTCTACTGTTTTTTTCCCCCGTTAAAGGGTTTTTTTGGGGGAGTTTTTCCTTATCTGCTGTGAGGATCCTAAGGACAGAGGGATGTTGTATGCTGTAAAGCCCTGTGAGGCAAATTGTGATTTGTGATATTGGGCTTTATAAATAAAATTGATTGATTGATTGATCAAAGACGCTTTACAGTGCTGAAAACTAACAATGATAATTAAATAAAAATGAAAAATAAGTAAAAAAAAAAAAAAAGGTTGTGTAAGAGTGCCCCCTATCTTGCCAGAATATCTTGCAATGACGGGGAAGTGTTGTATCATAAATGACCAAAAATCTTGTCAAAGGCGGGGAAAGTGTTAATGATATATCCTATTTTATATTCATTGTCAATGTCAGACACAGATTGCTAACACTGTCATGGTGACCTCAAGTGTGAAGCCCCTCTCCTGTTCTCCCAGGTGCGAGGAGTTGGCCCTCTGAGCAGACGAGGCTTCTACCTGGCTTTCCAGGACATCGGCGCCTGCATTGCCCTCACCTCTGTGCGGGTGTACTACAAACGCTGTGTGGGTGTCAGCCGTAACCTGGCGGTGTTCACTGATGTGGTGACAGGTGCCGACTCCTCCTCTCTGGTGGAGGTCAGGGGTCAGTGTGTGGATCACGCAGAGGAGAGGGACACACCCAAAATGTACTGCAGTGCTGAAGGGGAGTGGCTAGTGCCCATCGGGCGGTGTGTGTGCTCAGCTGGATTCGAGGAACACAGAGACTCCTGTGTGGGTAAGTTGACTCAGCATTCTCTCATACCTGACATGGTGCAGTTATAATGGACAGGTGTGTTTATTGGTTTGTTTTGTTTAAACTGGGGTGAGCACTGTCATTTTAATTGGTGCTGAACAAGGAACACCAATTCAAACAAATTCAGGTGTGTTTTTTTTCTGATGGGGTGGCTGTGGCCCAGAAGGTAGAGTGGATTGTCCACTAAATGGAAGATTGGAGGTTCAATCCCTGGCTCCTCCAGTCCGCATGTCAAAGTAATGGACAGGACAGGTAAGCGTGAAAGGGGGAGAGAGAAGGGGGGGATGACATGCCGCAAAGGGCAACAGGCCGGATTCGAACCCGGGCCGCTGCGGCAACAGCCCTGCACATGGGGCGCCCGCTCCACCACCAAGCCACCGACGCCCCAAAGTATCCTTTGAGCAAGCTACTGAACCCCAAATTGCTCCTGCTATCCGTTCCCTCAGTGCAGCAGGTGGCATCTTATACGGTAGCCGCAGCCACCACTGTGTGAATGGGCGAATGTGACTTGTAGTGTAAAAAGCGCTTTGAGTGGTTAGAAGACTAGAAAGGCACAATACAAGAGCAGGTCCATTTACCAAAATAAGACCAATCATTGTATGATAGCACATTCATTTTAGCTTAAATTCAAAAGCTGAGCATCAAGGCTAGTATACTCAATGGCTAGTATATTCATTCCATGTTCCATTAGGAGGCTGATTTCCTAAGTGATTTATATATGAACTATTTATAAAATCTCTAGGTAATTTTACGTAATCATTTATTAATCATGGGTAGGGGATTTCCCTCGTCTAGAAAAGGGAGTTCAAACAGAAGTGCGTTGTACTTGTGTCCTACTTGATGTATTTTGATAGTTCCTCATTAGAAAATTAATGAAATGTGGTAACTAGGCAGTAATATAGGCTACCCACCCCTTCACCAGTACAAAGCCCCCTTCTCTGTACCCTGTTTCTGACTGTTTATGAATTATAAGTTGTAGTCTTGACTAAAGCTGGGGACAGATCTGAGAACAATTAATTCTCCTCTTCATCAAAATATAACAATAGAGATGAGTAGAAAGGAAGAAGAGAAGAGAAAGAAACTGAGGATAACCGTAGAGTTAGGATCAGATGGTGAACAGAGTGACGAGGTTAACACTAGTCTGACTCACAGGATGCAGGCTGTGCGTATAAGCCTGCTTTTTTCAAAACATTCTCACTCCCAACTCGTCAAATACGGCAGCTTAGTAAGTGGTCCTACACTTCAGTAGAACATACAGCGAGCAGCAGCAGCGACCCACCGTGTGTCTGACACTGGCACACTGTGAGGAGAGAAACAGAGTGCTGTTGGTTTTACACAGGACACATACAGTGGTCTCCGGGGTGAAAGTCCTATGTTTGTCCCATCCACCACCCCTCCTTCCTGCTCTGCTCAGACTTTCTCACTCTTCATACTACATCATTGTCATGGACAGGTTTATATTGGAGTTAGGTGCTATGCATGCTGGAATCAGTTGCTGATGGCCAATGATCAAGTTGCCGTGTTTGCCTCCCTGGGAATGAAAACAGGCAGCTATCTTTTGCAACATTATGGTTTTTGTATCAGAAATGGTTAAAAATTGTCTTGTCTGCTGCATTTTCTGCATTAAATTATTTACTACTGGTATTAATACTCCACATACCTGCCAACATATTGGCCCTCATTTATCAATCTAACGTACAAACCAGCACAGATCTGAGTGCAGAAATCATCTAACCGTAGGGTTCACGTGTGATTCATGAAATGTTTTTATCTCAACAATCACAGAATGATTGCGCATTTCTTAATATGGCTGCTGAAAACAATCATCTAAATATACCACCTCAATATATTCTGGCTTTAGAGGCCTCGCTCCTTAAGTTTATAACATGGAGAGGCTTAATACAGCCAACAAGAGGAACTTCTCTGAGCTAGAAGTAAAAACACTGATGTTCCAGTTTCAATTTGGCAGCCTGAAAAGTGCCATCAAAGAAAGCTGGAAAAATGCACTATGGGAAGAAATCCCTGCTGCGGTTAACAGCGCAGCAGTGGACAGTCCAACCTGATCTCACAGAAATACGTGAAATGACCACGACCTCTTAACACCGCATTCCATGGTGGCAGCACGTAATGGGTTGCGGATGGCTCCATGTGATGGTGTTTCCTCTGTGGTTCTTTGGTGCTCAGCCTTATTTTTTTCTGCTTATTTATTTATTTATTTATTAGTGGCGTTTGGATTCGGTTACGGTGGACGGATGGCAATTTGAAATGGAATGAAGCCCACAGACGGCAGACAGTAGCTACAAAACAGTAGTGGAACGCACCCCATCCACCCACAGCACAATGCTCTTAAAGCCCTACACTACCAAAAACTGGCAAATACATTTATTTTATTTTATGGCCTTGACATTATCCTGTCATATTGTTGAGTTATCAAGGACATTTTCGTGTTTTTGTGTGTATACAGGAATGTTAAAGATATCATTGAGGAAAATGAGGTTGACATGACGATATCGAATCAGGGAATTTGTGTGTCCACCACGGAAAAGGATCCTAACTGACTTTACATTGGCATTGTTTCTGCGGTACTGGCACGTAATTTTAACCCATTACATGCTCCCACCATGGAATGCAGTGTTAAGAGGTCGTGATCATTTCACGTGAGGTCAGGTTGGGACCGTCAGACTTAAGCTTAGGTTGGAATATTTAATTTACGCATCCATGATATGTACCAACCTATAGCCTACATATATTATTAAAATTTCCCTATGTAGTAAAATTTACATTGTTATAATAGCAACATGTTCTAACTTTCAACTTCTCACATATCTCCGCTTGTTCAGTGGACCTTCAAGACAATATGTGTGATGTGTCCTGGGTGTATCTGTTGTTGACGTTCTGGGACGCTATATCAATTTACATGCATTGCATCTTTTTCAAATACACTTCTGTTTTCACATGAAATGTATAGTTTTGGCTTGTTAGATTTATACAGTCATTTTCAAAATACACTTGCAGTGTCATTTAAACACTCTGCATTTATATGGGACACACTGACAATGCGAGAGACAGGCAGCATGGTGCACGCAGCAATGCGAGTGCCAGCAGGTAATAAAGTTTGCTCTCGTTTAAAGCCACAGATTTTCAAAACTATTGATGGAAAACTGATAGTGGAAGATGAATTTCTGAACTTGAGGACATTGAGTCAGGATGAGATTGTTATGCCGGCCTCAAACAATTTCCCGTCTGAGTGGATAGAGGATTCCAAATGACTTCTCTTTGAAGTGTGTCCGAGAACAACACAACACTGTGTGACACACAAAGGTCCTCAGAAGGATATAAACAATATAAAGGCGTACCTGAAAGTTCTCAAGGAGAGTGGGGAAGACATCCCAAGATTTGTGTCTCATTACTTGGATGATCTCCCGCCTGTTACAAGTGGCAGCATCAACGTATCGGCTCTGCTTGGCAGGACTGAGCAGCTCAACAGAGATATCTCCAGTTTGAAGGGAGCTCTTGATGCTCAAGTGAATGTGTGTGAGGATCTGCAAGCGGTTACTGTGGACGTTGTGCAGTGCGTTACAGCGCTGGAGAAGACCCGCGAACCTGCGGGCCCTGAACGCACCACTGGAGCAGCTGTGGTGGAAGAGACGAGTGTGGCTGAAGCACCACAAACAACTTGAGACACAACGGCAATGAGTGCTCCGCCACAAAATCAGTCTCAGTGGAGCACTGTTGTAAGAGGAGGCCAGCGTTTAAAGATAGCTCCTGGGTTTCCCAAGCCACAACCAAAACCCAGCACTGTGCATGACCCGCAGAAACGCGAGAGGAAGAATATGGCAGTTGTTGGCATTGGGAATGTATGTAATATCCAAGTGGTTAAAACCAAGTTGGTTAGTGTGTTTGCAACAAGATTCTGCCCTAACCTTGACTCTGACACTCTATGTGACTATTTGATTGTGAAATTGGGCAGGTCAGTTACTTGTCGTAAAATCGACTCGACGAGTAACAGATTCAGCTCGTTTCATATCACCTCTGAATGTAATGAGGTGGCTGAGATGTATGACCTGCAACTCTGGCCAGCAGGAACGTATGTCAGACGCTACTATGAGGCCCGTTGGCCTCGTCTTACACCTGCCGAAGGAGAATCTGGAGCTGAGGGAGCAGTTATGCAGCAGCATCGGGAGAGCTGCAGCCCGGAGCCCCATACATGACAATGGTCAGTGAACGCAACAAAGACAATAACACAGCTGACTTGAAAATCCGGGTTGTATTGTACAACGCGCTGGGCCTTCGTATTGGTCATAGCGCTGAGGATAAATCACGCCGACTCATCATTGACAGGCTCCTAGAGAACTGTGATGTACTGTGTGTGTAAGAGACATTTTTAGCAGTGCAGGACTTGGATGGCCTAAATTCATTACATTGTGATTTCTATGGAGCTGGGGTATCCACCACTGACCTCAGCTTAAAATTAAATCATGGAAGGATACCTGGGGGAGTGGCTATCCTCTGGAAAAAGAAATATGATTCTGTGATCAAAGTAGTCAGAGTGGATGTAGCTTGGGCTATTGGAATAGAGATAAATTGCAACGACACTAAGTTTATTATTTTGAATATCTATACGCCTCATGAGTGTCATCAAAATGAGGGTGAATTCCTCAATAGATTAGCCTTTGTTAACTCCTTCATCCAAGATAATTCCTCCAGCAGCATCTTTGTTTTGGGAGACATGAATGCAGATATTTCTGATGAGAACTCTTTGTTTGCAAGACATTTAATACAATTCTGTACTGATGGAGGCTTAACCCTCTCTAGCAAAGTGCTTTTGCCTGAAAACAGCTTTAGTTACATCAGTGAAGCTTGGCATACCACCTCATGGTTGGACCATTGTGTTTGTACATCGGATGCACATGCTTCCTTGGAAGCCATGTGTTGGGAAGAGGAGGAGCTAAATATGATCATTGGCAATAATTCATAATTATTAAAATTAATTATGGATTATTAAAATATTTGATTAATTAATTACTAATTAATTAATTATTACATAAGCATAATAATCAAATTAGCTTACAGCGGGGCACCACCGGGAAAACCGGACCAATGATCAGATGTAAATTCAGTCTCAAGAGTGTTCACTTAGGAAGCTAATTCTAGGGAGATATCAGCAACTATAAGATGAACAGGAAGGAGTGGAGCTCAGGCACTGACTTTGTCAACCAGCTTCATCACAGTATACAATGAAAAACCAAAGCAACCTCTCTTTGCAGTATAACAGGGTTTATTCACACTGATGACATTAATTTACAACCAACATCAACATTGCTCTATAAACCCTATCAACTATAAAACATTACTGAATCAACCAGCAAGCATCAAGAAGGGTGTGTGTGTGTGTGTGTGTGTGGGAGAAAGTGGGTGAGTGAGCGAGGATGTGTGTGTGTGTGTGTGTGTGTGTGTGTGTGTGTGTGTGTGTGTGTATGTATGTCTGAGCGAGTGGGTGTGTGAGAGAGAGAGGCGTGTGAGCGTAGCAAGATGGTGGCTGTGACGCTGCAATCTACGTCACTCAATGGCGGCTCGCCAAGAAAGCACGCGACTCAGAAAAAGGAGGGGAGCCGGTAGAGAGGGAAGTTCGAATTGCTCGGCTCCAAGTGTAGGTTAGTGGAAGAGAGGAAGAGAGAAAGGGAAGCACTCAGGAGTGTGGTCACGCAGGCGGTATTGAGATGCAGTAACCTGTCTGTGTTACGCAGAGACGCGCTCGGCTCAGCTGGTGAGTGGCGTGAATCTGGACATTGAACCAACACAGCCTAAGTACTGATCAATCCCGCGTGCGGGGCGACACAATAGCGGTCCAACGAGGTCGGATCACTGCGTATTACAAGCAGACACAAACGGGCAGGAGAATAACAGACAGCAGCAACACAGGCAATATTTTTACAATATCAGTGCAGCCAAAATCGGAAGCGGCGGTCCGTATCAACAAGCCCTTACAAAACTTAAAAAGAAAACACACACTAACTACTATCTGCCCAGAGCTAAAGCCTCTTACTGTTGCAGAAGGTGGAGTGATGTGTCGGTCGTTCCTCGTGCGTCCTTCGTTACGGCAGAGGTGAAGTGGTTAGCGGCTCACAGCGGCTAACGGGTCCTCGGCGAGGGGGCAAGTCTCTGGCGAGGCGAGTTAATTCCGGCTCGTAGCGGGGAATCACTCGGGGAAAGAAGGGGGTCCTTGTCCTTCTTCTTGAAGCAGGCAGTCCTTGTTATCTACCAAACTTCGCATCCGCGGGCATCCGGGTGAGAGGGTCAATCCGTGGTCTCGTACCGGCCTACTCTGTGTTCCTCGGCGCACAGAGTGAGGGAGAGGAGAGGAGATCAGCTCGACCAGCGAGGGAAATCCGTAGGCCTAAAACGCATCTAACTGTGCACAGTAATAACTCTTTCTAAAGCGTTCGCCACGTGGGACGAGTTGCTAAGCTTTAGGAACAGTTGCGGGTACTTCTATTAGCTATGAGGATCACAGCCAGAAGCGTTTCCCTCAGGTACGCTCTGTGATGATATACCCCGGCGTGACGTCACCGGTGCGGGGTTGGCCGTGGCGGATTTCACCCAATGGGAGCTGTGTATTTCAAGGGACCTCTGCTGGTCAGCTGGGGTGCTGTGTTGGGGTTTGAATCAGCTGATTCACACAGAGAAAGGGGGTTGACTGATTCCTTTGTTCTTTTGGGCGCCAACATGTGGTCTCAGGGTTTGATTGTTACATGTAGGCCCAAAAGTTTATGGATAAAGTGTAGGCCTTTGTTATAAATCCTTGTACGGCACAACACATGGAAATGTATTATGATTATGCCATAGCCGATCATATACCCTTTTATATATCTTTGAATGTGGAAAAATTACCAGTGGTGTCTACTGTGGGAAATAACCCAATATCAGGAAAACTGGAGTGGTGTAAATTAACTAAGAATGCCATGAATAAATATACCATCATGACAGACAACTTACTGGGCAATATTGAGCTACCCAAAGATGCAATAAGATGCTGTAATGTGAACTGTGAGAACCCACAACACGGGAAAGATCTTTGCGTCTTTTATGATTCTATTGTGGAGTCACTTCTTACCTCCAGTAAACCATTGTATAAAATTCAGTCTAAGGTATATAATGTCAAACCAGGCTGGAATGATCATGTGGCAGAGCTTCATGGGACAGCCAGAAAAACATTCAAAGCTTGGGTAGAATCAGGTAGAGGCAAACAGGGGCCTCTTTTTGAAGAGAAGAAACGTTCTCATGCAAATTTCAAATATGCTCTTTGATTTATTAAAAAATATGAGAAGTCTATGAGATCAGACTCACTGGCTAAGAAGTTGCAAAACAACAATGTTAATGATTTCTGGAAGGAAGTCAGATGTATGAATAATTGTAATATGACTCTGCCATCAAATATTGAAGGGATTAGTGATCCTGATAAAATATCCCAGATGTGGCGACAACATTACTTTGAATTATTTAACTGTGTTGGTAGTAATCAATTTGAAGTGGGTACTGCTGATACAGATGTGAACATAGTTATCAATTCAGAAGAGGTTCGTTCTGCTATTTTAGGATTAGATGACAATAAATCATGTGGAGCTGATAAGATAACTGCTGAACATTTAAAATATGCAAGCAAAAAACTTTGTATTTTACTTGCTATCTGCCTGACAGGTTTACGAAGTCATGGAATCGTGCCTGACTTTATCATGTCTGTCCTGTTAGTGCCTGTAATCAAAAACAAAGCAGGCAAAATAAACAGTATAGAGAACTACAGGCCTATTGCATTAGCCAGTATCTTATCTAAAGTTGTGGAGAAAATCCTTCTCAATAGGCTGGAAGATTACATAATCACAAGTGACAGCCAGTTTGGTTTTAAACGGAAACATGGCACTGACGTGCATTTTTGCCTTAAATGAAATTTTAGACAAATACAACAGACAGAACTCAACTATTTTTATGTGTTTTATCGATGCCTCCAAGGCCTTCGACCGCATCAATCATGAAAAATTGTTTCATAAATTGCGTGTTAGAGGGGTCCCCACATGGATTTTAAGAATTCTTGTCCACTGGTATGCTCATCAGACCTTCCACATAAAATGGGGAAACTCTGTGTCAGAACCTTTTCGAGTCAGTAATGGGGTGAGACAGGGTGGAATTTTGTCCCCTTTTCTTTTTAATGTATATATGGATGACTTGTCACAGCAGCTGATGATTTAGTAATTTTTTGCCCATATAGTGTTGGCTTACAACAGCTATTAAAAGTCTGTACACAATATGGTTTTGACTTCGACATCAAATATAATGCAACTAAGAGTAACATTATGATAGTCAGAAGTAAAGGTGATAGGAAATTAGTTTTCCCTGATTTCTTTTTATCTGGTTCTGTTCTTGAAGAATGTAGTGAGGTGAAATATCTTGGCCATCATATTGTAAACAATCTGACAGATGATAAAGATATTAACAGGCAGTGTCGCAAGCTTTACTTGCAGGCCAATCAGCTTGCACGGAAGTTTAGCATGTGCAGTACTCATGTTAAGGTAGCATTATTTAGAGCATACTGTACTCCTCTGTACACTGCCCATTTGTGGCGTGTTTATAGCAAAAAAACCATGCAGAGACTAAATGTGGCCTATAATGATGCCATGAGGATGCTTTTAAAGCTTCCCTGTTGGTGCAGTGCCAGCGAGATGTTTGTGAATGTTGGGGTGCCGAACTGCTCTGCTGTAATACGCAATCTCATGTACAAATTTATGTGCAGGCTGTCGGCCTCAGGAAATGACATCATATTGTACCTGTGTGACGGTAAGAAGAGCTCGTTTCGGTTCTCTTCAAGACTGTGGAGCCACTGGCGCTCCAGTCTCTATGTGAGGGCTGATAGCCTACCTGATGTCACACATTAGACAGACTTTACCAAAAAACAAGCCCAAAGTCGCAGTTAATAAGCAGTCCTGACAATCCTGCTTGTGTGCTTGTGAATACCCGCCCTACTCTGCCTCTGATTGGTTTATGATGAAATTTTACTCTCCCTAAGCCAATCATCATCACTTATGCAGTTGTCTCTCCCTCCCTTCCCCTTCCCCTTCTCCTTCCCCCTCACCTGCCCTCACCAAAGACAAAACAACTTTAGAGCTCCGCTGAGAAGGAGCTTGCTTAGGTGAAAGCCGCTTCACTGTACTCAAGTTAAGCCAAGTAATGACGCATTTTATTATGTGTAACGGTAACGGCATTACAATGGGGGACACCAGGGCAGGAATTTCACAAGGGCCACGTGGGCCCTCTTAATTTGGCCCCATAAGGCCACAGTGGCCTTGATGCCCCGCCTGCACTGCCCCAGGTGATTTTGCAGTTTTCTCCTCTGCCTCTTTCCTGTCAACACAGCTTTGACACCTGCGTCTTTTGAGAAAGAAAAAATGTGATGACATTCTGGATTCTTGGACAGGCTATAACGAAAGTTTGACACCAGTCTATCACCGGCCAACCAGGAGACTTCATAAAACGCCCAGGCAGGGATCCGTACCGAGACCCGGTATCAAACAACCCAAGGCAAGTTTAGTAAATACCGTAATAACAGTAAGCTCCGCCATTATTGGCGTTAGTTTTTAAAGTTTCGATTTCATGTATCATCATTGTGCAGCAGTGGGGCCGCGGTGCAGATGAAGGGAATATAACTTCAAGATTACTCTAGTTAACGACAACTACGCTTGTTACTGTGAGTAAGTGCAATAAAACGTCTGCCAGCCAAGCCAATACTTTATCAATACATGTGATCAGCATGTAGAAAGCCATATTTCAATCTGCTCTGTCCACAGTCTCTCACGAGTCGCGAGGCTAACAGCAAAGTGTTAAAGACAAACTAAAATGAGAGCTGTCTGTATGTAGGCTAACACTTTATCTGCACATGTACCTGAGACAGTGACCTCAGGAGGGACAGAGAGCAGGATGAATGACTGATACTGATGTTTGTCTTCATGCTGAGATAACGTGACTTTCTTCACTCAGTATTGTGATGTCAGGAGGAATGTTTATATTCCAGTAAGATATTATTGGGTTTTAAATGAGGTAAGGTGTGTGCGCGCGTGTGTGTGTGTGTGTGTGTGTGGAGGAGAGGAGAGAGGGAGATGCTGGTAGAGAGATAGTGTGTGTTATTAGATACTGTTAATGTCACTTATTATGCTTCTGTGCATTGATAGCTCGTTTTTAGTCTGTTTCTGCATCATGTTGAGGAGGGCCATGCCTGTATATATATATATATATATATATATGTATGCAAAAAAAAAAGTGGACGCTCGCCATTGGTATCGCCACCATGGAGGCATTATCTGGTTTTGAAATGCGGCCCAGTTGAAATAGTAATTGAATAGCCCTGCTGTAGTTTGTTTGTTTGTTAGCTATATAACAACACATCAAAAATAATTGTAAGCCAGTCTTGTTCAGTGAATCAGTTTATCATGTACACTCAAAAAATATTTAGGCCTTATATTTAAGATTGTTTGCTTATAAATACATACATACACCTGGTTGTTCTATATTTAAAACACATTGGGTTTATTAGTGCTATTAAATAAATCATATTATAACTTATTATACTCATTATTATTACTTGAGCTTGTTTTATTTACTCATTTCACAGATAGTTATACATCGTTAGTCCTTAAATTAAATTCATTATGCACATGGACTTAAAATCATTGTTTTATTTTATGGCCTTGCTGCCCTGGCTTTTGGCCTTTGTGCCCTCAAGAAATTGACAACACAAAAGGCCAAGTGGCCTTGCCCCTAAAATGACAAAATTCCAGGCCTGGGGTAGACAGTAACTTCTTTGATTACTCGTTACTGAAAAAAGTAGTGCCGTTAGTAACGCCGTTTATTTATAACGCTGTTATTCCTATCACTGGAAGCAACACATGAATATGGAAAGGCTCTAACCTTTCTAGTGAATCAAAAAGACTGTTTGAAGTTCTGGCTGTGGATCCTGTAAAAAGTTCAAGGTCTGGTCAAAAGCTTCTCTGAGGTCGAACATTTTTTTCTAGTAGGTAAATAGTGAAAAAATAGCTGTGTGTCTGTTTTAGCTGCAGTTTGTGCTCTCATTCAGCTGCTGATGACGAATAATAAGCACCATGTTTTAGATGCAAATACTATTGATTCTCTCTTGTTTTCCTCTTTTGTTTCATTTTTTTTTTCACAAGGTTTTGATAGGTTGACCTCATGTGGAGACCTGTGCATATTTCAGGTTGCCATGGGTTACAGTAATTAAAACCTATTAATCACAGAGCGATGGATAATTAAACGCTAAAAGCAGTTTGTCAGCTCAACGAGCCGAACGAGACACGCAACACCGGTTTGCTTAACCCCCCCCCTTCCAACATCTACACACACGCAAACACACATACACACACACACACACACACACACACACACACACACACACACACACACACACGCATGTTATCATCCTTTTACATACACACAAATCTCTGTTGTGTTTTACCAATCTGAGGCCAGGCCACCCTTTTGGCTCGACACAGTGAAAGCTCCCTGTCAAAATGTGTTTAAAAGCACAGATCGTGGAGTGTGTGTGTGTGTGTGTGTGTGTGTGTGTGTGTGTGTGCGTGTGTGTGTGCGTGTGTGTGTGTGTGTGTGTGTCCAGTTCAGACGGCCACTTTCTATAATTAGTTGCAGCCAATTTGTATCAGCACAGAAATGCAAAACAAAGCCCCTAAAGAAAGCAGAGAAAATGCTGGAGGGAAAAAACACCTCCAGTCTTGTTTTGTTTATGGAACTGATTTTACCCACATTTCAGCTCTGATTTGAATGCAACACACTGATGTAAGTTATCTGAGGTAATACAGATATGATCTTTTATGGAGGGAAAAGCATAAAAGCATCTGAAAATAGAAATAATTTGCTTTATGATAATCTTCACCTGGAGGTGATGTTTTTACCACTGTATTTTATTCACCATTACACCACGGCAGCTGGAGCGCTGTTTTGCATTGGTAGAGGAAGGGGGGGAAAAGAGCTCTTCAATATATTCTCTGCTGACGTCTTGTCTCTTCTGGCACTAAACTGGGTCGTCGTGCTAATTCACCCTTGCCAAAGCCAGCCACAGTCACGCCCAGACAAGACACAGAGAGGAGGGGAGGGCACGAGATGGTGAAAGGAAGAAGGCTTAAGTGGTGAAGGCTTGTATGTGTGTGTGCAGAGAGAGGGGGGAAAAATCAGACATGAATGTGTGTGAATATGTGTGTGTATATGAGCGTGCTTAAGTGGTTCTCCCCTGACAAAGGTGCAGAGCTTTGGCTGAGAGCACGACATGGTGTGTGTGTGTGTGTGTGTGTGTGTGTGTGTGTGTGTGTGTGTGTGTGTGTGTGAGCACAGGGTTGCGTGACATGCTGTTAAAAGTGTCACAGGGAGGGAAGCAATGAAACAGGAAGGAAAAAAGAGAGGGAGAAAGACTGGTGGAGTGGTTGACTGGACCCCTCGTCCACTTGAGTTTACATCAAAACACTGAGTCTGTGTGTGCATGTGTGTGCCTGTGTGTGTATACATGTGTGCAGGTGTGTACTGTATGTGTGTGTACGTGTGTCTCGGTGTCTCTGTGTATGCATGCCTCCCAGTGCCAGTGAAGAATGGCCTAAAGTGCCCCATACAGTGAGAGCGATCGAGGACACACTGATATGAGACACACACACTTAGGCTGGTCACATCTACTCTGCTCAGCTGGCCCATCCAAGCCTGACACACGCACGCACGCACGCACGCACGCACGCACACACACACACACAGTGGGTTAGTTCACTCCTGTGCAGACCAGCCAGTCCTCATGCTGCACTGTGCCTCTCATATTTTAATGTGATTTATGGTTGACTTTTTTGGAAACAACATAATCCAGCTACAAGAAAAAGTCACACACTTACTGAAGCTATTACTTCTAAAACAAATAGAGTTAACCCTTAACATACAGTTTTCCTCTGAAGTCTTCGAGTATCACACTTAAATATTCTGTCGTTCTATGATGTTAACACTAAAGTGAAGTTAAGTATACAGAATATAAAAAAAAATAAGCAAACCCAAACCATGGACAAACTCCATCGTTTGAAATCTTCTACCAAAAAGAAATCTTGTACATGTTTTGTGTTCTTGAGCAGGCGTCTTCAACATTTTCCAGGCCAAGGACCCCAACAGAGAGATGAAGCAGGGACCCTTATGTTGTATAAAATTGAGTTGCATATTAATCTGGGCCTACAATAATGTGTAGGGCAGCCTAAAGTGCTGTGTGTAACAATAATTATTGGCAGGTTCATATATACGTTATTCATACATCATGTTTTTTTATGCCTCCATGGTGGCGATACCCATGACCAGAGGCAATATGTTTTAGATTTGTCCACCTGTACGTCCATCCGTACGTATGTCCGTCCCATCCTTGTTAACACGATATCTCAAGAACCCTTCAAGGGAATTTCTTCAAATTAGGCACAAATGTCCACTTGGGCTCGGCAATGAACTGATGAGTTTTTGGTGGTCATAGCTCAATGGTTAATTTCACTGTGACCTTGTTTGTCTCATTCTCATGAACACACTGGGCTCTAGTTTCGCAGACTGGTGCAGCGCACCTGTGCTACCCCAACTGGGTGTGGCCAGGTGGATTTTGCAAGTTTGGCACACCGTGCGCTCTGGCACAGCTACTCCTGTTTCCCACCTCCGTCCCTCCTACCTGCGCAAGTCGGAAAGAGGGAGGAGAGAAGGCGTGGAGTGGGTTTTACACACATCACACCAATCAAATGAGCTCTTCTCCTCGCCCTTAAAGCTGCGCGAAGGCGTAATGAGAGTTTACTCAATTCGCCATGGCGGAAGAGAGCAGTGCAGCGTCAGACGGCCAAACTTCTCCCAGGAGGAAACTGATGTTTTGGTCCGGGAGTTCCAAGCTCGCAGTGTCCGAATATACGGAACTGCGAGCAGACCTCCACGGGCTGATGATACAAAGGTAGCCTGGGAGGAGGTCACCACAATTGTAAATCAATGATGCTTTCTCGTGCACGTGCGCTCTCTCTCTTGCAGTCCCACTCTGTTTCTTTCTTTGAATGCATGGCATATGCTGAATATATACTCCCTATCTGATGCTGTGGCTGTTTTGTGGCTGTTTGTGGTTGGCTGAGAGGGATGTGAACTCATTAGTTTGCAGCTGTGTTAATCAAATCAGGTTGGGTTTCCATTACGCGTGCCAGACGGTGCCAATCCCCTTTGATCTGACATCAGATGTGACGGGACAGTCGATATAGAGATACATTTATGTGCTGATTGCAGATAGTTGCATTGAAAAGTGTTTTTTTGGGTACTTATTGCATCGTTAATGTGCCTGATATTCTGGAAACCTGCCTGTGAGGTTTTGGTGACGTGCGCACTGTCCGCCGGTCAGCCAAACGGCTTACGCCAGCTGCGTTCCGCCTGTGGTGACAGTAGACTTGGTTTCAGCTGGCGAGCTTTTAGCGCACCTTCGCGAAGCCTTTGGCACGAAACTGTCACTGTGCCAAGCTGGATCTGTTGACACCTCCCCCTGCTGCGCCACACCCATCTCAGCGCACCTCGGTCTGCCAAACTACCAAACTGAGTGAGCCTCGGGTTGCGCTTACTAAACCAGCTGCGCTGAGCCGGGAAACTAGAGCCCATAATCTCAAAACCACCTTAAGGGTCTTTCTTTAATTTTGACACAAACTTTCACTTGGACTGAATGGATTAGAATTTAGTGGTTGAAGGTCAAAAGTCAAGGTCAGTGTGACCTCACAAAAAGTGTTTTTGGCTACAACTCAAGAGTTCATATGCTGATTATGACAAACTTCATACAAATGTCTGAGGGGATAAAATATTGAAGTGATGGCATTTTATATCTAAAAGGTCAAGGTCATCTTCATTGTAACATCATAATGCATAAACACATTTTTGACTATTACTCTACGTCATATCTCAGGAAAAGAAGGGGAGACATTTGATATTTGATACGAATTTGTGACACTAATCTTGGGTGCCCACCTTGAAACTGTGCTGACTGTATAGATCTTCTGTGCTGCCGTGGAGAAGATGTGTGTGAAGCATCCATGTTTTCATTGACATAGATGTAAACTGTAAGAGAAACATGACTGGTGTGTGGAGGCATACAGCTGTGGGGCAGTAATTCTAGTTTTAGTTTATTTTTGGGGATTTTTTTATTGCTTTATTGACAGTGCAGCTCAAAAGGGACAGGAAAAAGGGAAGAGAGGGGGATGGACATGCAACATAGGGCCGCAGGTCAGACCAAAATCTGCACTGCTGCCAAGAACCCAGCCCATGCAGGGCGCACACGCCACCAAGTGAGGTCGCCCAATTCAAACATCATGTTTGTGTATGAGGTGGATGGTGTAGATAGATAGATAGATAGAGATCCTGAGGATGGCCTGCACCTCGCTCTGTGTGCGTCTCTCCACCACAGTCCCCACTGAATCTACGCTCCTGCTAAGCACTGAACCTACTTTCTTGCACTTGCTTCCACTGATTGGTAAAACATACACACATAAAATAACCTCAGCTTCCAGACAAAGAAGAGCCTATTCTGCTCCTTCCTATGTCTGTATTCACTGGCCAGTCCAGATTATTGTCTAAGTGCACGCCCAGGTATTTGTACATTTGTACCACCTCAATGTCCTCCCCTCAGATGTTGACTGACTGGAGGATGGAGGGCTTAGACCTGTGCAGGTCCATCATGACCATATCCTTTGTCTTGGAGATGTTAAAAAGAAGGAACTTCTTCTCACCCCAGTCACTAAAGGACCTCACCAGCTCCCTGTACTCTACTTCCTGCCACAATAGCTGTGTCATCATAGTATTTATGGCAGGAGTACTGTGTCAGAGTCTCTAGTTAACTCAAAGCGATAGAGTGTGGCTCACAAAAATATCCATGCACTACAAATAACAGTACAGCTAACTGGCCAATATGTTTCAATAGTACATTGCTGTTTGCTAATGTTGTGGTCAACAATACAGTATTATGGCATCAAACAGAGGCACCACTTATGTTGTAAACATAAATTAGGGCTTTAATGATGATAATGACAAAAACCAGAGTTCTTGACACAGCAAGAGGTTGACTATTCATTCACTCTTGTGCAACGTTAAACAGACTATGATTCCAAAGAATTATATTTATTCACAAAGTAGCAAGGCAAAACCAAAACACACAAATTCTAACTAACTATATACAAGCTTGGTGTGTATATGTCTGTGTGTGTGTGTGTGTGTGTTTGTGTGTTTGTGTGTTTGTGGGTGTGAGAGAGAAAGAGAGAGAGAGAGAGAGAGAGAGAGAGAGAGAGAGAGAGAGAGAGGGAGAGAGAGAGACAAAGGCAGGTTTGGTGATCAAAGAGCTATTTGGCCTACAAAACAAAATGGCTGACAACAGAGAACTAAAGATGGCCGAATCAAAGCTGGCTTCAGATCGGGGGAGATGTTTGTCTGACCGCGTGGTCAGGACAAAGACAAAGGAAAAGAAGCAGGAACTTTGAGATGCCTGGTTGGGTGTAGCTCTGTTGAAAGCCGATTTGTTAATGAGTCTATGTGAATGTGATATGTGTTGCAGATGGTCTGGATAAGTGCAGAGATTGTTTCATTGTGTGCAAGAATCTGTTTGTGAACAGTATTAGCAAACTAAACACTTAGCTTTGGCGAAGCCAGCTAACCAATGACCTAACTGCAAACCATCACAGTAACTCATTACAGCATTTAATCACATTCAACAAGTTAAACAGTCTTGCTTAGCCTGTAAAGCTGTGATGAAGCTATGCCCAGCTGTTACTCTACTGATCCTTGAGTGGATGGAAGAAAGAGTCACTTGGTGGTGTACTGCTTTGTTAGCCGGCAGAAGAAAGCGGGAAAGAGCTGTGGTTCCAGGTGCAGTCTTTGTTGTGTCCTTTGTTCCAAAGGTGAATCTCTGAGGAAGCTGGTCGCTTTAGCAGAGTTAGACGCTGGGTGCTAACTCACTTGGTTCTCTTTGTTGCTGGAAAGGTAGTTGCAAACCTTGTGCTTACAAGAGAGTCTATGTTACACCTTTAAGAATGACGTTGCAGCCGATCCTTGGTGTAGCACATTAAATTTTATTCCTGTAGGAACGGTAACAAAAACACATCAATATCAGTCCTTTGGCGTCTGTGTTGTTTCTGCATTGCTCATACGGCCTGACGTCTTACTCTGCTAGGGGCTGGCTTATCTCAGAACACACTTTACAAGTTAAACAAACAGAATCAAATTACAGTCAAACGATCATGTAATAATTCATCATGTAAACACCTTCTTTTTTTAACCAAAAACACCTATCTTTAATGAACTTTGTTTTTAACTCCATTCATCCTCAAAATGAACTGTTTTACTTTTTAACTTCACTTATATCTATTTATTAATCATTAGTATTTATTATTGTCTTTGTATAGTCCTTGTTCACTAAAAACAACAATGAATTAAATGAAGAAATCACGATTCTAATATTAACACTTATTTCTAACTGTACAAACAAAACCCATGTTCAATGCGTCTTTCCGCTCTTATTGTGAAACTCACAGGAAACTGTCTACTGCTCGTCGTTCAGAGCCGTCATGCGTGAAGCTTCCTTTTGGCTAACACCGGCGCTGTCAGCTGTTGCTCATTCACATACAAATAAAGCTTTTATCGAACTGTTTTCACATCGTCCATTAGCGCGAGTTACGTTCAAACTATCATCTCTGTTCGTGGTTTCGTTTACTGTTGCACAATTGGCACTTTAAAAGACAGTTTCACAGTTCGTTTTCAACATCCACAGCATTGCCCGCCATATTGGACTACTATTCATTCATTCAACAAGCTAACTCGTCTTCATTTAAAGTTACGTTCAAACTCATTACATGTCACCGTCACAGTCTAAGGCTTTTACACGTTATATTATCCCCATATTTCATTCTGGTTATGATTTCTGAACCGCTTACCTGTAGGAACGGTAACAAAAACACATCAATATCAGCCCTTTGGCGTCTGTGTTGTTTCTGCATTGCTCATACGGCCTGACGTCTTACTCTGCTAGGGGCTGGCCAGCCATAGACACCTGATGCACACAGCGCCCTCTGCTGACTCAATATTTCAGCCATGTAAAACATAACCAGATCTGCTATTAAATGAATGAAATCACACAGGAAATCCCATTACAATCCCTTTTTAACGTGTTTTAAAGTCCTTAGCTGTTTTAATGAGTTTAAATTTTAAATGGGGGGCAAGATATTTGAATCAAAATATTTGAATCAAGTCTTTAAATCAAGTCTTTAGTGTGAATGTCTCTGAAAACACTTTTAATGCTTTTGTAAACACACAGTGCCACATCTATGATCAGTTGCCCTCCCTTTAGTGGTTTGGGGCAATGGAGCAAGGGT
Source organism: Epinephelus fuscoguttatus (assembly GCF_011397635.1). Lineage (NCBI taxonomy): Eukaryota > Metazoa > Chordata > Actinopteri > Perciformes > Serranidae > Epinephelus > Epinephelus fuscoguttatus. Next base: position 49,234,514 of record NC_064752.1, read on the forward strand.
CTGGGCCTCTGGGCTGTTCCAGGCCCAGCAGAGAAGAGATGTGAGCTATTCAGCAGCTGTAGAGTAAGAGAGCAGGACTGTCTGGAGCAGACCTTCTACAGATGCCTGTGACATCACAGAGTCACATGTCACTGTAAATGTCCTGTCCAATCAAGTTGTGAGACTCTCACTGAGGTGTGAGGTGAGACATCCTGGAGATGGGTGTCAAATAGCTGTCTTTGTTTGGAGAACAAAGAGCATGCAGAGGAGGAAGCCTTTACATGTCCAGTTTAGATTTTACCAAATGACAAATCATCTGTGGTCCTGTGAACCACAACACTAACTAGTTGACCTTGCTGTTATGGACAGAAGTTGCACAGTGATTTAGTGTTAGCTAGCTAACATGTTTGCACAAGCATTCATGGGTAAAAGTTAGCATGATAATAATAATAATGGGCCCCCTGTTAAATTTATTTGTTTTTTGTTTTGAAGCCCCTGAAACAGCTTTCACATCTTAAATATTTCTTTGCATCATAAAATATTTATGACCAACAAGCAACATCAAAATTAAAGTTGGGAAATAAACATCCTTGGTAATTATTTATTTAAAGTTTTACAAAACTGAGCTCATCTACTTCATTGGGGTTGTGTGGCTGCAAGTGATCAGGTTTGAGTGTCTGTGGCCTGGCAACAAAAGCAAACAACTGTGATAAATTTGCCAAAAAAAAACCCAATACTGTCATTCAGGAAAAGAAGCTTACAGAGAAAATATGATTTTGGGGCCTTTTACATGAAGATGAAAGGTGATCAGAATGTTACTTAGCTTAAATTGAAATAAAAATCAACATTTAATATTTCCTAAAAGTTCATGTATTATGTATATATCTATATATATATATATGTATGTATGTATATATATATATATATATATATATATATATATATATATATATATATCAAATCAAATTTATTTATAAAACACATTTAAAAACAACCTAGGTTGACCAAAGTGCTGTACAGTAAAGGTAAAATCACAAAATAACAAAGTGCAGAGATCAAGATACGTAGCAATGTAATGCATAAAGCAGAGGAACAAATTGGAGAGTGGAAATACAAAACAAAGTTTGGGTGCAGCCACAGCGAACGCACGATCCCCTTTGTACTTTAGCCTCGATCGAGGCATAGCCAGAAGCTGCTGGTTTGAAGATCTGAGTGCTCTGAAATTTAAAAGGGGACATAAGAGCTCAGAAATATATTGGGGAGCCAGGCCATTAACAGCTTTAAAAACAAACAATAAAACCTTGAATTCAATCCTGTAATTGACTGGTAACCAGTGCAGGGATGCCAGCACAGGTGTTATGCTGTCTCTTTTTCTTGTGCCAGTTATCAGTCTTGCAGCAGCATTCTGGACAAGCTGCAGGCATGACAAGGAAGATTTAGGGACACCCAGATATAATGCATTGCCATAGTCCAGTCGGGAGGTGATCAAGGCATTTGTGATGGTTTTTAAGTGGTTTGAAGAAAGGTTTCATTTTGGAGATGTTTCGGAGCGGAAAGGACCCTTTGACAACAGTATTGATTTGTTAGTCAAATTTTAAGGCAGAATCGAAGACAACACCAAGGTTTTTGCATAGGCATGGAGGTTTGGTGACAGCGGACCTAAGTGATCAGTTAAACCCTGGACAGAGTGGGAGGGACCAAAAGTATGACTTCGGTTTTGCTGTCGTTAAGTTGGAGGAAGTTTAAGGCCATCCAGCATTTAACTTCATGGAGGCAGTCAAGAAGGGACTTAACTGTGCTGTTACTGTTATTGCCGGGTTCTAGTGGGAGGTAGAGCTGCGTGTCATCGGCATAGCAATGATAGGAGATATTGTATTTTTGAAAAATGGAGCCTAGGGGGAGCATGTACAGGGCGAACAGAATGGGTCCTAAAATGGAGCCTTGAGGTACTCCACAGGTGATGGGGGCAGATGAGGAGATATGGCTACCGGACTTGACAGAAAATCTATTTGTTAAGTAAGATGTAAACCACTGGAGCGCAACCTCGAATGCCAACTTAATGCTCCAGATGGTGCAGGAGGGTATTGTGGGCAGCCGTGTCGAAGACAGAGCTAAGGTCTAGTAGCACTAGTAGGGCACAATTACCAGAGTCCATGCACAACAAGAGATCGTGACTCTGAGTAATGCTGACTCGGTGCTCTGATGTGTCCTGAAACCAGACTGAAATTTCTCCAAAATGCTATTGTCTTCTAAGAAAGGCAAGAGCTGAGAATATAGATTTTTTTCTAGAACTTTGGAGAGAAAGGGCAGTTTCGATATAGACCGGAAGTTATTTAAGATGGAGGGATCAAGGTTCGGCTTCTTGATAATGGGTTGTACAATCGCATGTTTAAACGAAGAAGGAACAGAACCATTGGCTAAGCTACTGTTAAGGATGAGAGAGATAGTGGGACCAGCAGTGTCAAAAACATCCTTTAACAGGCGGGTAGGAACAGTGTCGAGTGGGCAAGTAGATGGCTTGGTGTGTGAAACGATATCTTTAATGTGAATAAGGGACACAGGCTCAAACTTGCTTAGGACAATAGAGCAAGGGGGCGGGGGGCAGGAGGGTCATAGTCAGGAGGTGAAATAGCGGACCGGATGTTAGCAGTTTTACAAGTGAAGAAATTTAAAAAATCATCACAAAACACTGTGGATGGTTCAGGGCAGGCAACAGCGGCAGGATGAAGGACTCCATTAATTGTCTCAAAAAGCACTTTGGGGGAGTGTGAGTTTTTTGAGATGATGTCAGCAAAGTATTTCTCCTAGCTGTTCTAACAGAAAGTTGATAGTTTGTGAGACAGTTTCTCAATATCTCATAGGAGACCTGAAGCCTGTCTTTTTCCACCTTCTTTCAGCTTTCCTATGGGCTTGTCTGAGAATGTCATCATTGAGCCAGGGATTAGTTTTTATTTTAGGTTTTCTGATTTTCAGTGGGGCAACAGAGTCCAAGATATCAGCACAAGTGGAATTAAACTGGTTGATTAGCTCCTCTGTGTTCAGGGGGGAAGAGGAGGACACAATGTTGCAGAAGAGCGGAAAAGCTATATAAGAGTCAGTGAACTTTCTGGCTGAGGACGGGTTTAAGGTGCAAGTATAAGAGGCCGGTAGTTGAGGTTTGGGAATGGTATGAATCATGGTAGAAAACACAGATGATCTGAGATCCCCAGATCCTCGACGGCAAGTGAGGGAACAGTCAGACAAAGGGTTAAAAACTAAATCCAGTGTATGATCAAGGTTATGAGTTGGGGAACGAATCTGAGCAAAGTTAAAATAGTCCATAATATTAATAAATTCAGCAGCTTTGGTATCATTCAGCATGTTGACATGGTAGTTAAAGTCACCAGAGATTAATATTATGTCATATTTCACAACAGTTGAGGAGATAAACTCAGTAAACTCAGACAGAAAAATAGCATCCAGCCTGGGGGGGGATACACGACCACACAGAGAACTGGGTCAGAAGCACTGATTTTAAACATCAGGACCTCAAAGCTGGAGAAAACATCAAGTACTAATAGGAGTACATTTATGGCAGTAATGCCTCCCCCATGACCACTAGGCCTAGGGAGTTAAATTAGTCATAGCTGGGGGGACATACTTCCACAAGATGGCTGTGTTCACCAGGTTTCTGCCAGGTTTCTGTTAAAAAGAGGAAATCTACATTGGAGGAGAGGATAAAATCATTTAGGATAAAGGACTTATTTGAGAGTGATCTCACATTTAAAAGGGCCAGGTTACACAAGGTGGCTACTGAGTTTGATGTGGATGAGGTTGTTTTTATTTGCAGCTTTGGAACTGTCCCGCACACAGGACATTCTATCTGACAGGATAGTCTGTATAGGGAGAGCAGAACAGTAGAAGGTGTTGGTGATCCCTGGGGCCAGTAGGAGGAGCTCTCGCTGGAAACAGCACTTTGAGAAGAAGAGGGGGGGCTAGGTGTGTGTGTGACATCAGATGAAAACAGTCATTCACGTGGGGCATATTGCACGGCGAGTTGAATGTTGCTTGTTAATAGCTGGGAGCCCTGATTGTTTGGGTGAATGCCGTTGGCCTTGAGGAGAGATGTGCCATTCCAGAAGAGATTAAAGTTTTCAAAGAAAGTTACACCATGCAGATTGAAGTGAAATATATATATATACATACATACATAAATCTGTCGCTGGAATTACTACATCTATCACCACTGCCTTCTTCTGTTGTTTGTTGATCTCCCTCTCTTTATGTATCATTTTGTCAAACGGATTACTGTCAATTTATTATGCTGATCTGTTCTGTACAGCATCTATTGCACGTCTGTCCATCCTGGAAGAGGGATCCCTCCTCAGTTGCTCTTCCTGAGGTTTCTACCATTTTTATACCCTATATTTTTTGGGGGAGTTTTTCTTATCCGCTGTAAGGGTCTAAAGGACAGAGGGATGTTGTATGCTGTAAAGTCCTCTGAGGCAATTTGTGATATTGTGCTTTAGAAATAAAATTGAATTGAATTGAAGTGCATGGAACATGATGTCCGGTTGGTTAGCCATCACCAGTTTGTCAGTCTGCATCTGGAAGTCCCACAGCATCTTAGCTTGGTCATTCTCCACCACCTTAGGAGGTGTCTTCCATTGTGACCTTGTGACCATACTTAGTGCAGATTTTCCTGTACACAATGCCAACCTCTTGGTTATGGCGTTCCATGTGCGCTTTTCCTGCCTGCAACTTACACCCTGCTATTATGTGCTGTCTCAGGAGCATCTTTGCACCTGGGGTCCTGTCTGATGTGGTAGACCCCTGCTTCTCTTGATCTTGTACTAAGTGCCTGTTCCTGTGCTGCCATGATTAGTGCTTCTGTGCTGTTTTTCAGTCCAGCTTTTTTGAGCCACTGGTAGAATTTCTTGATGTCAGCCACTTCTTTAATCTGTCGATGGTACATGCCATGCAGGGGCTTGTCCTTCTGTGATGGTCCGTCCTCCTCTTCTGCATTCTCAGGTTTCCTGCTGCCTAAGGTTCACTTAGCAGCTCATCTTTGGGGGCCTTTTTCCTGATGTATTCCTGGATCTTGGTTGTTTTGTCCTGGACAGTGGCTCTGACGCTCACCAGTCCTCGGCCTCCCTCACTACGCTTAGTGTACTGTCTCAGGGTGCTGGACCTGGGATGAAACCATCCATGCATTATATATGTTGATAATAGAAGTAAACATTTTGCAGTGTCAAAGAGAGTACCATGAGAAAAAAAAATAGTGATGATAACAAGGAGCTGTAATGATTGATGTGATAGTAGTAGATAGTAGATATTGTCATGATTATTGTCAGAGTTTGTATTTTCTGCGGAGATATAGTCTATAATAACAATTTGTATATATGTGTCTAGTGGCTATTGGTCATGCAAAAGAAGAAAGATAAAAATAAATAAATATATGAATAGGTAGTAATTATTAAGGATGGGAATGGAGATGTCAGAGAACTGAGGTGGTTGATGTGACTGGTTTGTGGCAGATTATGATTGTAAAAAAGTGATGAAAGATTGCCAGGTAGGGTTATGATTATTGATTCAGGGAAGTTTGTATTTTCTAAGGAGGTGTAGTCTGTGAGCAGGTTTTTCCAATGTATGATGTGCATGGAGTTCCGAGACTTCCAGTTCATGAGGATAGTTTTCCTGGCGACAGTCAGCACCACTAGAAGTGAATGGGTGTGTTTTGTCAAGTTTTAATGTGGATACGTCTCCTAATAAACAGAGGGAAGGGGAAAGTGGGATGTGGCAGCCCATGATCTGGGATAATGTTTCTGTAATGTTTCTCCAGAAGTGGTGAACAGGTGTGCAGTGCCAGATTGCATGAATGTAGGTATCAGTGCAGTTTAGTGAGCAGTGTGAACAGTTTCCAGATGATGAGAAGCCCATTTTTTGCATTTTGTGTCCCATCAGATGAGTTCTATGGAGGATTTTGTATTGTATGAGTTGTAAATTGGCATTTGTTGTCATGAAGAAAATATTCTGGCAGATTTGGGGCCAGAAGTCGGCATCAGGAGCAATGGAGAGATCAGTTTCCCATTTTTTGAAGGTATGGAGGGTGACGTATCGGCCTGTGATAATAATTTGTATATTTTAGATAAAAGTTTTTTTGGGGAAGAGATATTAATGAATGTAGAGACTGAAGGGGGGAGGTCTAAGTTTATATTCTTGTTTTTCATTGTTGATTGGATGGATGATGAAACCTGTAGATATTGTAGAAATTGATGGCTCCTAATGCCTAACTTCTGGACCAGGAGGGGAAATCAAACCAGGATGATATTGTTGAAGATGTGTTTGAGGTGAGTAATCCCTTTATCTACCCAAGTGCTGAAGTGTAGTGATTGTTTATTGCTGATAAAGTCCGGGTTGTGCCAGATCGGGGTGAAAAGTGAAGGTGCCAGAGTGGAGTTAGTAATGTTGTAGAATTTCCACCAGGCTGTCAGGGCCGATCATACTGTGGGGTTTTTGAGGGGTGTTTTTGATAGTTTGACTAAGGAATGGCAAATCTGAAATATGGATGTCTTTGCTAACTGTTTGTTCTATGTCTAACCAAGTGCTATCTGACTGAGTGGGGTGGGTCCATTTGTAGATGTATTGAAGTTGATTTGCTAGTGAGTAATAATGAAAATTTGGAGCAATTTTATTTATAAAGCCCAATATCACAAATCACAATTTGCCTCACAGGGCTTTACAGCATACAACATCCCTCTGTCCTTATGATCCTCGCAGCGGATAAGGAAAAACTCCCCAGAAAAAACCCTTTAACAGGGAAAAAAAACGGTAGAAACCTCAGGAGGAGCAACTGAGGAGGGATCCCTCTTCCAGGACGGACAGACGTGCAATAGATGTCGTACAGAACAGATCAGCATAATAAATTAACAGTAATCCGTATGACACAATGAGACAGAAAGAGAGAGAGAGAGAGAGAGAGAGAGATGCAGGTAATGACAGTAGCTTACAACAACATTATTGAAAGTAATAATACTATACTTATAGTTCTGGCTACTGCGGTACAATATGTTGAAAGTATGTATTAATATCTGGCAGTATACATGTGTGACAATAGTCATATGTGTATAATAACAGTAAAAGTATGACTAATGACTAATGATGGCAGCAACAGCAGGAGGCATCTGGCAGGACCACGGCAGCAGCACAACCACACACGTCACACTGTCCAGGCACCGCTGCGATATGAGTTAATTTGAGAGACAGTGGAGCACAAAGGCTCCAGATAAGAAGCTGAGTTAGTGACATCCAGAATGGCAGAGTTAGCAAGATGCAGTAATAGAATACGAGAGAGAGAGAGAGAGAGAGAGAGAGAGAGAGAGAGAGAGAGAGAAGGTGCCTGGTGTATTATAGGGGGGTCCTCCGGCTGCCTAGGCCTAAGTCAGCCTAACTAGGGGCTGGTACAGGGCAAGCCTGAGCCAGCCCTAACTATAAGCTTTATCAAAGAGGAAAGTCTTAAGTCTAGTCTTAAATGTGGAGACGGTGTCTGCCTCCCGGACTGTAACAGGAAGATAATTCCACAGGAGAGGAGCCTGATAGCTGAAGGCTCTGGCTCCTGATTTACTTTTGGAGACTTTAGGGACCACGAGTAACCCTATGTTCTCAGAGCGCAGTGTTCTGGTGGGATAATATGGCACTATGAGCTCTCTAAGATATGACAGAGCTTGACAACTTGACAGCTTGAAACAACACAATTTTAGCCGGAGGGGAACATTATTCGAAGCAGGCAAATACTTCTACACAGAGAGATGGCCAGCCGGCACCGGTATCTCCCGCTTTGAGGGTCGGTGTGTGTGTCAGAGTAAAGACATATTTAATCTATTAAGACTGGATGTGTTTTGGGGCGTCGGTTTCTTAGTGGATAGAGCAGGTGCCCCATGTACAAGGCTGTTGCCGCAGCGGCCCGGGTTCGACTCCAGCCCGTGGCCCTTTGCTGCATGTCATTCCCCCTCTCTCTCTCCCCCCTTCACACTTAGCTGTCCTATCTATAAAGGCCAAAATACCCAAAAATGTCTTTAAAAAAAAAAAAAAAGACTGGATGTGTTTGAATGAAAAAGGCTATGATCAGAATAACGGAGCAGATTTATGTTTTCAGTGAAAACATATCTCACTGAAGAAAGGCAAAGTGCTAGCCTCCCGTTGTCATTCATCTCAGCTAACATTGCATGTAAAAGTTACGCTAACTATTCTATGAAGTAACATTAATATGAATCACAAAACATTTTGAAACTTACCATTCAGTGACCACCTGAAAGGAATCATTTTCAGCTGGCAGGGCTTCTGCTTCGTCCTCTGAATCATCAGAGGGCTCAAACATGTACGGCAGCCATTGCTGAGCCAGGGAGATGTCAATCAAAATGAGGGAGCTGTCAATCAGAGCGTTATCTGCCACGCCCACTCTGTCCTGGCAAGTGGTCTAAACAGCAAAATGAGCTGTTTTTAAACCAGGTTTTCTAATAGTTATGAATGGTTATTTTCACTCAGACTTTTGTGGATGATTAATTAGACACTCAACTTTGGTATAATATATACTATTTCAAGCTGTGTTTCCAAAGGCTTTAAGTAGACAGACATAATGGCTGCAGTCACTGAGGATTTTGGGATTGTTCGGAGCCTCTGATTCTCCTGTAAGCAAACTCTCTGTTAGCTGTTAGTCAGAAGAAAAGAGGAAGAAAAGCAGCATGAAGAAAGTGAGAGGCTAGGAGAAGAAAGATAATGAAAGTAAAAAAACAGACAAAGATTATGAAACTAAGTCAAATGTCAGGCATCATGAGAGAAAAGGTGTGACACATAATGTGATTGTTATCTGTCACTGAGGCACAGTAGATAAATAACAGCAGGAAGACAGCAGCAGGCGACAAGGAGGATTTAACCCTATGGGCCCTAGGCATTTTTGGGATATTTTTACTGCCTTTACTTTTAAGTTCATATCACAGTCATTATAAAGGCTACGTACACATGCTATATCTTGTTTTTTCAGGACAATCTGGGCTAACCAGATTTGCCATCATTTCATGTCCTACTATGTGCCTGTATTTTATATTAATTTTTATATCAATGAAAAACAAATCTGTGTCACTAAATTCTTACATTTTTACATGTATCTCACCATAGCAAGTTGGAAAATGACATATTCTGCCATATATGAAGAGGGAGACTCTCTGGAATCTGGCAATATAAGAACCATGATGGTGGGACATTCTGTCACTTCACAGTTGTCCAAAACATGTGGTTTGTGCCAGGCGGACATGATTGCCAGTATTTTTTTCATTATTGCAAGAAATTCCATTGACTCATTCACAAGTCAAAAATGTTGTGTTTTATCTGAAAGAAATATGCAATATTTACATCTAAGATAATAGAAAAATAGTCAACCAAGTGCAATGATGTCCTCCAAGATAATATTTGCCGCTTTGTTTGGAGTAAACAAAGTTTGTTGACATTTTGGGGATTGGGGGGGGGGGGGGGGTGGGGGGGGCGGCACATGTCCCCCTCAATGTATATGGTGACTCCTGCCCTGTCAGCATGCATAATTAGGCTACAGCTGTCTGGGTGTGCAAAGGTGAAGTGGCTGGTCTTGTCATACAAAGTTTGATGGAGTGTCAACTGGACAATATGGAGATATTTGCATCTTGAAAACCGGACTACAAATGTGGATAGACAGGGAGAAACACACACAAGCCTAAGACGTGGTAAGATACGATATTCCTCACTATATGAAGTGACTGATAACAAGATCTGTATAATGGATTGTAAAGAAATTCGTCAGGTTTTTATTTTGTAGACAATTAATCTGGATTTATAGCATGATGGGATGACAGCACATGATGTGTGTGATATCAGTGGAAAGCTCTGCTCCTGCACTTTCATGTGTTTTGCGTGGCATTTCTGTGCGATGCTGCATTCGCGAGTAATCCATCCAAGAGTAATGTGTATGCAGAGCTGTACGAACGCTCTGTTATACATTATTTTAGTGTAACTTTATCGTTTTTTTTCCGCTGTGTAAACATTGGACAACTGACAAGTGCTTGGTCTTGTCGGAAAGCTACAATTCCGCTGTTTCACGTGATATGCGTGGCTTCTCGCTATGACGCACGGTCGCGGAGAAAATCCATAGAGAAGAACAGGTGTGAATTTGGACGCACTATGCGTTGTTCGGGCCCATAGGGTTAATATTCCTTTATTATATATTTATTTCTTCACAAACATGCACACACACACACACACACACACACACACAGAAGCTGAGGGCTCTGTCCTTTTCCTAGCCTGTCAGCACCTTCATCCTCTCTGCTGTCACTCCTCTCTTTTGGTATTTTCTACTTCAAACATATGATGACATAAACACATACAGACACACACACACAAGGTCATTGAAACTCCAGAAAGAGAGCTGTGAGGGTTGTCTGTGACAGGGTGAAGCATCCTCATTGGCCCTAGGTCCCTAAGGTCTACCCAGGTGAAAACAGCTGACTCTCAGCTGTGGAAATGAGGTTAGACCAATGGAATAGATTAATTTGATGGTTACTGATCATTACACAGACATATTTATTTTTATTTTTTCAAATATTGAAAACAATTATTGTTGTCAACCCTTCAAAAGACGGCATCTTCTGTAAATGCTGTAACAGCTTTTGATTTTACAGCTCAGTTTATTTATTTATCTTGTTAGTTGTTGGTTGTTTGTAAATTATTTTATGAGTATTAAAATACCTCATCCAAAACATCTCAACCACTGCTGAAAAGCTAATTAATCAATTCATCATTTAACAAAAAAATATCAATAAATAACTAATTGTAGTTATATTTAAGCAAAAATGAAGTTGTATTAGCTGCATATCTTTGTTTTATATGATTGGACATTGAGAAGTTTTGATATGGGACTGTTGATCTGACAAAAGAGTGAATTTAGAGGCATCACTTAGCCTCTAGGAAACTGTGAGGTTATTTTAGGACATTTAATAGACTAAACAATTAATTGATTAACCAAAAAAATATAAGACTGGAAAAGGCAGTTTGCTCACTCAGGCCAGAAAAAACCACGTGAACAGGTGACATGTCTAAAATGTTTATTGCTTGTATATAATATGATGTATAGAAGTTGCAATTCAATCTGTAGCAGTTAAAGCAACATTAGGCAAGAACTGATATTTTTGATATTTGGAACCCCTACAGGTTCAGAGGGTTACACCACTGCTGTGAATACCAATTGCACCTGCAGGTAGCAAACTGTTAAAATTGTCCTGACTTAAGCTGTAGTGATCTGTCTCACTGTAAAAGGAAACCACCAACTATTTGACAGAATGTACATCCCTGCTACAGGTTGTAACTTTATCGGTGTTATCCCTGTATCACAGAGTGGACAGCTGTATACATACATTTGTTGACAAGCTGAAGATTTAGAACCATTAAACACAGCTTGGTCTCACTCCAAAGTTGTTGAATACCGGCCCTTGGTCAATGACTTCTGGCATCAAACACTGCCGAAATGAGCCAACCTTTCACATCGACATGATATGCAGCTGGTCACCCTTGTTCTGTAATGGTGCAACTGCAGCATCAGGGGGAAACGTGGCGGGGCAACAACGTAAGTTAAGTGGGCCAAAGTCCAAGTACAGTGAGCAGGAGGGGTGGTGGATGGGTCCAGCAACTACTGACTTTCACCTGTGAGGCCAGTGTTCATGATGGTACAGCCAAATCCTGTTCTTTTATCCTCAACCCAGCCATGCGGTGATCATCATCTGCCACCCCCATGGCTATGGACCGCTGTGCACTCTAGATACACCAAAGGCCGCAGCCCGCTCTGACAAACCTGCCATGTACGAGATGAAGGACTATTGTAATAACAGAGGGCAGAGAAGAATGAGAAGTGTTGCAAGAAAACACGTCAGCCCTTATCTTGAAATAAATATTTTAAAATTAAAAAAAGGCATATGTAAAATAAATTTTTTGCCAGTAGTAATTAGGGTGGATGGGTCCAACAACCAACAACTTTGACCTGGGAGTAAAATGTGTCAGTATCCATCCTCATGATGATGGAAGATCCTCATTTAAGTAGCTGTATTCATTCTCTTACTTTTGTGATCTGAAGCCCAATTCTGACATTGTTCTGTGGATGATTTTCTTATAAATTCTAAATATCCTAACTTCTGATTCACCCATATCAGTTTCAGGCTAAAAATATCAACTTTTGGTTAGGTGCCACCCATTTCCACTTTCAGCCCCACCAACAAACTCCACCCATACAAAAAGGAAAAAAAAACATGACGCTGGGCATATATAGCAAATGGCACTGTTTTTAATTTAATGAGAGTTCTTTTTTGAAAAGAGGCATATTTGGCTATTACTCATAAGGGGCCCATTCTCCACCCAAGACAGTACTGGAGGGCCACTCTCCTTAGTACTGGAGGGCCCACTCTCGTTATGCCCCCCTCCTTATGCCCCCGGAGTTTAAGATGAAAATAAGGTAATAAATCTAATTCTCTGGCATACTAAGTACTGCGTAGCTGCTACGTCTTCCAACCCGAATGTCTCTATGATTTCCTCCAGGCTGCAAGGATCCTAATGAAAATGTAGTTAAGTGATTTGGGGAACAGATGATGGTGAGAACTTCATTATTCCTGGCTCCACCACTTGAGTGGAACATGATATTCATAATTGCTGTCAGAATCAACTTCTGACGGCCTGCTATCAAGAACGTATAAGGAGCTTAAATTGAAGCAGTCCCGAGAGGGAGAGACGGGGGAATACGAAGTGATCAAATTAGTTCCATCCTCCTGGCAGTTTGTAAACAACTGCTGATCAACAACATTGTTACTGTTTGGACGCAAATGACACAGAGGCTCCAGAAACACACCCACACTCACAGCTTCAGGGCAGGAAAGCTGGCTGGTGTGAGCACAGACACACACACACACACACACACACACACACACACACACACACACGTGACTTTATGCTGAGTGACACAAACTCACATAGACCTCTGACACCATTTCACTAGATTTTTGTATCTGCATTATTTGAACTCTGAGGAGGGGGATAGGTTGTTTCTTTGGCCACCATTTCTGTTGATGATGATAAGTGGAGATCTGGGAATGTCTCTCCATCGCTAGAGAGAAATCTGGCAGGGAAATAAATGCAAGCAATCTGACGATCAGACAGGCTGAGTACTTTTTTCTTTGTTTGTTTGTTTATAATGACTTTAGTTGGTCTTTTATCTCAGACATTTTAGAATGTTACATACCATGACATGTTTCGGCGGAAACAGACGGAAGAATCAGCACTAAACTAAGCCACACTTAAAGGGACATTGTGTAACATTTTCAGTTGTTTATTGGCAAAAATTGATGTCTGCATTCATAAATATGTCATCACTGGTGTACTATTACCTCCACCAATAATCTGACTTATTCTCGTAAAAGGAGAATTTCGGACTTGCTTGTACGTTGTGCGGGTAAGTCATCTGGGGGGTTCCATAACGCTTCGCCATCTTGAGAATACATCTGCCAGCAAGGGACATACAGCCCCACCTTCAGCGTTATGCGTTGAGAGCCAGGCCAGCGCTGCGTGACTGAGGAGCTGAAGGAGAGGAGCAAGAGGCGCTTTGCTACTACCCTGGGAAATTTGAAACAAAGTCCCATTCTTTGAGCATAATGCAGGATCATGCATATGCAGCATCACGGGAGACGGAATCCTTGTCGCCAAGAAAGCACAAATGGGAATAGATAAGGCAGCGTGACCGGTGAATTAAAAAAATGAGGGTCCACATCGGGGTAGCCTTTCCCAGGTGGAGAGAGCTGCTGAAGGAGAATGGTAATGCAATCGCCGGTCACGTTGCCTTTTTGACTCCCTTTTGCGCCTTCTTGGCAACGAGGATTCCGTCTCCCGTGACGCTGCATAATACATGATCCTGCATTATGCTCAAAGAGTGGGACTTTGTTATGCGGCAGTAGTGCCGGGTTAGTGGCGCAGTGTTGCGAGGAGAGGGATGAGGTGTGTGAGGTTGAGCCACTTGTCAGTTGTCAAAGGACAAGGCGTGATTGGTTTGTTTCGATTTACACCCGCCCCAACAGTCCTACGTTGTAAACACAGCCAGCATGGTGAGGAGTGGGTTTGTCAACTCATGTTGCATGTGTCTGTGTAGGAGCCTGAATGAATACTCCATGAAGTATCGGATGACATGGTTTCATCAACGTTATCATAGCTGTTTGGTACACAGCGACTACCGTTGTTGCAATACGCATTTGAAACAGTAAGGCGCTAGAGTGCGCTATCCGCTTTGAATGCAATATATGATTTCAACGTTAGACAGGAGAAATTCCTACACACTGTGGCTTTAAGTGATGTTACTGTAAACCCCAATCCATCCATGACACAAAATTTTTATGTAAAGTCTACACAGATGCCCTGCATTGTCAAAATGACATAAAAGCTTTATGTTAACTTGACACAAAACTCATCCTCTGAGAACCTGACATTTCGTTATGTTAAAGCTATAGTTGGTAATCCTGTTCAGAAACACTTCTTGTTATATTGGGTGAAATGGTCCTTCCGTCCTGAGAGTAGTCAATACATAATGTGTTCAGAAAAAGGAATGAAAAAATCTGACCTCTGTGGCAGCTGCAGGCCTGTAAAAACTCTGACCAATCCCTGCCTCTCGGTGTGAGTGGAAAGAACCAATCAGATGCCTTCATGTCTCGTTCTTATATATCGCTCTGGTCCTGCCCACACGACCCTCTGCCCCTACCTCCCTCCTCCCTGTGTGCATTCATCACGTGTCACCGTTGCCGGAAAGATTCAGCACACCTCAGCAGAAATAACGAGTTAGCAGGAGTTGGCTGAACAATGGCAGAGAAAATGCAGCCAAAAGTACCACTTCCAGTGTTACTTGTAACAGCTCGCAAAACAGGCTAAGAAAAGAAAGTTGGAGGCAGAAAAGGCTGCGACGAAAAAGGCTTTGGATAAAGCGAGAGGACAAACCATAGTCAATATCGGTGCAGCTTTTGAACGGTGGAGACAACTGAGGGAGCTGAAGGGCCTGAAAAGTAATGCAGAGGTTGCTGTCTTTCTGTTGGACAGGTAATTATTTGTTTTGCTTTGGGGGGATTTGTTATTTTCATGAAATATGTAATGTTAGTCGACTTAGCTACTTTTGTAGCTCGTATTAGCCCAATGCTAACATTAGCTTCTCTGTCGGTGGACTGCAGGATGCGCGTTCAAGGTTGTGGGGGCGTGGCTTTGGACGAAGCACTGACGGGAGGGGGAGGAGGGTGGTGGAGCTTAGAGGAGGTGCCACTTTTAAATCTTGCTAGCTCTCCAGCATTACCAACTATAGCTTTAAGTCAACAATTTTTGAGTATTTAGTTAATTTGACTTAAATTTATAAAGCAGATTTTGCCTAATTAATTTCAGGCCAGTAAACACTATCACTGTGCGCTTAACATATTGTGTTTGGGCTAAATGAGTGGAGTTTCCCAGCATGCCATGAGATGTGGGACTCTAGTTTCCCGGCGCGGCGCAGGGTGGCGCAGGGTGGCGAACCCCGCGCAGAGCTAGTTTCGAGCAGCACAACCCGAGGCGCGCTCAGTTTGGTAGTTTGGCAGACCGAGGTGCGCTGAGATGGGTGTGGCGGCGCAGCAGGGGGAGGTGTCGACAGATCCAGCTTGGTGCAGTGCATTTCGTGCCAAAAGGCTTCGCCGAAGGTGCGCTAAAAGCTCGCCAGCTGAAACCAGGTCTACTGTCAGTGCAGGGGGAGGGCAGCCGGTGTAAGCCGAAGTTTGGCTGACCGGCGGACAGTGCACACACATCACTAAAACCTCACAGGCAGGTTTCCAGAATATCAGGCACATTAACGATGCAATAAATACCCAAAAAAACACTATTCAATGCAACTATCTGTAATCAGCACATAAATGTATCTCTATATCGACTGTCCCGTCACATCTGATGTCAGATCAAAGGGGATTGGCACCGTTTGGCACATTTGGCATGCGTAATGGAAACCCAACCTGATTTGATTAACACAGCTTCAAAATAATGAGTTCACATCCCTCTCAGCCAACCACAAACAGCCACAGCATCAGATAGGGAGTATATATTCAGCATCTGTCATCTTAGAAAAGTCAAAAGAAAAGAAACAGAGTGAGACTGCGAGAGCGTGCACGCACGAGAGAAATGCAACATTGATTTACAATTGTGGTGACCTCCTCCCAGGCTACCTTTGCATCATCAGCCCGTGCAGGTCTGCTTGCAGATCCGTATATTCGGACACTGCGAGCTTGTACCTCCCGGACCAAAACATCAGTTTTCTCCTGGGAGAAGTTTGGCCGTCTGACGCTGCTGCTCTCTTATGCCATGGCGAATTGAGTCAACTCTCATTACGCCTTCGCGCAGCGCATTTAAGGGCGAGGAGAGGGGCTCATTTGACCACACCCAGTTGGCGAAGCGCAGGCCTGCGAAACTAGAGCCCAGTGTGTTTATGGCCATAAGCTGAGGTGCGGTACACCTTGAACAGGTCACCAGACTGTCACATGGCTGACCCATAGAGAGAGACAACCATTTATGCTCACATTCACACTTGCGGCTAATTTAGGACTATATGGGAGGAAGCTCGAGTACCCACAGAAAACCCACACTGACATGGGGAGAACATGTCAAACTCCGCACAGAATGGCTCCCCCAGCCTGGGGTTTGAACCACAGGGTAGGGTTCTAACTAGAAACTCTATTGCTGTGAGGTGACAATGCTAACCACTTCACCACCATGCCGTATAGTTCCATGAAATTAAAAAAAAATAAATAATTGTTGCAATATGTGTATTCAGTTTTTTATGCTACTTTTGACATAGAATTAATTGCTCAAGCAACAAAAAAGTAATTTTAAACTGACATAAAATTCCTTTCAGACAAGGGTCATGTGACACATTTATATGTCTGGTGTACTTAAAACCTTTATGTTACTGTATTGTACTTAACTAAAAGTTTTGACTTTAAGCTGTTTTCAAAAAAACAAATATATATATATATATACAGTACAGGCCAAAAGTTTGGACACACCTTCTCATTCAATGCGTTCTCTTTATTTTCATGACTATTTACATTGTAGATTCTCACTGAAGGCATCAAAACTATGAATGAACACATGTGGAGTTATGTACTTAACAAAAAAGGTGAAATAACTGAAAACATGTTTTATATTCTAGTTTCTTCAAAATAGCCACCCTTTGCTCTGATTACTGCTTTGCACACTCTTGGCATTCTCTCCATGAGCTTCAAGAGGTAGTCACCTGAAATGGTTTCCACTTCACAGGTGTGCCTTATCAGGGTTAATTAGTGGAATTTCTTGCTTTATCAATGGGGTTGGGACCATCAGTTGTGTTGTGCAGAAGTCAGGTTAATACACAGCCGACAGCCCTATTGGACAACTGTTAAAATTCATATTATGGCAAGAACCAATCAGCTAACTAAAGAAAAACGAGTGGCCATCATTACTTTAAGAAATGAAGGTCAGTCAGTCCGGAAAATTGCAAAAACTTTAAATGTGTTCCCAAGTGGAGTCGCAAAAACCATCAAGCGCTACAACGAAACTGGCACACATGAGGACCGACCCAGGAAAGGAAGACCAAGAGTCACCTCTGCTTCTGAGGATAAGTTCATCCGAGTCACCAGCCTCAGAAATCGCAAGTTAATAGCAGCTCAGATCAGAGACCAGATGAATGCCACACAGAGTTCTAGCAGCAGACCCATCTCTAGAACAACTGTTAAGAGGAGACTGCGCGAATCAGGCCTTCATGGTCAAATAGCTGCTAGGAAACCACTGCTAAGGAGAGGCAACAAGCAGAAGAGATTTGTTTGGGCCAAGAAACACAAGGAATGGACATTAGACCAGTGGAAATCTGTGCTTTGGTCTGACGAGTCCAAATTTGAGATCTTTGGTTCCAACCGCCGTGTCTTTGTGAGACGAAAAGGTGAACGGATGGATTCCACATGCCTGGTTCCCACTGTGAAGCATGGAGGAGGAGGTGTGATGGTGTGGGGGTGTTTTGCTGGTGACACTGTTGGGGATTTATTCAAAATTGAAGGCACACTGAACCAGCATGGCTACCACAGCATCCTGCAGCAACATGCCATCCCATCCGGTTTGCGTTTAGTTGGAGGATCATTTATTTTTCAACAGGACAATGACCCCAAACACACCTCCAGGCTGTGTAAGGGCTATTTGACCAAGAAGGAGAGTGATGGAGTGCTGCGGCAGATGACCTGGCCTCCACAGTCACCGGACCTGAACCCAGTGGAGATGGTTTGGGGTGAGCTGGACCGCAGAGTGAAGGCAAAGGGGCCAACAAGTGCTAAACACCTCTGGGAACTCCTTCAAGACTGTTGGAAAACCATTTCAGGTGACTACCTCTTGAAGCTCATGGAGAGAATGCCAAGAGTGTGCAAAGCAGTAATCAGAGCAAAAGGTGGCTATTTTGAAGAAACTAGAATATAAAACATGTTTTCAGTTATTTCACCTTTTTTTTGTTAAGTACATAACTCCACATGTGTTCATTCATAATTTTGATGGCTTCAGTGAGAATCTACAATGTAAATAGTCATGAAAATAAAGAAAACGCATTGAATGAGAAGGTGTGTCCAAACTTTTGGCCTGTACTGTATCTCTCTCTCTCTCTCTCTCTCTCTCTCTCTATATATATATATATTATATATATATACACATACATATATATAAGTTGAGTGAGTGAATTGGGGTTTAAAGTGTACAAGAAATCATTAGGTAACATGCAAGCCTATTTTCCAGCCCTGTTTCTCAGAAATTACATTTACATAGTGCACATAGTGCACAAACATAGTGCTAAATAACCTTTTCTATTAGCATAATGACAAAAAGTTGTTGATTAAGGTACCTGACAAACTGCAAAAACATTGATACTGAATGCATCAGCAAAGTTCACTGACAAAACATTTAATTTGTTTTCCCCTAAAATAGTCAATCTTGCAGTACACTATCCACTCATACTGACCACAGCATTATTATTTTATTATTTATTTTATTGTATTATTATTATTTTCTTATTCTGAGTCCAGATGTGAAATGTGTTTCAGGAGCTCAACGAAAGGTTTTCTCTGACAACCCGTTCTCATTCCCAAGCTGTCAAATACAGATGCTTTGTCACGCCTCAGTGACGCACAGGACACTCTTTAGCTTCTCTATGTGATACACAGTTGAAATGCATTGTAACACATGTTTAATGTTGTCAAACTCTTGCAGTAAGGTTTAGGCAACAAACTTGGTTAGGGTTTGGAATAGCATAATGTTTTGGGTTCTAATAAGAACGTTTGTTATGTCACCTAACATGTAATTCATATGTCACATGAGTGACGACCATACATAAATTGTATGACATTACGTTTAAACAACATTGACTTTTGATTTCACACAGGACTTAAATTGTGGTGTCCAAGATAAAAGTCCAGCTTTCTTTGACCCATCCACCTCCCCTCCCTCTTGCCATATGCTGACTCTCTCACTTTCCACGTCAGTCACTCTCAGCATCAAGTATTGCCATGGAATGGTTTACATCAGAGTTACTTTAAAGCCCAGTGCATCTCATAAAGATGCTAGATGTTTCCTTTGGTGTCAGTATCATGTGTTGAGGGGTGTGAGAACAAGCTGTCTCTGATCATAATCGAGGCAATTATGAATGCAATGTAGGAAGGAGGGTTGTATTATCAGACCTCTGAATACCACCTTTATTGTTCGTTCAGGTCTGGTGTTTATTATCTATTTCCACTGGTGGAGAGACATTTGATGTTTGATAAACAGGGACAAAGAAACTGTGATAAGCAGGGTGAGGATCTACTCAACTGTACAGGTTGTCAACTTACAGAAAAAAACATGTCTTGACCCAAGATATTTCTCAAACTGATATACAGAACAAAGTCATGCTAACTGCTCCAACAAATATCGCAGTGTCTGTTTAACTGAAAATGATGTTGATGAGACACATATGTCACTGTGTGACATGTGACGGCAGTAGCGTAGTCCATAAGGACTTGGCTTGGAAACCGGAGGGTTGCCAGTTTAAATCCTCGTATGGACCAAGTATGGAGCATGTACTGAAAGGGTGCCAGTTTTTCTCCTAAGCACTGTCACTTTCTACTTATTTCTTGAAACAAAACAAAACAAAACCTTCCCCCCAAACAGTATTTAGACCGCATGAATGCAATATCAGGCTGAATGAATGAAGTGTGGGAAAAATGGCAATTCAGTTTGATTGTCAGGTTAACTCATCATATTCTCACAGAACGATTCATATGATATTCTACATATTTGCGCCACGTGAATGACGTTACATCCAACTTTGAGTTACATAATTAAGGTAAAGTTATAGAGGTTAGGTTTAGGCAATAACAGTTACTTTGGTTAGGTTTAGTAAAAGACACATGGTGAGAACATACCTTAAAATGACTCAGAGTTCACACAGGTCCAAATGCTCAGGACTGCTTCGGGTGCATTGCTTTTTGTAGGAAAACATATGAAAGGTTTGTGGGAACAGCCTAACTAACTAGCTAACATCAACAAGACAAACATTCAGAGATGTCAGTTTGGCATAGGAGTTTTTTGGGAGGTGGGGGAAATAAATAATGTTATAATCTCCAAGCATTTATCCTACTATACTTAGAGCCTAACCTTTATTTTCACCACTGCCAGTGACAGTTCATCCTGTCTGGCTGTGTTGATGTGATGTTGGCATGTTCACAGATTTCAGCAATTTTGCTCATTACAATGTTATCATAAGCAATAGAAATGATGGGCAAAACTATGAAAAAACATCCCAAGCTGTAATTAGCTGAAATCATCTTTTAATAGATCAGACAAATACAGTAGAGTGAGTGGCAGGGCATTACAAGTGGCTAATTGAAACATCTCAATGAGCTAAATTAGGATATCCAGCTCTATAATAACACTGGAAGGTTATCATGTTCACAGTGTACTCACACAAACACACACAATGAAGCTATTGCCACAGAATGATGCCAACCATACTGATGTGGCTAAACAAAAACTTTACAAAAGCACTAAACAACAGCTATCACAGCTGCTGCAGCCTCAAGCTGTGCAAGGGGAAAAGAGGCATTGGGAGCTTGTGTGTTAATGCACAAATGTGTGTGTGTGTCCAAATGTGTGTGTCTCATTAAATGTGTGAGCACTGTACATCTGTTCGTTAGAGTGTGTGAGCATCAGTGCTGAGGGATTTGCTGTTGCTGTGCCAAGACTAATTAGTCTTTTTGTGTGTCTGGTTGGTCCTCATTGGTAGATGACCCAGGATTTTGACTGGTCAGTGTGGAGAGAAGGATAGAAGAGAGGGGAGAGAAGATATGAGCAGAAAAGAGGAAAGGATGTTAGAAAAGAGAGGACAGGAAAGGAGAGGGAAGGAGGAAGAGAGGGAAGCAAAGAGAAGTGCAGAAGAGATGAGGAAGGGACTGTAGTAGAGAGGAGAGCAGTGGAGAGGAGAAAGAGAAGAGAAGAGAAGAAAAGAGAAGAGAAAGGAAAGGAAATGAAAAGGACAGGTGAGGAGAAAAGGGCAGAGGAGAGGAGAAGAGGAAACAATGAGGAGTGGAAAGGAAAGGAGAAAAGAGGAAGGGAGTGGAGAAAAGGAGAAAGCGAGGAAAGGGAAGAGAGGAAAATAATCTGGAAGAGAAGAGATGGTATTATTAAACATTTTAATGCTGTTAAGCCATCGTGTGTGTGTGCGTGGGAGAGCAGGAGGGAGAGCAAGCGATAACAGAATGAATCATATCTTAGCCAGACACAGCACTGTTGTGTCACTCAAACTTCCCTCCAATCTTTGCTGTGATTGGCCGAAGCCCTATCTCCACAGCAGGTGCAAAGGGCTACACATCAGTACACAAAGCAACTTTGCTGACACATACACACACACTCACACATGCACACGCTTCCATACCCATGTTACCAGGCACACAAAGACACACTCTCCCAAACAAATCCTCTTATGTGCAGCCCATATGAATGTGAATGCTTAATTCAGGAATGAACACACACACACACACACACACACACACACACACAAAAGGCAGAGAGCTGCTGGGTAAATTATTGATTGAGTGTGTGCCACCCTTGGCCTGCAGTAGCCACCCATGTCCCAGTCCAGTGTCTAAGAGCTATTAGTGCTGACAGTAAAGAGACAGGCAACATGATAGCAGATCACTGAGAAGCTGGCAGCCTCCGTCTGAGGGGACTGCGGGACTTCTTCAAATGATTTTCTGCCCTGACTTCTTGTTGAGTTAAACTGATGTGCACACAGGGTGCTGTCATTTACTTCTCCCACTTCCAGGCCTCCACCGAAGGGAGCAGAGTTTGTACGGATATGGATGGTTGAATGTATGTGTGTGTGTATGCGTGTCATGAATTGTAATGATGGTGGCATTTAAAAAAGAGGGACCATTGTCAGTAGCGAGACTAAATATCGCTCGACACTTGACAAAAGACAAACTGAAACTGTTACTTGAACACTTAAGTTTTAAGTTTTCACTTTAAAGGTGATAGATATAGGATTCATACTTCCCGGTCAGTAGGTGTGTGTTCTTGATATTAAAACGGCAAATATATTCCTCTGTTATAATTTCCCACCAATAATAATAATAATAATAATAATAATAATAATAACATGATAGTTTGGCTGTACTAGATATTTGATATATTCAGTAGATTTACTTTTTTTACAACACTATTTGACAACTCTACAACCTGAAGAACTACCATCCCAAAAACACCATTTCCAGAGTACTAGCTAAAATATCTGAAATTAAACAACATCCTTACTTTTTCTTAACATAGCTCATCTAGGTGCAATCTAATTACTAGTTTGGCTTTACTGGATATTTGATATATTCAGTAGATTTACTTTTTTACAACACTATTTGACAACTCTACAACCGGAACAGTCACAGTCCACAAAACGTTGTTTCTAGAGCTAAAATATCTGAAATTAACGATCATCCTTACTTTTTCTTAACATAGTTCATCTAGGTGCAGTGTCATCACTAGTTCGGCTTTACTAGATATTTGATATATTCAGTAGATATATCTTTTTATGACTATTTTACAACAAGCCGCAAAAAACTAACGTTACCATCCCAAAAACGCCATTTCTAGAGTATTAGGTAAAATATCTGAAATTAACCATCATCCTTACTTTTTCTTAACATAGTTCATCTAGGTGCAGTGTCATCACTAGTTCGGCTTTACTAGATATTTGATATATTCAGTAGATATATCTTTTTATGACTATTTTACAACAAGCCGCAAAAAACTAACGTTACCATCCCAAAAACGCCATTTCTAGAGTATTAGGTAAAATATCTGAAATTAGCCGACATTTTAACTTTTTCTTAACATAGTTCATCTAGGTGCAGTGTAATTACTAGTTCGGCTTTACTAGATATTTGATATATTCAGTAGATTTACCTTTTTACAACACTATTTGACAACTCTAAAACTGGAAGAATCACAGTCCCAAAAACGCCGTTTCTAGAGAACTTGCTAAAATATCTGAAATTAATCATCATCCTCACTTTTTCTTAACATATTTCATCTAGGTGTAGTGTAATTAGTAGTTCATCTTTACTAGATATTAGATATATTTAGCAGATATATCTTTTTACAACCCTGCTGCGTTAGTTAGCAAACAGCTAACTTTGCTTACCTGTCCAGAAGGAAAGCGGCAACCTCTGCATGGCTTTCTAGCCCTTTTTCTGCCTCGATCAAAAGCTGAACCGATGTTGATTCTGGTTTTGCTTCTCCGTTGGTCGGCTAGAGTTTGCGACGGATAACGCTGGGATGACGCCATACCTCTGCAGCTATCACAATCTGGCAACCCTATTTTTTATCACTGCTGACTTGTTAAATCAGATAACAAGTGAAACATGATGCCTATTTCAGCAGCAGACCTCAGTATTATCAGTTATATAAATAAGAAGTAAAACACATAAGTTTAGGCATTGAAATAATTTAGGCACATCAGTAACACACCATGCCCAATGTGCTCAAATTTAATTCTGCCATCTAGTGGACACATGCATCAACACTTTATACAGTTTCATCAGTTTCCTCCAAAACAGGTGAAATGGTTGCACCCAATATTAAACATCTTAATTCAAAACTCATTATTTACTTCATGAATGTACTTGTTGACAGGACATTTTCTGTCGTCTTAACATGCATCTGATGCATCAAGACATTATATTCTTATCCGTTAAGATGAACAAATTTAACTTATTTAGTGATCTGCATCATTCAGTCCTGAGCAGAGCTTTAATCATACAGTGGGGAATTTTTATTGACTAAACCTGTGCTCAAGCACACACCAACATTCTAAAACATGAGTTATGAGTTTCAAAGTTGTTCTGTCTGTACTTCTTAATCCAAATGTAGACACCCACCTCGTTATGTGAGCTGCTTGATGAATCAGATAGGACATTTACCTTGTTCTGAATGTTAAGTGTGTAAAGTTTTTTTTTTTTTTTTTTTCCCATATCCTTCTGAGACGGATATGTTATGACTGGAGCTGCCTGGCAGACCGGCTGTGACCATATTAGCGCAGTGTGACTCCTGCCTTTGTGCAGCTCTCTCCCAGCACACTTTGTCCTTTTCAGCTATATAAATAATCAAAAACAGTTGATTAATTTTCCCTCCGATGCATCGCAGCGACCGCTAATGTCGGAAAAACAGAAAAGTTTAGCCTCCCTCCCCCGCTGCCTCTCCCCACGCCTTTCCCCTCTCGCTTCCATTTCCGACACAAACTCTTCACACTGTCTGATCTTCTCAATCTGCTGCTAATATGCCTTTAAGAATGTCTGTCTTTTCTGAGCTACCCTTCCCCTTGACGCCCTCCTCCCACTCCCTCCATCAGACACAGTTTAATGGTGACAGCCATTCAATCGTATAATTAACATCCGTTTAACGCTCATTAACTGGGATGTATTTGTCTCGTTTGATTTGTAATTACCAGGCCTTTTTCACAGGAAAACACTGCAGTAATGTTTCCTTTGTGATGGCTTCATTGATGGAATTGATTTGAACCCAGCAGGGAGGCCAACAGGGAAGCAAGGAGAGGCAGGAATGTATATGGACTGAAGATACTGATGCCATACTTGTAGTCTCTCTCATATGAATGTTGTTCAGGCAGATAGAAATTCTAACTAGGGAGGAATCAATTGCTGATTGTACCATGAACACAACAATATATCTTTAACTAGAATGGCTGTTGCTATGGCATACAGACACGGTCCACATGTAGTGTGTATATAGGACGAATATTCCACATTGTTCCATTCCAATTGAAATTGCATGTTGCATGGTGTGAAAGCAGCTTAGGTGCCAGAGGCCATAAAAAAGCATAAAAATAGAGCTTGTTTTTTGGAAAAAAAGTTCCAGGAAGGATCCCTCAGATCCCCTGGGCTAAACTCCAAATGTCCTCAATTCCTAGAAATGCCCCTGTGAACATGTGCAGGGCTACAGACTGGTCCCTGACCTCCTGTCATTTTACAAAGATGGCCCCCGGGCAATGCAAGTTGAGTATCCCTGCACTACAGTATACAGATGTGAACTAATTTATTCTCAAGGCATAAAAAAACAAGCTGAAGGATTTTAAACCTCATAATTTTGGTTTCTCTTTTGTTTTATACAGATAAATTCTTTGTATACAGCCAGTCATTACATTTTCACCCCATTCGCATTAAACCTGCATGATTTTTAAGCCACTCGGTGACAGTTTAAAACATAAACATTAATGTATAATCACCGAATGGCTAATGTGTTAGCAAACACTTGCTTATTTATACATCTCACAAAAACAGACCAAAATTTGCCTTCATTTTGAATCATGTATTGGTCAACCTGATGATTAAAAGTCTAATATTAACTCTCCTTTTAGTTCTGATTTGGTTTTCAACAATGCCTGAGGGTATTGTCTGGCTTTTTAACAGCTAAACAATCACTCAACTATGTTCACCAGCAAGTTGCGAACTGTCATGTTGTGCTTGTCAGTTAGGGAAGCCTATAGAGCTCGTAAGTTGCGTGTTTCCGTTTCCGGTACATGGGACCTTAAAAATCGATTACTCATAATGTATTTCAGTGGCTAGATGAAAATTATTTTCTGGTCCCGTTTGAATTGTGCCATGAATTTCACATATGTTGTTTGTGAATTTTTAATATATTTTTTTGTGCAAAGAAGGCTACAATTTAGCAGGAAGAAGTTTGATAT